>NC_061102.1:25489033-25612576 GCF_015104395.2 Macrobrachium nipponense
ACGTCAGCTCTCTGGAACAAATTTGTTCAGAAGGAGAAGTTCTCCATGGAGACTTCTGCTTCAGTCCTAGCGTCATTACGACAAGGAGATTGGATGGTGTCTCTAGATCTCCAGGACGCCTACTTTCACGTCCCGATCCACCCTTCATCGAAGAAGTACCTCCGTTTCATGACGGGGGTAAGGATCTTTCAGTTCAGAGCCTTGTGTTTCGGCCTGTCCACAGCTCCTCAGGTCTTCACAAGCCTGATGAAGAATGTGGCGAGATTTCTTCACCTCAAAGGAGTGAATGTCTCTATGTATCTAGACGACTGGCTCATCAGGGCCAGATCGGAGAGACAGTGCTTGGAGGACCTAAAGTTGACTCTGGATTTGACCAAGGCGTTGGGATTGCTTGTGAACCTCGAGAAGTCTCAGCTGACCCCCAGACAAGACCTAGTCCTATCTGGGGATTCGGATGGATTCTCGGGGTTTCGAGTTTTTCCTTCGCAAGAGAGAACCGCAAAAAGGTTTGCGGATAATCTCTCTCTTCTTAGAGAAGCAACAAACGTCGGCGAGGGAATGGTTGAGCCTTCTGGGGACGCTTTCCTCGCTGGAACAATCTTCCCTCTAGGAAAGAAAGACTTCATATACGTCCACTTCAATTCTTCCTCAAGAGGTCTTGGAGCTGGAAAACCGGACAACTGTCGGACGTTTTTCCCATTCCAGTGGAGATAAAGGCACACCTACAGTGGTGGTTGCTACCTCTGGAAGAGAACAAAGGGATCTCTCTAAGAACACAGAACCCAGACCTAGTGTTGTTCTCCGACGCGTCGGAGACAGGTTGGGGAGCGACATTAGGCTCAGAGGAAGTGTCAGGCACCTGGGAACCAGCACAGGTGTCCTGGCACATAAACTGCAAGGAGCTCTTCGCGTACATCTGGCCTTAAAGAGCCTAGAACCTCTGGTGTCAAACAAGGTAGTGCAAGTAAACGTGGACACACCACCAGCGCACTTGCCTACATTCGGAAACAGGGAGGGACGCACTCCTCGTTCCTTTACGAGCTCACGAGAGACCTATACTTTGGACGTCTCACAGGAACATCTCCCTGCTGACAAGGTTCGTACAGGGAGTAAGGAATGTGAGGGCGGACAGGCTCAGCAGGAGGAACCAGGTCCTTCATACAGAATGGACTCTACACGAGGAAGTGTGTCTCGATCTCTGGTCTCTGTGGGGAACTCCTCATGTGGATCTCTTCGCAACATTCATTTCAAAAAGGCTCCCAGTGTTTGCTCGGTCGTGGAAGATCCAAGAGCAATTATGGTAGACGCCTTCCTGCTAAACTGGTCTCGAGTAGACGTTTATGCTTTTCCCCCATTCAAAATCCTGGGGTTAGTAATGAAAAGTTGTGGCGTCAAAAGAGACGAGGATGACGTTAATAGCCCCTTTTGGCCGGCCCATGGAAGTGGTTCACGGAGGTGGTAATAGTGGATCGTAGACTTTCCAAGATCCCTAACCAAGAAGGACGGATCTTCTCAGACAACCACTTCAAGAGGTACCATCAAAACCTCCCCGCTCTTGCTCTGACTGCCTTCGACTATCGAAAGACTTGTCAGAGCGAGAGGCTTTTCTCGCGAAGTGGCAAGCGCGATCGCGAGAGCACGCAGAACCTCCACTACGAAAGTATACCAGTCGAAGTGGGAGGTATTTAGAAGGTGGTGTAGAGCCAAGAAGTTGTCCTCCTCCTCTACCTCTATAGCGGAAATTGCTGATTTCTTGCTATTCCTGAGAGTAAAATCTCATCTAGCCGTATCCACAATAAAGGGATACAGAAGTATGCTCTCGGCTGTATTCAGGAACAGAGGATTAGATCTGGCAAATAACAAAGATCTCCACGATCTCATAAGATCTTTTTGAGACTTTCAAAGTCTAAGGAACCAATACCTCCGAACTGGAACCTGGACGTAGTCCTCAAATATCTGTCTTCGGATAGATTCGAACCTCCTCATCTGGCATCGTTTAGAGACATAACTAGAAAATGCCTATTCCTTTTATCTTTAGCTACGGCAAAAAGAATTAGTGAATTACAAGCTCTGCAGATAAAGTAGGATTCAAGGGAGACTCGGCTATTTGCTCGTTTAAGACCCTGTTTTTTAGCGAAAAAACGAGAATCCCACGAATCCCTGGCCTAAGTCATTCGAAGTCAAAGGAATGTCGAGTCTCGTAGGCAGAGAAGCAGAGAGGTCTCTATGCCCTGTTAGAGCTCTGAAGTTCTACTCAGAGAAAGCGTCAGTTGGGAGGCTCTAGGCAAGGTCTTTGGTGCGCGGTAAAAGACCCCATAAGACTGATGTCCAAGAATGCTCTGGCGTTCTTTGTAAGAAACGTCATTACGGACGCTCATAAGGTCTGTCCTGACGAACAATTACAACTACTGAGAGTAAAAGCTCATGAAGTAAGAGCGGTTGCGACGTCTCTCTCGTTTTATAAGAATATGTCGCTTAAAAAACATCATTGATATGACATACTGGAGATGCAACTCAGTATTTGCATCTCATTACTTGAAGAACGTACGTGTGACGTATGAGAAGTGTTTTTCTCTAGGTCCTATCGTATCGGCAGATACGATTCTGGGTACGGGAGCCAGACACCATCCTTAAATGTATATACTGTTCTTCTTTTTGGGATATGGTCGAGAGTCTCTTCGAACAATGGAGGATTTGGCTCGCACGGGCGGCCGTCTATGTTGTTCAGTAAGAGAATTCTTGTCATATCCAAATTAGTTGTGTAATTTTTTTTGGATTTTTTTTGAAAATTATGTATGTGCGTAGTGGTTTTGAGTTACGGTTGTTGTGACGAGTTCGGGGATAACTCGTAACAATCCTTAGTTCTAACATATGGTTAGGATCCAGTGGTCGGATTGGTTTGTGTGCTCCTTCATAAGGTGTATTGTCATATAAGTGGATCAGCACCCATTGACAAAGTTCCTTTTAGGCTCTGCCGAGTAAAGCGGATAAGACCCCATCGGCAGACCCACAAGAACTCTTGGCCATAGATCATATATCTCGCTAAAGTTCTTTGAGGTGATGCAGACTACTGGGCAAACACCCCACGAAGTCTACCACCTATCAGGTAGGAACCAAGGTTTATTTATACCTACAACATATGTTACCTGTCTATTCCATATAGTAGCTGTCTCTTACCCTCCACCGAAGAGTGCCAATCAGCTATGTATATATCTGACAGGTAAGTTGATTGTATGAAAATGATATTGTTATGTTACAATAAAGTTTTCATACATACTTACCTGGCAGATATATACAATTAAAGGCCCACCCAGCCTCCCCGCAGGAGACAGGTGAAGAGAGAAAATATGATAGAAAACGGGGATGGTTCCTAGTCCTGCCGCCCAGGGCAGGCCGGTAGATCACCTGACCTACCTGTAGCGAGTGGCGCGAAATTTGAATTTCTGTCGGGACGACGGAGTCTTAGCTATGTATATATCTGCAGGTAAGTATGTATGAAACTTTATTGTAACATAACAATATTCATTTTTTTCAAAAAATCACGCGCGCTTAGTTTTCAAGATTAAGAGTTCATTTTTGGCTCCTTTTTTGTCATTGCCTGAAGTTTAGTATGCAACCATCAGAATGAAAAAAATTATCATTATCATATATAAATAATGCGATATATGATAGCGCAAAAACGAAATTTCAAATATAATTGTATTCAAATCGCGCTGTGCGCAAAACGGTTAAAGGTAACAAGTTACTTTTTTTCGTTGTAATGTACACTAAATTGTGATCATTTTGGTATATAACACATTGTAAAAGGATAAAAGCAACACAGAGAAAAATATATTACACAAAATAATGCATGATTTGTAACGTGCGGACGTAAACAAATATTTTTTTTTCAAAAATTCACCATAAATCTAAATATTGTCCTAGAGACTTCCAATTTCTTTCAAAATGAAGACAAATGATTGAATATTACTATACTGTAAGAGTATTAGCTTACAATTGCAGTTTTCGACCATATCTGACGAGTTAAAATTGACCGAATGTCGAATTTTTTTATATATATATTTTATGCAATTATTTCGGAAATAAGAAAAGCTACAATCTTCAAATATTTTTCGTTTTATTCTACATTAAATTGCGCACATTTTTATATATAAAAATTCTATGAAATGCCTAATATGAAAACGGAGCAAATATTCCGAGAATGGGACATACGTATTTCGGAGATTTGTGGCGGAGAATCCGCGCGCGGAGGGAAGGAAAGATTTAAATTCAAATTCACCATAAATCTAAATATTTTGCTAGACACTTCGAATTTGTTTCAAGATGAAGATAAATGACTGAATATTACTAGACTGTAAGAGTTTTAGCTTACAATTGCGTTTTTTTTTCGACCATTTCGGTAGAGTCAAATTTGACTCCGAACGTGGTTTTTTTTTTCTATTTATCGTGATTTATCAAATGCAAATATTTCAAAATGTTGAAAAGCTACAACCTTCAATTATTTTTTTGTGTATTCTACATGAAATTGCGCACATTTTCATATATAAAACTTTATGTAACGGCTAAGTTTAAAATGGTGCAAACATTACCACAATCGCCACCGTATGATTTTTTCGGAAGTTACCGCGCGGACGTAAAGAAAATGTTATTTTTTTCATAAATTCACCATAAATCGAAATATTGTGCTAGAGACTTCCAATTTGTTGCAAATGAAGGTAAATGCTTGAATATTACTAGAATATAAGCGTTTTAGCTTACAATTGTGTTTTTTTCGGACCATATTTCAATAGAGTCAAAGTTGACCGAAGGTTGAAATTTTGGCAATTATCATTATTTATATGTAAATATCTCAGAACTGATAAAAGCTACAACCATGGGTTGTTTATAGTTGTATTGTGCATGAAATTGCGCACATTTCCATATATAAAACTTTATATAACGGCTAATTTTAAAATGGTGCAAACATTACCACAATCGCATGTATGATTTTTTTCGGAAGAGTTACCGCGCGGACGTAAGAAATTTTTTTTTTCATAAATTCACCATAAATCAAAATATTGTGATAGAGACTTCCAATTAGTTGCAAAATGAAGGTAAATGATTGAATATTACTAGAATATAAGCCTTTTAGCTTACAATTGCGTTTTTCGACCATTTCGATAGAGTCAAAGTTGACCGAAGGTTGAAATTTTGGCAATTATCGTTATTTATATGGAAATATCTCAAAACTGATAAAAGCTACACTCATGAGTATTTTATTGTTGTATTCTACATAAAAATACGCACATTTTCATATATAATACTTCATGTAACGGCTAATTTACTATGGTATAAAAATTATGTCAAAGTGACGAAATAATTTCCAAGATTTGTCACAGATACTTTTTAGTGCGGCAAGAAAGAAATTCGCGCTTGCGCGCCTGCGTAACGATTGTAAACAAAACAACACCTTGATCCGTGAACTCCCAGCATCCCCCAAGGCGCATGATTCAAAAGTTTTAGGCTGGTAGGCCTATAAGTATTTTTCCGCACGGGAGACAAAAAATGTCGACGTAAAATACGTCCAGTCGGCGTAAGAGGGTTAATATTGATGAATACTGTAATACTCTCTCTCTCCATTGCCATTTATCCACTTAGCATCAGAAAACATAAGCCTGAGGCAAATGAAAACAAATATTATTATTGCACATTATCTTTTTCTCTTATAAAATATAAGTATCATTCACCTAATCATTTTGGTGTAAAAACCAAAATATTACAGCTAGATCATAACAAATGACAAAACTAGAAGTGAATGATGTGACTGGGATGAGTAGGCTGTGTTAAGTAGTTAGTTTGTACTGAAGAAATTGAATCCGACTTTAAACGATACATTTTTCCTTGCTTGCATATTAATATCTTATTTTGAAAATAAATTTAAAGTACATCAATACTATTAGTTATTACCATGGGTAAAACCTATGCTTCCTACATGTGCATGGAATGTTAACTTAATTTTAAATTCCGTCTCATTACAGCACTTTTTCTGTTTAAAATTAAGTGTTTGCAAGCTTTAATCAAAATTTTTAACTGTGCAGTATTAGCAATATAATCTCATTTTGATATGTAGGTATTTGATAATGATTACCTACTACTATCTATGAATAGTAATGTATTATTTGTCTTAGCATCAGTTTGTAAAGGGGTACTCACTTAAAGCACTATACGTAACCTACACAATGTATGTTTCCCTGTGTATGAAAGCTTTGAACATGTATATACATACATACTGTAATATGCTTATATTCTCCACATATCTCCATTAGAAATTTTTTTCACAGTACAACAATATCATTTATGTAATTTATATCTTTTGTAAATTTGTAGACTTTGTAGGGTATCAGACCCAGAATATGAGAAAAAGGCTCAATATGTATAGTGGTAATAAAATTATTGTACTACTTAATATGAAAAATTATATTTTACTAGCAACACAATACTATCTCAGTTTAGTGTGTGAATTAAATGTTCTGATTATTTTATTACTGTGAATTTGTTATCACAAATGTAGTAATTCCTGGAAATAATTTTTTCTCTTATCAGGCCCCGCCAGGTTTAGGTTTGCGACTTCATACAAACATGGTAAGAAGGGCACGTTGGTGGTCACGCCTTGGCCTCATATCTCAACCACTCTGCTTGCCTGTGCAATTGGGGTCAATTCTTAGTGATGGTGGAGTTGTCGGTTGCATTACTGTGGTACTTAGTCGCGTTTATCCACTCATTTATTTTGAAAGATCCAACAAGAATTCTTGTTTTCGAGGGGAAAAGGCTCATCTAAGACTTGTGAAAGAAAATCAGCAGCTCAAGGAAATAACTTTACACCAGGTAAGAAATTCATTACAATATTCTGTAACTTGAAATGTTAACTCAAAGCTGTGATTTTCTTTTGTAGAGATTATTGTGGAAAACTGGAATATACTGTACTGCAGTGGATGTTGTTGTAAGCAAAATATATTCATTTAATTGATGAGATGGTATTGTATTACATTGGAGAAGTAAGAATTCATCGTTTTGTTCTAATTTTACTATCCCTATGCTGTTGTGTTTTCCTGATCAAAATTGCGTAATCTGCGTAGTCTAAACTTTCCAACTTTATATTGCTAATTCAGCCTAAGCTACTTCCTTATTTGGAGACTATTGCCCATATGCAGTGTTCCAGATCAGCATAGATCATCTTGAGAATCTTATCTGTCTTTAGATTGTCTTTACTGATGAAATTTATTAACCAACTTATTTGTTCTTTAGAGATTGTTACCTTGTTTAACCCTTACTGGATGGGTAAATATATCGATATGCAGCTCCTCAGGCCAGGTAAACTTTGAGGTCAGCCAGTTTACGAAAAACACATCAATGGAAAGAGGAAGATATGCAAATGTATATGGTGAAAAAAAAAAATTGAAAAAAATTTTCCCTACCTTCCATGAGAAGTTAAAAGTGACTGTTTACAACCCCTTGTACAAGACATCCAAAGCGAGGGACCCTGGAGGGAAGCGTAACATCATATAGCAAACCAACTGTCCTTCTTGGGTTGGTACTCCTGATAGGCCTAACTCTGATCGCACACCCCCATTAACTCTGCCGACGCATCTGGAACGAAAACAAGATGGCGATGCACACCCCTCCCTGCATGGAAAGGAGCACAATTAGTCAGATTTACTTGCCAAAGCACATCCTGATACATCCAAGCTTTGAATTCATAAGCAATCCATATGATATATGTGAAAACCCAAAGTACAGGCAGCGAATTAACTGTATCTGAATTGAGCTTTCTGCAGCCCTACCAAAACCTAGTACACAATGAGTGTACCCCCGACGTCAAAAACGTCGAAGGTAATATCCGGGTGTTTATCTGCTTCTTATGATATCCAGGAAATCTCGAAGCATGAGAAGGCTCCATGTTCTCAATAGCGCCCTGAAATTCCACACGCAACAGATTCAAAACAACAGGGGGCAAACTAAACCGGCTTTAAAAGGATGGAAGCAAAGCATGTCCTTTCTTAAAGGCGGTAAGAAAATAACTAACAGGGTCACGAGTTAAAGAGGGGTATGTGGGTGGCTCCACATGACTCGTGACCAAGCACAGATGCCAATACGTAGTCGCTTGCGTACACAATTTTTTACTTATGGTTTCCAGCTGGGCTAAAGTATTTTATCCTAATGTTAAGACTCAGGTTTGTTAGTTATGAAAAAATACAAATTGATTAAAATTTGTCATATTTTAGCTTATATGTTTTTTATAATGAATGATTTTGTTTTATTTTGTAAAATTATAATTACTGCTCACACAATATCAAAACAGATAAGAAATAAAATCAGTAACAAATTCTTAGCATATTTGTTGAAAAATATTTACATAAATTTACCAAGAACGAAGATTCAGTAAGTTTTTATTTACTTTTACATGTATTTTCTAATATTTCTTTGCACTTTTCTTTGTAAAATTACATTTACAACCAACATACTATCATAAACTAAACAAACTATCATAAAAGACAAAAACAAAACCCAACAGCAACCCCTTTGTATATTTATTAGCAAATTTACAAAAAGGCGCCATGTCAGACAGAGACATAATACATTCCCCCTTGAAGTTACAAGCAGAAGCAAAGTCCTGAGATGCCCGACTTATGGTTTTAGCTAGTGTAAAAGTTGCCATTAGTGAATTATGGACTATAGAAGTATTGGTACCGCTTTCTTTCCCCAACAGTTTTTCTAAAGTTGCCATTAGTGAATTTATGGACTATAGAAGTATTGGCACCTCTTTCCTGCCCAATTCTTTCCAAATTGGTGGCGCTTAATATTGTTTATCTACAGAATCAATCTATCCACCACCCCAAACCTGTTATTACTACTCCCAAGGATCAATCGATCTATTAAGGGTTAACCAGGTTTATTCCCTTGGCTGCTGTTGAAAATCAGTGACTTAAAGCTTGTCATTCACTGTTGGAAACTTGAAAAATTCTTTGAGGTACATGGAATATACTTTTTTGAAACAATTATAATTCTTTTATGCATACAGATAATGACTGCCTGGATGTCAGACTCATTATATACTTTAATAATCTTTAATGAGACAAGAGTTTGTGTTTATGATAAAAAAAAAATTCTAAAAAAAATTTTATATTACAGATAGTGACAGAAGTTGAGAAAGAATTTTCAAAGGAGGAGGGGTCACTTAATCAGAAGAATCGGAATAGGGTTTCTATAACTGGCAAAGAGGTTTCGGATCTACGAAGAGGGAAAGAAATAGCCCAGTTCTTGGAAAATACTATGGATGATTCCAGTGCTGAGGTTGGTATTTTTATGTTTTGTGTAAATGTTGAATTTTTATATTATTTTTAAAAGTGGCTAACCCTTGATTTTCAGTAGTGCCAGAACTTTTGCAAGAGTTTATTTTATAATTGTTTAGTGCATAGTTATTGTCCTGCCTGTTTAGTGCATAGTTTATTGTCCTGCCCTGCCACTTTAATTTTGAAATATGTTAATCCTATCCACATACACATCAGCTGCATAGTAATAGCATAGAGTTTGTAAAGATACCATAACCATTAAGGTAAAGGCCCAACGTTTTGTCATGGTGATTGTTTTTATTAAAAATTAGATTAACTTAATAAGTGCCTAAGGATGGGACTTGCATGGTCACTTTTGAGTAAATTTTCAGAGGTCAGGCACTGGCCTTGCAGAAGTTTTATTTTTGCAAATTCAGTAGTGTTGCAAAGCATAATCAGAAATGTCAACTTCTTGATTTATGGATTACTCTTTTTGCTCATTTGTTTGGGGGGCAAAGCATATGTTATCCTTGATGGTCATACTTTGCCAGTTTTAACAGAACGAAATAGATGAAATTTCCTGATCTCTTTGCCATTTGGATTTAATGGGGATAATTAGAGTATTAAGCAGAGCAATTTTCTTCTTTGCAGACTTTAGCACATGTAACTGGTGAAAGATGGGGTTTGGGGTAATGTTTTAGATGGGTTAATGAGAGTGCCAGCATTTGCTATAAATTATTTTTTTAATTTATTCGTTGTAATATATATTTTTAAGTATTTGAAAGTTTACTGTTAGTTAAAAAGTTTATTTACTATAAATAAATCCACTGAATTGTTTTCCTCACTTGGTGATTGAGGATTGTAGCAATATTTGCTTGTAAAATTAGTGTTATTAGTAAAATAATGTCAATAAGTGAAGTAGTGTTGGTTTACTTGTCAAAAAGTTTTTCACAAAAGGAATACAAATATGTTATTGTTATTATACAATTAAGTTTGTTCATACTTACCTGGCAGATATATATATAGCTGTATTTCTGACGTTCGACAGAAATTTCAAAACTCGCGGCACACGCCAGTGGGCGGTAGGAGGTGGTAGTACCCATTCCCGCCGCTGGGAGGCGGATATCAGGAACCATTCCCATTTTCTATTCATATTTTTATTAATGTCTCTGTCTCCTGAGGGAGGAGGGCGGGCACTTTAATTATATATCTGCCAGGTAATTATGAACAAACTTAATTGTATAATAACAATAACATTTTGTTCATGCCACTTACCTGACAGATATATATAGCTGAATCCCACCTTCGGATGGTGGGAAGAAAAGACAGAATAGGATTTTTTAGGAAACTTAAATTAAGTAGATGATATAACATCTTGGTCCTTACCTGTTTGCAAAGTAGACTATGTGATTA
The DNA here is from genome assembly GCF_015104395.2 of Macrobrachium nipponense. Classification (NCBI taxonomy): domain Eukaryota; kingdom Metazoa; phylum Arthropoda; class Malacostraca; order Decapoda; family Palaemonidae; genus Macrobrachium; species Macrobrachium nipponense. Next base: position 25,499,755 of record NC_061102.1, read on the forward strand.
CTGTCACGTAAGGCTGCTTTTGCTTAATCACAGAGTTTGCCAGCCAGGTGGAGACCTGTAGTGCTGGTGCGCTCTGGATGATCTGTCAACGGGTGCGAGACCTCAGCGTGACAAGATCATCGAGGCCATACAAATGAGGGCAACGAAGCAACTGACCACCACCTGACCAACTATTCACAAAAACCCCTTAAAACTAACTAAAGGATGGGAGATCTTCACATAAGACTCACCACAACCTAAAAACACAACAACCTAACTTCAACCTAACTAAGGGATAGGGAAAGAGCTACTCCGGACCCCAATACTGTGTCCGCAGAAACGTATGGCCCCAGTGCATTACAATCGTCATAAATCGTTCTCACATCCCTTAGGTAATGTGAGGCGAAGACGGATTACTCCTCCAAAAGGTGCAATCAAGGATGTCCTTGATTGACATGTTCTTTTGGAAGGCAAGAGAGTAGCGACGGCTCGTACTTCGTGCGCTTTTACTCGGAAGAGGCTCAAATCAGTCTTCTGGAAAAGATGAATGAGCCTCCCGAATGGTGTCCCTTAGAAAGAAAGCAACAGCATTTTCTTCGTTATAAAAGGTAACTCTGGTCTCTTCACAGAGCACCAGAGGTTACCTGAGGGCCTCTTACCTCTTTCGTTCTATGCACGTAGAACTTGAGAGCCCTGACCGGGCACAGGACTCTCTCTGGTTCTTGGCCCACCAGACTTGACATACCCTTGATCTCGAAAGTCTTCGGCCAAGGGTTCGAAGGATTTTCATTCTTCGCCAAGAAAGTTGGGTTCAACGAGCAGACAGCATTGTCCCCTTTGAATCCCATTAACTTGCTAAAACGCTTGAATTTCACTAACTCTCTTAGCCGTCGCAAGAGAAGTTAGGAAAAGAGCCTTCCTTGTCAGGTTTCGAAGAGACGCTGCCTGAAGCGGTTTGTTCGAAAGTGCTCGACATAAGGAATTTAAGGACTACATCCAGGTTTCCATGATGGAGGTCTCATTTGAGGAACCTTCGAGGTCTCGAAAGACTTTAAAGGTCATGAATATCCTTGTTGTCAGACAGGTCGAGGCCTCTGTGCCTAAAAACCGCTGACAACATGCTTTTATATCCCTTGATGGTAGGGACGCCGCTAATTTCTGCACATTCCTGAGAAAGAGCAGAAAATCAGCTATCTGGTTCACAGAGGTCGAGGAAGAGGAAACTCCTCCTTTTTACACCATGCCCTGAAGGAAGCCCACTTCGATTGGTAAACAGCTCTTGTGGAAGCACGTCTCGCATGTGCGATTGCTCTCTGCAGCTGCTTTCGAAAAACCTCTCTCTCTGGCCAACTTTTCGATAGTCTGAAACGCAGTTTTCAGACCCAGAGCGGAGAGGTTTTGGTGAAACCTTTCGAAGTGAGGCTGTTTGAGTAGATCTTTCCTCCAGGGCAATGTCCTTGGAAAGTCTACAAGGAAAGACATGACCTCTGTGAACCATTCTCTCGCTGGCCACATCGGAGCGATCAGGGTTAACCTCGTCCCTTCCGAGGCCGCAAACTTCCTCATGACTTCCCCAGAATCTGAATGGTGGGAAGGCGTATAAGTCTAGGCCCGTCCAATTCCAAAGCAAAGCGTCTACCGCGATTGCTTCTGGATCCAGGACCGGGGAGCAGTAAAGAGGAAGTCTCTTGGTCCTTGACGTTGCGAATAAGTCGACCAGTGGACGTCCCCACAACGTCCACAGGTCTCGACAAACGTCTTCGTTCAAGGTCCATTCCGTCGGTAGGACTTGGTCCCGACGACTGAGAAGGTCCTGCCTTGACGTTTTTGCACTCCATGCAATGAATCTCGTCAGGATAGTCACCTTTTTTCTCTTTGCCCACGCAGAATCTCTCTCGCTAGGAAAACAACGTTCTGGAGTGTGTTCCTCCCTGGTTTTTTAAATAAGCGAGTGCTGTGGTATTGTCCGAGTTTATCTGAACAATCTTGTTCTCCAAACTCTTTTCGAAGAACTGCAGGGACAGAAATACTGCTGCCAGTTTCTTTGACATTTATATGCCAGGCTACCTGTTCCCCTCTCCAGGAGCCTGACACTTCCTTCCCCCTAGTGTTGCTCCCCATCCTGTGATGGAAGCGTCTGAAAACAACACTAGGGTCGGGGCTCAGAAGACTTAGGGACACGCCCTCTTGAGCTTCTGAGGGTCCAACCACCATCTTAGGTGGTTCTTGATTGGAAGCGATATCCTCAATATGGCATTGAGATCGTCCTTGGCCTTCCACTCGTCCGCAAGGAAAAATTGGAGAGGCCTGATGTGCAGTCTTCCCAAGGAAACAAACCTTTCTAGCGAGGAAATGGTGGTCCCCAGCAGACTCATCCATTCCCTCGCCGAGCAAGTCTCTTTCCTTAGAAAGGCTGAGATCTTTTCTAAGCCTAGCCGCTGACGTTCCTGGGACGGAAACGCTCGAAAAGCCACTGAATCCATCTGAATCCCCAGATACACGATGGACTGTGTTGGGGTCAGATGCGACTTTTCGAGGTTGACCAGAAGTCCCAGGGACTTCGCTAAGGCTAAAGTGAACTGCAAGTCCTTCAGACACTTCTCTCTCGACGACGCTCTGATCAGCCAGTCGTCGAGGTACAGGGAAACTCTTATTCCCGAAGAGTGTAGCCACCTCGCTACGTTCTTCATTACTACTGTGAACACCATCGGAGCCGTGGTCAGTCCGAAGCACATAGCTCTGAACTGCCATACTTTGTTGTCTAAGACAAACCTTAGATACTTTCTTGAAAGAGGGTGGATCGGGATGTGAAAGTACGCGTCCTGCAAGTCTAAGGATACCATCCAGTCGCCCGGTCTCAACGCTCCCAGAACAGAATGAGGCGTCTCCATCGTGAATTTGTTCTTTTCCACGAAAAGATTGAGCCTGCTTACATCTAGAACTGGACGCCAACCTGACGACTGCTTCGGTACTAGGAAGATTCTGTTGTAAAAACCTGGAGACCCCAGGTCCGCGACTTGTTCCACCGCTCTTTTGTCGATCATCTGCTGAAGGAGATCGAACAATACTTTCTTCTTTTCTCCCTGATAGGATGGAGAAAGGTCTCTGGGAGTCGTAGAAAGAAGGAAGAGATCTAAAAATGGGGATCTTGTACCCCTGCTCCACGATCTTGAGGGACCAAGAGTCCGTGTCTCTCTCTCTCCACGCTCCCGCAAAAAACTTCAGTCTGGCTCCGACTGGTGTCTGAAGGACATGCTTTCTCACTTGGAAGGCTTTGGCTTAAAGGAAGCTCTTCCTCGTGAAAACCCTCTCCCTCGAGGAGCTGCTCTCGAGGGGGGAGTCCCCACGAAAGGGCTTTACTTTCTTTCGGCGGTCGAACCGCAGCTGAAGAGGTTGAAGGTACGGCTGACCCCCCCCCGTCTTGTAGACTGGGCCAAAAGGTCCTGAGTTGCCTTCTCTTGTAAGCTGTTCGTCAGGTCCTTTACCAAAGTCTGGGGGAAGAGATGGTTCGAAAGAGGCGAAAACAGCAAATCCGCTTTCTGAGCTGGAGTCACCGAACGAGCTGTGAAGTTGCACAGCAAGCTCTCTTTTTTAATAAAGCCGTTCCAAAATGAGAATACGAGCTCCTCCGAACCATCCCTGACGGCTTTGTCCATACATGCTAACACGCTGGACAGCTCTCCCCCAGACTGAGAGATTCTGGGCTTCTCGCTTGTAGATCCAGAACTCCCAAACACCAGTCAAGGAAGTTGAACACTTCCAGCGTCCTGAGCAGACCCTTCCAAATGATGGTCAGTCTCCGACGCGGTCCAGGTACCTTAGCAGAGGGTGGGAAAAGCGACCGTCCTCTGCAAATCCACTAGGCTGGAGAAATCTCCTTGAGCCGAAGAAGGGATACGAACTCCCACTTCATCTTTGGTTCTATACCAAATGCCCCCTTTTCCACTAAGTCTAGTAGGAGGCAAGGCGAAGGTCGTCTTGCTTGGTCTCTCCTTCGTACCATCCAATCCTGGAGCTTTTTAAAAAGCACGTTTTCGTTGAGAGAGAAGTTTTCATCTCTACAAACTCCGGGGTTTTTTCCAGTTTTAGATGAAGAAAACTGCGAAGGAGGAGACTTGGGAGCTGCGGGCTGAAATTTGTCTTCAAAAGAAGAACGCAAGAGTCGTACGAGGACTTTATAGTCCGAGATAGACGGGGCTGCAGCAGGTTCCTCTTCAACCGATTCAGCGAACTACTTAGCTCTCCTTCTTCTCTAAACGGAAGAGGAGACCGTCTTACCTTACAGACCTTACCTTACAGACCTTACATCTTGTTCGGGTTGCCCCAGGTCCCTCAGTGTGAGGCACCTCTAATGTCTACCAGAGAGTTGCTAGTACATCTTCCGGTATAATTTTGCATCTTTCAATCTTGGATGGTCTGGGATGCAGTTTAGATATTTGTCGAGCTTATTCTTAAACACATCTACGCTCACGTCCTGATATATTCCTCAGATGAGCTGGCAACGCATTGAATAGACGCTGCATTATCGATGCTGGTGCGTAGTGGATTAATGTCCTGTGTGCTTTTCCTTATTTTTTCCTGGTATAGTTTTGGGCACTATTAATCTACCTCTGTTTGCTCTTTCTGATATTTTTAGTTCCATGATATTTTCTGCTATTCCTTCTATCTGTTTCCATGCCTGAATTATCATGTAGCGTTCTCTTCTCCTTTCTAGACTATATAATTTTAAGAATTGTAGGTCTTTCCCAGTAGTCTAGGTCCTTAACTTCTTCTATTCTAGCTGTAAAGGACCTTTGTACACTCTCTATTTGTGCAATATCCTTTTGATAGTGTGGGTACCATATCATATTGCAATATTCAGTGGACTACGAACATATGTTTTATAAAGCATAATCATGTGTTCAGCTTTTCTTGTTTTTGAAGTGCCTTAACAACATTCCCTATTTTTGCTTTACATTTTGCCAACAGAGTTGCTATTTGATCATTGCAATAACATGTTCCTATTCATCATCACACCAAGGTCTTAACTGCTTCCTTATTTGTGATGGTCTCATTATTAGGTCCCTTATATGCATATAGCTTTCTTTCTCTGTCTCCATAATTTATTGATTCAAATTTTTTCAGAGTTAAATACCATCCTATTTTACCTCTGCCCAATCATATACTTTGTTAAGGTCTCTTTGTAGAGCGTTCCTATCTTCATCACAAGTAATTTCTCTACTTATTCTTGTGTCATCTGCGAAACTACTCACTACCGAATCCTTCACATTATTGTCTATGTCTTCAATCATAATAACAAACAGTATTGCAGCTAACACCGTACCTTGCGGCACACCGGATATTACCTTGACTTCATCCGATTTCTCGTCGTTTGCAATAACTATCTGTTTTCTGTTTGTGTAAAAATTCTTTAACCATCTTCCTACTTTATCCACGATATTGTGTTTTCTAATTTTCTTCGCTAATATATTATGGTCTACTTTATCAAAAGCTTTTGCAAAGTCTAAATAAACCACATCTGTTTCATTTCCGCTTTTCATATTTTTGAATATGTTTCTCACGGTGGACTAACAGTTGGGTTTGTGTACTTTTTCCGGTACGAAACCATGTTGTCCTTTATTAAACAAATTATTTTTTATTAAATGTTTCATAATATTTTTCTTCATTACCCTTTCATACCACTTTCATAATATGTGATGTTAGACTCACAGGCCTATAATTACTTGCCTCTAGTCTTGATCCACTTTTGAAAGTAGGGGTAATATATGCTATTTGTGCTCATCATAAATCTTGCCTGTATCTACACTTTGTCTTAATAATATTGCAAGTGGCTTTGCGATAGAATGAACTACTTTCTTTAACAAAATACCAGAATTCCATCAGGCCCTGCAGCAGCTCCATTTTTAATTTCATTAATAGCCTGCACAATATCAGCTTCATTAATATCTATGTCAGCTAAATATTCACTATTTTCATCCCTTACTTCTATATCATTATCTTCATTATCTATTCTAGGGGTGAATTCTCTCTTATATCGTTCTGCCAGTATGTTGCAAATTTCCTTTTTTTCATTCGTTAATCTCCCTTCATTTCTCAGAGGGCCTATTTCTATTCTTCTTTTATTCATCTTCTTCGCATATGAGTATAATAGTTTGGGTTTGCTTGATATTTAATAGGGTTTTTTTCTCCAAGTCCCGTTTTTCATTTTCTTTTGATTGTATAATCTTTTGTTCTGCATTTTCTATCTTACTTTTTAGTTCTATAACTTTCCATGCATTTTTTTCTTTTGCAAGACCTTTTTTCCACTTTCTGATTTTCTGGAACAAGATCCTTCTGTCTCTTGGTATGCATGAATGATGTTTATTTTTCTTCTTCTGTATATATTTTTCCACTATTTTCTCCAATATATAATATCTCCGTATTTACCCTTATGTCATCACTTTACGAAAATGTTATCCCCAATCTTTGTTTAATTCTTCATTAATTTCTGACCATTTTATATTTTTACTGTAGAAGTTGTATTTTCCATATCCTTCCCACTTTTTCATTTCTTGCTTATCTCTATTTTCACTTGCTTTGGAATGAACTGTTAATTCTATGACATTATGGTCTGAAATATTCGCATTATAAACTATTATTTCTTTAACATAATTCATCTCGTTCACAAATACTAGGTCTAAAGTATTTTCCTTTCTTGTTGGCAGGTGATTTATTTGTTGAATGTTGTATTCTAGTAGCATATCTAATAGCTTTTCAAATTGCCTCTTATCTTCTGCACTACTTTATTACTCTCTTTTTTATATGTATAAGTACAACCAACAATCTCCTATTCGTTCTTTCCATTCTACGAAAGGAAAGTTGAAGTCACCAGATAGGAGAATAGTCAGTCCTTGTGATTTCTACATATATCATCCAATTTTTCAATTATTAAGTCAAACTCTTTAGTATAGGAGGTCTATATATTACTATGTTCATCAATTTTTCAGATTCAAATTCTACCGCTATTAGTTCACATTCCGAGTTACTATATTTCTCATATATTTTTCCTTGTTTTTTGTCTTTCCCATATATTGCGGTTCCCCCTTGATTCTATTTTTTCTATCTGATCTATAAGTTTGGAACCCTTTTATTTGATCATCATTCCCAGTCTCTTGGGAAATACCAGGTTTCACTTATATTCATTATATCTATTTTCTTTTCATTTTGGGTTAGTTCTTCTAAGTACTCTATTTTTCTTTTTGAGTTACTCGTAACTAAACCCTGCGCATTCATCACTATGATGGTTTGCGTGTTTTCTCCTTCATTTAATACTGGTAGTAATAAGGATTTTCCCATGTCTCTTTCCTGTTCTGGTATGTTGTTGTTTTTTTCATTTCCAGAAATTCTGACATTAAAAAAAATCCAACTTTTCCATAATATTTGATCTTCCTTCATCATAATTATTCATTTTGTGTCTGAATCTGCAATTTTCTCCGTTTTCTTTCTGCAATATCCTCTTGCATAATAAATACAGTTATTATCTCTTGAGTAGAATTTCGGAGCTGATGCTTTGAAATTTTTTGCTGACACCTCTGCATATCTCATTGGTGTTTGCTTTTCTCTTTTACCTGATATCTTGCTTCTCTCTTATTGTCTTTCTTATTTTGGATTTTAACTTGGTGGTTATTTATTTGATTTATGATCATGGCTACAGGTGCCTATATTTGCATTGTTTGTCGAACTTACGCATCCTTTTCCTTCTTTAGGTTTTTACATAGTTTGGATGCAGAATCTCTGCAATCATCCAATATCCATTAAGTTATGCACATGTACCAATATTCATAGTTTTGACATATATTAGGATGTTTGTAGTAAACATCTTTCTCCAAAATCTCGCAATTCCCTCTTTAGCAAAAGGTGCCAGATTTTGTCTTTCTGTTCTATTTTTCCTCTTCCGTCATGTATAGATCGGGTAGAGCCTCTTCGGGATTTGCTTTCTTTGGGTGTTAATCGTAATTTATTTCTTGTAGGTACTGCTGCTTTATGCCTCATATTAGTATCAATGCGTATCTCTGCATCCATACTTTTATCTTGTTCTTGTTTTCCTTATTTTTTTCTGTCATTCATTTGTACTCTCTTCGTTTTCCCCTCTCTTCTTTTTTCTTCTTCTTCTTCCCTTCCTCTTCTCTTTCACCCTCAACTATTTGGACTTCAATCTTGAATGTAATAACATTGTCTATCCATGAAGACATGTTGAACAAAAAATTCTGTATCTTTTCTCAAATCTTGAATTACCTCAGCACACCTGGTGGATGGGTCGGGAGGTTGCATGCAGCACATTTCTGATTAGTTTGTGGATTGACTATGCTATACGACCTACACAGTTTGCATGCTTTTGGCAATCTCTTTTTGTCCTAAGCATCAATTAGGATATTCAAAGATTCACATTTATTCATTTTCTTTGTCGGAAATGTTGGTTTATGTAATTTTTTTTATGTAGTTCTTTGACCACTTGGATTTTATTTGAAACTTCTTCAATTATTTCAAGATGTTTCATTAGATTGTTCCAGTTGAAGGACTTATACCTTCTAAATATCTATTGAAGCTTGTATTCTTTTTGGTTAGGACTGTTGCTGATTTCATAGATGAGAAATGCCAGTTCCCTTCCTGCTACCTCATCGTATTGCGAATCTGCTAAACACGCCAAATTACGCCACCTCTTCCCGCAGTTGGAACTTACTGCCATCTTGTTCTGATTTATAGTATTACACTTGATAGACTAACTTAGAAGACGCTTTAATCCTACTATTTTCACACTAATCTTATCACCGATAGTTCACGAACACTTCTAGATATTTCTCAAATTCTAGTCGTATGTTAAACTTGTGATATCTGTTGATTAATCTGACTTCACGCGGGTACGTCTCACCAAGCAAGATGGCTACTTACGAGAGGGCGTCCTAATGTCAGGTTTTGGCTTGATCAAAGGACCCCTATCCTTGCTAGAGGCAGCCTTATTTTCGGGTGTCTTCTTTATGACGCTTACTGCTCGATGAAGGTAGAGCGTCCTGAGGAGGACGAGCGTCCTCAGCGCCTTCCGCAGCAGTCTCACCTGCCCGAGAAGCATCCTTACATTTCTTCTTCGCTGACATACGTGCCTGTGCGCGTAAACTAGCGTCTGGGGGTACGACTCTTGGTCGAATCCCCAAAAACGTCTTGAAAGGTGCCTGAACGTCCTGCCTAGCGTCCTGCCAAGCGTCCTGCCGAGCGTCCTGGTGAGCGTCCTGCCGAGCGTCCCTGTCTACGTCTGGGAGCGTCCTGAGTAACGCCCCTAGCGTCCTGCCAAGCGTCCTGACGAACGTCCTGCCTAGCGCCTGCCAAGCGTCCTGCTAACGCGTGCCTGCCACGTCCTCCAAGCGTCTGACACGCTTGACAAGCTGACGAGCGTCCTGCCGAACGTCCTCGTACAGAGCGTCCTCCTCAAAAGCGTCCTGACGTAACGTCCTTCTAGAGACGAACGAGATCGGCGAATCGCCGAAGGAGAAGCGATCGGCGAACGAGACGAAGTAGTGAAGGAGAATGAGACTGCTTAGTCCTCTTGACAGGCAGTCTAAGGTCCTTCCTCCGCTTAGGCTCGACTGCTGCTGGGCGAGTCCTCTGAGCCATAAGCGAGGATAGCTGGTCCTGAAGTGACAAAAGAATGTTCTTCGTTGGGGGAAGAATGAACAGAGGAAGCAGGACTGATCCTGTGAGAAGACGAGGGGCGAGGGGACGCCTCCTTCCTTCTCAGCAGGTACAGCTACCTGCTTCTCAGGTATACACGCCTGTGCACGCAACCTAGCGTCCTCATCGGAGGAGATCCTGCCTCTCTTCTGAGGCGGAAAAAAACGTCATACGCGTCCTCCGACGAAAGCGGCGAAAGAGGACGTGAAGCGTCCTCCGCACGAAACGTCCCTTTTCAATCAAAGGACGAGAGTCTCTCCGAGCGCTCCACCCCTTGCGCGGGAGGACGCTTCGGAGGACGAAAAGCACTCTTTCAGGACGCGCGCGTCGTGCACGGTCTTTGGCAGCCTGGGTCTTTGCTACAGGGCCTGCCGAAGGGACGCCAGATCGGTGGGAAGCCCCCGTAACCCTCTTGCGGCTTTCGATATACCTATTCCCTGGGTCTTGGGAGTCCTGATAGAGGTCTAGGCCTAGAAGGCATTATGGGGCCGATCTGACGCCCCCCTCCACAACACTGGGGGCACGATCACACACTTGCACCGAGCCAGTTTTCTAAGGCTTTCACTTTGGTCTCCAGAGTGCGAAGAGACTCCAAAATCAGAGAGAGAGCATTCGCTTCTCCCGACACAGAATCAGAGCCCGAAGGCAACACAGGTTTAGGGGTTGTAAACACTACAGGTGTTAATGCAGGAGAGATGTTAGCCTTACCTTTGGAAGAACTACTCCTGGAGGAAGACCTCCTGATCCTATCGCGCTCCAATTTAAGGCGATAGGACTCATATACTCTCCATTCATCATCGGTCAATTTCTCACATTCATTGCACCGATTATCAATCAAACAATTAAGCCCCCTACAAACTCATACATACTGTGTGGGGGTCTATACCGATGCTTTCGTAGCCTCACCTTACAATCAGCCCTCACACACACTCTGAAACTCACAACACTTGATCCAGACATATCTTATATAGAAAAGTCAATCCAAAATCAAAAAACGGTCCACTATCGCGCATGCCAATTCAACAATCCAATTCAATACCAAAAAAATCAATCAGATACTTAAAAGCGAGTCAATTTCCAAAAAATCCTGAGCAGAGGTCTGTAAACAGATGTTTACCGACCGGCGACAGAAAAAATATGAATAGAAAATGGGAATGGTTTCCTGATATCCGCCTCCCAGCGGCGGGAATGGGTACTACCACCTGGCCGCCCACTGCGTGTGCCGCGAGTTTTTGAAATTTCTGTCGGATGTCAGAAAAATACAGCTATATATATATCTGTCAGTAAGTGGCATGAACAAACTACTAAGTTCAAGAACTTTGCAAAAACTGGAGTTAGCATTTCAACAATGAATACAGTGGACCCTCTGTATTTGCGGACTCACGTAGTCACAGATTTCTCTTCAGAACATGTTTACCCATTATTCGCTGGAAATTTTCTTATTCGTGGTATTTTTCTATGAGAAATATCCACAAATTCACTTGTTTTTTATCAATTTCATCATAAAATGGACTTTTTAATATAAAACTTTAAAAAAAAAGTATAAATATTTTTAGTGGGTTTTTCTTGAGTTTTATCTAACAAAATAGGAGTCAGTTTTAAGTGTTTTTATGGGTGTTTCAACTATTTGCGGATTCTAGCTATTCATTGGGGAGGTTGTCTGGTATACATCCCCCGCAAATACAGGGGGGATACTGTATTTTTATGTAATCTTTTTATTACTATTTTGTTTGGTGTGGTTAGCAAAGATTTAGGCATGGGCTTATGTTTGGGATAGGACTTCTGGCATTTAGTCTTTTTTGCTAGCCAGCATGGTTGGAGTGAGGATGATCATATTGGAGTAGTCTATGTCCCAACAAGCAGGTTAGCTTATACTTAGTTCACTCTAATTATGTTTGTACCATCCTTTTGGGTGGGTAGGGTAGGTGGTGGACATGTGAGAGATGGTTTCCTACTATACTCTGGTATGAGGGTTGAACCTGGATTAGTGCCATTTATGAGCAATCCCAAATTATCTAATAAAAATGTAACTAGAAAAAGGGTGCTACTAATAAACTCAAACTGAAATACAAGGCGGTCCCCACCCGGGGTTACGACGGTTCCGGCTTACGACGTTCCGAGGTTACGGCTCTTTTTTCGTAAATATTCAATGGAAAATCCGTCCTGGGTTACGACGCTTTGTTCCGAGGTTACGACGTGGACAGCTTCCGACGCTTCCAGACGTTTAACGACCGCTTTTAAAAAAACGCATGCTATGATAAAAATCCTTTATAGTTTAGCACAGTATATAATAAAAATATGGTTTTTTGGGGTACATTACAACCAAAAAATTTTGAGGTTATTATGATTTTTGACACTTTTTTTGTTTTTTTTCGTATTTTTTGCAATTTTTTTAGTGACGCCGGCATATGGCAGGAACTAGTTTTGCGGGCGGCGAAATGAATACACTCGCTTGGGATGCGCAGTTTCAACCAGTCCAAAAGCGCAAATATAATGAAAAACAATCATTGCTTGTTTCCAGTACATAATTAAAAAAACTAAGGTTTCTGGATTAGATTACAACACAAATTCCAAGTTACGATGTTTTTTGTTATGCTTTTTAACGATACCTCCATATTGCAAAAGAACTAGTTTTTTTTTGGAGCGGAGGTGCATAAATTAATTAACGCTATTAAACACTGTATGGTCAAATTGACCGAACAACGACCTCGGACGGTCTGAGGACGCCAAGTGTAACCAATACGAACGGACGCCACTTCAATCGCGGTGTCTGCCTGGAAGTTTTCAGTCGGTTGTGTGATAAGACGTTTTGCTTGAAATTCCTTGCCATTTTTTTTTTCGCAAAGTTTTACAATGGCTCCTAAACGCCTCAAAGTACTTCCCTCCTCCTATGATCGTTCATCCAAGAAGAGGTAAGGTCATCACGATGGAGGTCAAATATTGACGTAGGTAAAGCGTTCGGAGAAGGGAGAAACTAACACCGCAAAATAGGCCGTTGCTTTAGGCTTGAGCAGGACCGACGGTGGTAACCATTTGTGCAAGGACCAAGGAACGGTATTCTGAAGCATTGTTAAGGATGCCTGCACCGATGAAAGTTCAACGGTGAATAAAACGAGAAGAAGCGTTAGCCAGAGCATTGTTGAAATGGAGAAATTGTCTCATGATCTGGCTTGGGGAGGACCAGAACCAGCGACGTGTTTCTCGGTGTCGGGCTTAAGTGTGATCCAGGAAGAAAGGCCTAGAGCGCTGCATGGGAGGCAGTAGTGAAAAACAAAGTTTGGCGAAGGCAGTGCTTGGGGTGGTTGGAATTTTCCTCGAGTAAGGAGTTGGTTTAAAACCGTTTAAGGCTCGTTGCAAATTTGTCATAATGTGAAGCTGGCAAGGTGAAGCTGCTAGTGCTGATAGCGAAGCAGCAGAAAATTTTCCAGGTGGTTTGGCTGAGATAATTAAAAGGATGGTGGTTACCACGGCTGTGACCAAGTCTTTAATGTGGATGAGACTGGATTGTTTTGGGAAAAGAATGCCAAATATCGGAAAACGTACCTTTCCAAGGAGGAGAAGTTCAGCACCTGGCCATAAATGCTGGAAACAGGAGCGACTGACTTTTGCTGTTTGGGTCCCATGCAAAGTTAGGCGATTTGAAACTGAAGCCCTTGCTGGTGTATTTGGCCAATAAATCCCAGGGCATTAAAGCAAAAAAGGAAGGCATTTTTGCAAGAGGTCAACTCCCTGTGATTTTGGAACAATCAAACAAGAATGGCTTGGGTTTACCTTAATGGTCTTCTAAGATTGGTTTCAATGACCCATTTCGTGCCAGCAGTTGGAGAAAACACATCAAAACCGGTATTTTGTGACTTCGAAGGGTCTGCCTTTTCTTAAGGCCCCTCTCTTAGTCCTGGACCAATGCCCCTGCGTCACCCTTCCAAATTTGAGCGAACATGCTCCTAATGTTGAAAGGTGGGTGTACCTCCCACCCAAAGACCACATTGCTGATACAGCCAATGGAACCAGGGAGTAAATAGCTAATTTCAAGGCTTTACTACCTTAGAAGGATCAATCGTTTGTTGCTTTGAGGGCCATAGAAGCTAAAACAAGGAGTTGACACTGAAGGCAATTCTGGAAGGGCTACAACATTGCTGATGCAGTGAAAAATATTGCAAGTGCTTGGGACGAGGTGAAGACGACCACTTTAAATGGGGCCTGGAAGAAACTGTGTCCACAGTTTGTGCACAGTTTTGAAGGCTTTGACCGGCAGAACGACGTCGAGACTGTGACGAGGAAGATCGTAGGGCTAAGCAAGAGGCTGAAACTAGATCTTGAACTGATGATGTAACAGAGCTGCTGGCTTCCCATGGAGAGGAATTGTCTGCAGAGGACTTACTTGAACTTGAACAACAAATGATTGAGGAAGAGGAGGCGGCACCAGAGCCAAAACCCAGGTCATTAACTGTGAAAGGCTTGTCAGAGGGTTTTACTCATCTGGAGAGAGCCTTGGCTTCTTTTGAGGCAGAAGACCCTAACGTTTTCTAGGTTTGACAAAATCAAGAGAGGAATCATGGATTTGGTGACTTTCTACAAGGAGACCCTGAGGAGAAGCAGACGAAGAGAAGTGTGCAGTCCAGGCTTGACACTTTCTTTCACAAGTCTCCAGTACCACCACCTCCCACTCCTAGTCCTGGTAAGGAATTCTGAACTGTTTTACTAAATTTGATATGTGTTTACATAGTGTACATATTAAAATGTGTTAATTTTTTTAATGTAACAACTAAATGTAAGAGTAAATTGTAACTTCATTAATTTTCACATCATTTGTAATTTTATTGCAGAAGTGGTGACAGTTCCAGATCCCCCTGTACTACCTGTGACAGTTCCAGATCTCCTGTACTACCTGTGACAGTTCCAGATCTCCCTGTAACTACCTGTGACAGTTCCAGATCCCCCTGTACCTGGACCCTCTGTAGCAGCCCGCCCACCTGTACGTGTAACAATCAGGTAAGCAATTTCATTTTTCTCATTTTCATGTTGGAAATTGTTTACACCCTACATACATACGTACCTAACTTACTTACATAGTGGTACAATTGTGTTTGATGTTGCATAACCTTATTATTTTTTTTTTTCATTCAGACCCCTTTGATAGTGACAGTGACCCAGATGACCCTGAGCCTTTCCATAGTTTTGATGCCTCGCCCTATACGATTCAGGTAAGGAATCCTTAAACAATTTGTATAAACAAATTTGTATAAAATGTTTTTTAATTAAATTGCTAATAGAAATTTTTTATTAAAAGTGTACATATGCTACAATTACATCCACCTTATAATATATTTATGTACCCTATCATTCTTTCCAGATCTAGATGTTCCCTCATCAGTTGATACGAGTATCACCTCTCCAGAGCCCAAATCAGTTGATACGAGTAGTATCACCTCTCCCATTCCTTCAGGTAAAAGAATTCTTCATTTTTATATGAACATACGTATTACACACTACATATGTCAAACAGTAATAACATGTGCAGTAGTTACAGTAGTAGTAACTATCATTTTATATAGTTTTATCATTCCAGACTCCCAAGCACCTGCCCATCCCACTCCATAGCCCAGCCACCCACTCTCATGTACCATATGGCCATCCCAGTAAGCAAGCCAACCACTAGAATTTGGTAAGGACATTTTTTTTTATTAATGTTTTATTATTACATATGTAATAACCATGTTATGTATGTAAACATACATATATAATCATATGTACTATTACATTATCATTCCAGACTGGCATGCACCTGTGACTTACATAAACCAGACCTCTACATAGCCTACATGTCTTCATTTTGCTGAAGGTAAGGAATCTCAGTTGTGTTTAATGTTTGCATACGTACAATAAATTTTTTGTACACCTAAGTGGTTACATACTGTCCTTTAATATTAATTCTTCATTCCAGACTGCCCATCATCCTAGCCTGTTATCTGTGATAAAGCACACTGAAGTTAGGTTTGGAATGCATCCTTATCATGAATGCTCTACACCTCCACCTCCATCTCCCACAACCTAGGTAACAGCTTTGAGACTCACTAAAAGTTGGTAAGTTATGTAAGGAATTTCTAAATTAAGTTTTATACTACATGTTATATGTGATATTAAACCACTGTATGGTGCATATTACTGTATGTAACTTACTCTGCATAGAGGACTTACTGACAAAATTATTTTTTGTACATTCCAGAGTCCCCTGAATGATGTAGGCTATGGGGCCACATAAGACTTTGTCCATCCAGGGTTACATGAACGACAAACTTTAAACTAAAAGTAAGGAATTAATTAACATACATTAACTCTTTTAGTACTCTTGATATATCTACAGTAATTAACATATTGCATTCACAACTTTCTGTAGTGTATATTTTTGTACACTAATTTTGTTACTTTTCCTTCCAGAACCAACATTTTCACACAACTCCAGGTTGTTACTACAAGTGTCATCAAGGGATAACTACAAGTAGAAGCACCATTTTTGGATGGAAAAAAACCCTTCAGGAAAGTATACGTTATCACATGTAACATGTAGTGTAACAAAGTATGAACAGTAAGTTTTACATACAGTAGTACCCCCCATTTTATTACATACGTACATAACTTTTTTTTTAGGCAGGAATTTCCAACCAAGTTTGATTATGTACATCTTGTATCATGCTTATAAAACCACTGTACGTATGGTTACTGTATGTTAACTTACTAAACATACATAACATGACTTAACTTTGATACTTTTTTGGTACATTCCAGAAAACCAGGACCCCCTCCATGATGCAGGCTATGGGGCCACATAAAAACTTTGTCCAGGGTTACTACATAACATAGCACGACAACTGTAAACTATGTACTACTTGTACTAAAGGTAAGGAATTATACATAGTAGTAAACATACATTAAGTAAGTTTTATAGTACATACTAAAAAAAAGTGACCAAGATCTCTCACATGGGATAAGTGATCAAGGTCCCTCATGGAATTACATACTGTACACTCCCTGCTGAACAGGGGTGTAGACCAATCATTTACAATATGCATACCAGTTGATATTAAACCCACCGTATGGTGCATATTACTGTATGTAACTTACTATGCATAGAGTACTTACTGACAAAATTATTTTTTGTACATTCCAGAACCCCCTGAATGATGTAGGCTATGGGGCCACATAAGACTTTGTCCATCCAGGGTTACATTGAACGACAACTTTAAACTAAAGGTAAGGAATTAATTAACATACATTAACTAAGTTTTATACATGTTATATATGTGATATTAAACCACTGTATGGGTTTTGCATATTACTGTATGTAACTTACTATGCATAGAGTAACTTACTGACATACTAATATTTTTTGTACATTCCAGAACCCCCTGAATGATGTAGGCTATGGGGCGCATAAGACTTTGTGCATCCAGGGTTACATAGCAGGACAACTTTAAACTAAAAGTAAGGAATTAATTCATACATACATTAACTTTTTTACTCTTGATATAACTCAAAGTAAGGAATTATAAACTAAAAGTAAGAATTAATTAACATACATTAACTCTTTTACTCTTGATATCTATAATTTACATATTGCATTCAGGACTTTGTGTAGTATTTTGTACTAATTGTGTTATACTTTTACCTTCCAGAGCTACCAGACTGGGATTTTAGTGTACTCCAGGATCTACCAAAGGATTACATACTACGTAGTGTACAGTGCATAATAGTGTTTTAGTGTATAATCTAACCTAAGGATTAAGTGTAGTACCATTGTGCTTTAATAGTGTCACAAGAGTTTAATAAAGAATTATACCTTCAAGAACCATCCTTTGCCATTGAAATAACCACACTACACATCATGCAATACTTGCATGTCACACAGGTAAGGTCTCTCTACTTTTTTCTTAGTTTAAGGCATATTTCCAAGTGTCGTTCCGGCTTACGACGATTTTCGGCTTACGACGCGCCTCAAGAACGGAACCCCCGTCGTAACCCGGGGACTGCCTGCAATGACTCAAGGTAACCAATTTGAGACTACGGATTTTCATTGAAAGTAATGTTTGTTTTATAACAGGGAATGTTAACTGCATCTCAGATAGAGCTGGCAAGATCTTGGCACCAAGAGCAGGCTGAGATGAAAAGGAACAAAATAAATGCTGAAGTCCATCGCAGACTTAACACAAAGGAAAAACTGTATGAAGCAGTCCCTGTGTTAAAGGTATTTAATATTTTATTATTGCTTTTAAGTAGATGGTAATGTTGGACTTGTAACTCCCAATAAATGATCTTATTTGAGATGAATCTTACCTACTGTTAAATTTAGTTATATCTCCCTGCTGATTAGGCATTCAAACAAAAAAATTGAATGGCTGCCCGGATGACTTTCTAGTTTACCTGTTCTCCACCAGGTGTGTTTCGAATGTTTTAGCTCTTGTGGGAATTATTATTGCCGCCATTGCGGCTAGGCTATTGTTGGTATTTAGTGAAGTTTGGCTGTTTTACACCTGGTTACAGTATTGTAATTTAATTTTCCTAGGATATCTTCCACCGGAAGCAAATCCAATAACATCAGGCTATGTAGGAATGTTTTTGGTGTAACCAGGATGGTGAATTGGAAGTTGATCAACTTTCCTTTGTACTGACAAGGGTACAGTGTGATCTTGGAACTACTAGATGTGAAGAATGTAGGGAATTATTTTGAGAAATTTATGCCTGAATATGTCAGATATAGGAAAGACTGGAAACTAATAAATTGCGAAAGCAATTTGTTAGATCAGGACTTAAACCTGTCAGGCTATCCCTACTCAGACTAGGCATATTAGTAGGCTACTAATGACTTCCTTTGTAGCTCCGCCTTCTGCCCCCCATTTGGTTCAGGAAAAGCGTAACAAAAAGTTAGAACATTAACCAGTTCTAATACAATTTGAACTGAGTTTGTGACGGGAAAGTTCCGAATCCTTCCATAATGTGCGCTCATTTTTGTGTTCCTTGTTAGAAGTAAGCTGTTGCCCTCGTCTGTACGTAGCCTGAGCCTAGGACTGCCCTGCGACAGTTGGAAACGTCCGCTGCCAGGGAACCGGGTCGGTTCTCGAGACGAGGTTATTCTGTGCCCTCCAATACCTACTTTGCCCTTTGCATGGTCTGAATCTCGTTTAAAGCGTTTGCCAAAGGACCGCTAAAGTGGTCACCTAGGACCGTTAAAGAGTTCACATAAGGACCATTTCGGTAAGCGTTAATGCTGGGTCCGTAGGCGCATTCGGTTGTCTTCAACACCTAGTTTGATGTATTAGGATGCATAGGCTTAATAATATATGATATAGGTATATAGACATTTTCTGCTCAACCTGCCTGCCGCTCTGTGAAATGCTCCTCCTTTTAGCATCATTTTTGAAGTATTAAAATGCTATATATTCCATGCTCCTTATAGCATCATTTCTAAGGTATAAAACTGCTATATATACCAGAGAAAAAAGTTGCATGGAATGCTAGGAATATACCCAGCTCGCTCACCCATATAGGGTGTCGGTATAGTAACTGGGGCGTGTTAAAACCACTGTCAGAGGTCTCTTACCAATTAGTTCTCTCCTCTCTCAACATCCCCCGTTACTACGAGGTGCCGTTCTACATCCAGCTACTGCCCGCTACTACTACTACTACCCACGCGATTCCAAACATTCCTTTTCATAGCATCGTAAGACGTGCACGCATTCTTGTGTTCTGTTTGGAATTGTGCTCCTTTTGAAGATGTCTGATCTGCTTGAAGCTTCTACTGCTAAGTTGAGTATTGCAATTATCAATTCTTGATCTGGAGGTAGCGATATTCTTTATAAGTAATTATTTAATCATTTAAGCCTTGGGAAGTTTGGATGATGCCGCTCCCCGACAGCCATTTTGATGTCGCTACCTCCCAGAACTTCTTGTTTACATGGCGACTGGCAATTAGTTCCTCATACTAATTGCTGTCAGATTTTAGCTCTAGACATCTTGCACTCTGATTGTTAATTCACAAGTTATTATACGGTGTTTATACATGCAATGTGTAGTAATTAGGTTATTTTGGCTTACGCTAGGCTACCCGACTGGGCCGCACACAGCTTCGGAAGGTAGCCTACATCAGGGAGTTCCCTTTGGTTATACATATGAATACTGATTTAAGTTTGTTAGGACAAATGTTATTATATTGATAAGTATAAACATCTTTATCCCTCCATAAGGGATTAAGTTATGTTCATCCGAGGGTTACGTATAGATGGATCTTATTTGGTCTTACAGGAGGATATCCTTAAGTCATATAATTACCTGACCAGGTCGGCATTATACCCGATTTTGAAGGGCTAATTATTATAGAGTGATTTAGTCTTCCTGACCAGGTCGGCATCTTACCCGATTTTGGAGGGCTAGGCTATTTGCTCGGATCACCTTATGTTCCTCCCTCTTCCTTAGTGTACCCCTTGTTGTTGTTATTAGTCGTTTGCCATTATAACCTATCTAGTTTAATAATTATGAGATTGACTTATTTAATTATCGTTATGATTTATGGTCATATAGTTTAGGGGTAGGCTACAGGCCTATTGTCCTGACCGCGTGGATCCACTGTGTCTCGGAGGGTTGTCCCACCTGACCGGTCACAGCGTCCACATGATCGCGAGCGAGCCACTCTTCTCAGCTGCTCCCTCTCCCGGTACCCACCTCGGTGGAGTACTTCTCACCACACCCTACCCACTGGGTCCCATGTGAGTCACACGCTATAGAGCAAGAGCGGGAAACAGCAGAGAGAGAGGGTGGCTGCGCTCTCGCTATGCGAGTCGAGGCAGGTAGCGCTCTCTTCTAGCTAGTCACGGTTGGCCTCCGGATGCGCCGGACGGAGCACCTTGCCACGTAAGTACTCTTCTTCCCGGATATCCTCCACGTTATTTTCCTTCCGTTTCAGTAGGACTGGGATAGCCTTATATCGTATTTATATAGTACTAAGGTAACTTAGTGATTTGATCATATTTCAGGTATCTTACCCTGTGGGTGTTGATAAAGTAGGCTAATCCCTTCATAGAAGAAAATAACGATTGGTCGGTCCCGGAAGAGGGTTACGGGCGGAGCCTAGAATTTAACTGTTTATTGTATTTAGTCGGAATTCTATGGTGAGAATGCAATTTCCAACCAAGTATTCCGGTATCTATTTTTATTATACCACAATTCCGTTCCTTTGTTGTACTAAGGTGTTGTCATCCCTAATATAAAGTTTTCCTCAGAGCCGGCAGGAAGCTAGGTATCCTAGTGCCCTGCTCCTCCTTAACCTTTCTACCTCTATGTACGACCTACTCCTGGTAGGTGTACAGAGACCTAAGAAAAGTTTCATAGCGGGAATTATTTTTCCGGAGCTGACGGACTGGTACAAGGTTATACCTGCCATAGCTGTCAGTTCTAACCCTTATAATACCAAGAGTGATGACAACAAAAACAGGACAGGAAGAATTAGAATGTTAAATGACCATGATGAAATGTTAATGCTTAGTTATAAGAAGCATGCGTCTACCTTGACTTTAAACATTATAGTATAAGCTTCCTATAAAGAGCACCGGAGTCTCCGGTAAATATCAGATCTATGATACTCATGTATCAATTTCATTTGCAGGTGGTACGTCAAGAATTCTTCCCTATCGACCCTCAAGATCTGGGTCGGCGGATTCGATCGTAATGTCAAGGCCAAGAAACCCTACATCCTAGCGGAAGAAATGTGTACTCTTCTATACCCTAATGCCAAGATGTCAGCAGCGGTGGCCAAGGAAGTGGCAGCACCGATCATCGCCAGGATTAGGGAAGAGACACAATTCTTGCCTGAAGATCTTGAGGGACTGGGGGAAGCTGTATTGGACGATGTAGCAGCCATCAGCCTCGATGTAGAACCCATGGTCCTCTACTCCACTGGACAAGGTAGGGAGGTAAGTGAGGCAGGTAGCGTCCGGTCTAAGATACCTATTCTTAGTCTGGCGCCGTCTAATTCTTCTTCCCAAACTTCTTTCCAGGGGTTCACTGGGAAGGCCATGGCTGGGGACAGGCCATGCTCAGTGACCCCTAAAATCAAACACTTGAAGAAGGCCTTACCCAAGCCAAGTAAGCCTTCTAAGCTACCCAAATTAACCAGGTCATCATCAGCTTCTAAGCCACCATTGGACCCGGTAGCTGCTACTCCCTCACACCACAGGTCGAGAGCAAGGAGCTCAAAGGCTAAGACACTGGAGCTGTCTTTTGACTCGGTAGCCTTTTCGAACCAATTGATGAAAAAAATGGGTAGCATAGTCCAATCCCAGATTGGACCCATTGCTGATCGCCTGCAGTCTATGGACACCTTGGCTCTGAGACTGCAAAATCAGGAGAACCTGATTGAAAACCTGTTACGATCCGGACTGCCACAACAACAGCAGTTCGTGATCCCGGATGCCTCTAAACTCCCAGCGTTCGTAAAAAACAATCCGTGGCGATTGGCCCTACATGCCCCGTTTGTAGATGGCATGTTAACGCTTGAAGGATGTGGCACCCGGCCTGTAGACGATTTTGAGTTCTACCCGTGGGGATTGCAATTTCCCTTCCCGGGTTACGCATGCTTAACGGAAGAAGCACTAGTGAGGTTAGATAAAGTTCCAAAGGAAACAGTTATCTACCCAAAGGAGCAAGCGCAGTCCGCCTGGGTCCGGACGTTAAATGAATGGGAGTGCGTCAACACAATGCTGTCGCCACATAAGAGTTCATATACGATGTTTGTGGTGGAAGGACAAACACCAACCCCTTGCACCACGAAGGTAGTTGACCTTGCTCTACAAGCGGCTATGGAGGATAAGCCCATGCCACAGTTAAGAGAAACGGAATTGACTTCTTTACTATTCCCGGGAGATCACGATTGCTGGGTTGATGCACCAGCCACGTTCACGACAGGGAAATTGAACACAGACTGTGCTTCCACGCAGTTTAGTGAACGTCTACCTAGACTTCCAGACTCCCTAGTCAAGATAGAATATGAAGCACGTACTAGGCTGAGTAGGTCCATCAACTCGGCTACAATGGCAGAAATGGCATCACTGGTATACGCAGAGGAGCCATTGTTTAAAATTTTAACAAAGTCTCTACTTCACACGCTCCAAAGCGATGCGTATGACTTTGCAGTGGCCCGGCGCAATTGCCGAAAACATGTTCTCTCTGAAGCCTCGATTAGGCACGAACCCAATAAGCTAAATCAAAGCTTCAATTTGGGGTCCGGACCTGTTCCCGGAGGACATAGTTAACAGCGTCCTAGGGGAAGCAGCAAGAGTGAACCAAAGCCTCAAAGTCCGGTGGGGCCTGATTTCCAAACGAAAATTTGAACCCTCCGGAACCCAATCAAGAGGCAGGAAGAGACCAAGGAAATTTCAATCGTTCCAAGGTCCACAAACTCAATCTGTGGTACAGACATTGCCAGTACCCCAGATGAGTCAGCCTTCCACATCAAAATCCCAGCCCCAACAACAATATGTTTGGGTTAGCCAACCACCTCAGCAACAAGTAGCCACTGCCTCATTTACACCATCTCCGGCTTTTAATCCTACTTTTGAAACACAAGGCGTGTTTCATGGATATAATAGGCACGCAAGAGGTAGCAGAGCTAGAGGAGCCTTTTGCCACAGAGGCAGCGGAAGAGCTTCCGGAAGAGGCAGAGGATTCCGGGGGAGCCGTGGAATTAGACCATCTGCAAACCAGTGAGACTCCCCAGGTAGGAGGAAGGCTGTACCTCTTTCGAAGCCGTTGGACTTTCAGCAAATGGGCATACAGTATAATATCCAAGGGTCTGGGGTGGAGTTGGATAAAAGGGCCCCCTCCACCAACTAATTTTCATCAGATTCCAATGGCAGAACTAACACTCTACACCAAAGATCTACAAAAGAATGCAATAAAAAAGGTAAAATGTTTGAAATTTCAAGGACGCTTGTTCAGCGTTCCAAAGAAAGACTTAGACAAGCGAAGAGTGATTCTAGACCTGTCACATCTGAATACATACATTCAATGCGACAAGTTCCATGTGCTGACCGTCTCGCAGGTGCGGACCTTACTTCCCCGTGGGGCCGTCACCACCTCTATAGATCTTACAGACGCTTATTATCATGTTCCGATAGCAAGGCATTTTCGTCCTTTCCTAGGATTCAAACTAGGCAAACGGGCATATACATTCAAAGTGATGCCATTCGGACTCAGTATAGCGCCCAGGATATTCACGAAGTTGGCGGAGACAGTAGTCCAAGAGCTGAGAACTCAAGGAATACAGTTAGTGGCTTACCTAGACGATTGGCTTATGTGGGCCAGCAACGTCGAGGAATGCCTCAAGGCGATGGACAAGGTAATAAAATTTCGGGAACACTTAGGTTTCCAAATAAATTTCAAGAAATCCCGCCTTACTCCGGCAGCATGTTTCCAGTGGTTAGGGTTACAATGGAACCTGAACACACACAGGCTGTCTATTCCTCCAAAAAAGAGGAAAGAGATATCAAAGAACATAAAAAGTTTTCTCAAGGACAAACTAATGTCCAGGAGAAAACAAGAAAGAATCCTAGGCTCACTCCAGTTTGTCTAAGTAACAGACACATTACTGAAGGCCAAACTGAAAGACATAAATCGAGTATGGCGGTCCAAAGCAAATAAGAAAAATCGAGACAAAATTTCCCGAATTCCAACAATACTGAGGAAAAGACTTCAACCATGAACCGAGGTCAAGGTAATCTGGGCCAAAATCGATACCCCTACGATTCCACCGCCAAGCCACTAGTTAATCCATACTGACGCCTCTCTAAGCGGTTGGGGAGGCTACTCCCAACACAAAAAAGTCCAAGGTTTGTGGTCAGTGACATTTCGTCAACTACACATCAATATTTTAGAAGCCATGGCAGTATTCTTGACCCTAAAGAAACTCGCCCCGGCAAAGAAACAACATATCAGATTAATTCTGGACAATGAAGTAATAGTCCACTGTATAAACAGAGGAGGTTCCAAGTCAAGTCACATAAATCACGTGATTATAGCAATCTTTTCGATGGCAACAAGGAACCATTGGCACTTGTCAGCTGTTCACGTGGCAGGGATAAGAAATGTGGTCGCAGACGCACTTTCAAGGACAACTCCGCTGGAGTCGGAATGGTCCTTAGACAAGAAGTCATTCAATTGGATTTGCCAACAGGTTCCGGATCTCCAAGTAGACCTATTTGCCACGGAATCCAACAACAAACTAAAATGTTATGTAGCCCCCAACCTGGACCCTCTGGCCTATGCCACGGACGCCATGTCCATAGATTGGAACACCTGGCGGAGAATTTACCTGTTTCCTCCTGTAAACATGTTAATGAAAGTTCTGGACAAGCTCAGGACTTCAGAGGTCATATAGCTCTGGTAGCCCCCAATTGGCCCAAAAGCAACTGGTTTCCTCTCTTGGTGGAACTGGGACTCCGCCCTCGGCGGATTCCCAGCCCGAAGTTGACACAAATAGTACAAACTCACAGTGTGTTAGCTTCCTCAAGAATTCAGTGCCCTACCTTTATGGACTTTATGAATTTGCAAGCACAAAAAAAAGATGCTGAGATTGATCCTCTAAACACTTTGTTTTAGAATCAGATAAAAGAGAATCTACTCTTCGTCAATATGATTCGGCTGTAAGAAAACTGGCAAAGTTTTTAAAAGACTCAGAGGTTCGAACAATGACTATGAATCTAGCAGTTACCTTTTTTAGGACCTTGTTTGAAACAGGCCTAGCTGCTAATACGATTACGACAATTAAGTCTGCTTTAAAGAAAATATTTTAGATTGGGTTTAATATTAATCTTACAGATTCATATTTTTCATCTATTCCAAGATCTTGTGCCAGACTAAAACCAGTAACTCGTCCTCATACAGTTTCCTGGTTTCTAAATGATGTTCTTAAGCTAACTTCTGATACTGATAATGACTCGTACATATATAACACTCCTTAGGAAGACTTTATTCTTGGTAAGTTTAGCATCTGGAGCCAGAATATCTGAACTTTCAGCATTGTCTAGAGAACCAAATCATATTGGCTTTCTTCCCTCTGGGGAAATACTAATCTTTCCAGACAAGAGATTCTTAGCAAAGAATGAGGATCCACAGAATAGATGGTCCCCGTGGAAGATTGTCCCACTTCAACAGGATCTGTCCCTATGTCCAGTCAACACTCTGAAAGCCTATTTGAATAGAACCTCCAAAAAGTCTTCAGGGCCCTTGTTTATTAGAGAAAATGGAGGAACCATTTCCTTGAAAGGAATCAGACAACAGATTCTTTATTTTATTAAACAAGCTAACCCAGAATCAGTTCCACATGCTCATGATATCCGAGCAGTAGCCACATCAGTCAATTATTTTCATGTATGACACTTACCTGGCAGGTATATATATAGCTATATTCTCTGTTCGCACTGGCAGAATTTTCAAAACTCGCGGCAACCGCTAGATCACTGGTAGTTCAGGTGATCGCCACCCCGCTCCCGTGGCGCTGGTGCTCGGAATCATTCCCATTTTCGTCAGATTTTTTTCTGCCACTGAACCGGCAACATCGTTGTTGGTTCCCTGCTAGAATTCGAAACTCGTTAGCTGACTTTCGCTGTACTTGGATGGTTTATTGGGTATCGTATTGGAAAGTTGGATTGGCAATCGCGATTGGAAGTTATTATAATGTCTGATTCTGGTATAGTATTCGAGTGTGTATGAAATAAAAGGGTGGGGCAAGGTGAGACTGCCGAAAGCTTCGGTAGACCCTCACACAGTATGTAAGAAGTGTAGAGAGGTTTTGTGTACTTGGGATAATAGATGTAATGAGTGTGAAAGTTTAAATGAGAAGGAGTGGAAGACTTTCACCAAATATGTTGAGAGACTTGAAAAGGATAGAGTAAGAAGATCGGTGTCTCGGAGTGAGAGGTCAGGTTCTTCTAGTAAGGCCTTGAATACTCTGGTTATTTCTCCCCCTTCTTCCCAAGTAGAAGTTGTTAATCCTTCTCCTCAGGTCTCTCTGCGCCCGCTGCTGTTTCTGAGGATACTAATATTGTGAAAGTGTTTGCCGCCCTTGCGTCAATGGGCGATCAGATTCAGCGTCTTACAGACAAAGTGGGTACGATTGAAAGTGTCAGTGTAGTGGAGGGGGCGGCTGATCGTCTCACTCGTGCTCCTAGACCTAGGCCTCTGCCAAGCTCCCAGACCCAAGGGAGAAGCATGTCGACAGTCGAAGGGAGGCGAGAGGGGTTCCCTTACGATCAGTCGTCCCTTCAGGCAGTCCTGTTGCGTCCCAGGCTGCAGCAGTGCGCCATAGAAAAGGCGACACTGGGAAGTGTTTTTCCTCTACAGATAGTGCTGCGTCAGGCAGGTGGATGGACGTTATGCGGAAGTTTAGCGTCCTCTGAAGAGGACGCATAGACCTACGTCTTCTCAAGATGAGCGTTACCCTCAAGAACGGTGGAGTAGTCCCGAGATTTTCTCTTCTAGTGATGAGGAAGAGGTGGTTCCGATTAAAAGGAGGAGATCCTTTAAGTCAAGACAACAAGACGCAAGACCTCATGTGTACGACGGTTTCTCTGGATAGGAGCCCTCCTTCTGAATACGGAGCAGTCTCTCCGATATCTTCTCCTTATCGTAGAAACTCAAGATCGAGTTTCTCGTTTTGATGATCCGTCTCGTCCTCGTTCTCCGCTTGCTCAGACTTCCCGCCAGGAAGCAGAGACTAGGAACTTCCTTGAAGAGATGCAAGGAAGGTTAGTCTAAGAGGACGCATGATGGTTTGCCTCCTTCTCGTCATGCTTCGGAGTCTCGGGTAGTACGCAAGTTACGGGAGCAGGACGCAGGACGCAAGTTACGAGAACAGGAAGCAGGACGCAAGTTTCCGGAGCAGGACGCAGGACGCAAGCTTCCGGAACAGAACGCAGGACGCAACCTCGGAGCTCAGAAGGACGCAGGACGCAGGCGGCAGGAGCCGGTTTCTTCCCGCGAGGTTGGAGAAGATTTTCTGCAGCAAGACCTGGGTTTACAGGACGTGTCTCGGCAGAAGAGGAAATAGAAGACTTAGAATCTGAGGAAGAAAAAGAAGGTGAAGCACCTTCTTCAGACTATAAGAAATTGACGAATTGCCTTCTTTCACTTTTTGAAGGGGATTTTCAGCCTGCAGCTCCGACATCACCCCTTTCTCAATTCTCCAAGAATAAAACTCCGAAGAAGTCCTCGTTTTTGAAGATGAAGTTTTCGATTACGGCTAAGAAGGCTCTTCAAAAGAATTGATACGTGTGTTGAAGGAAAAGAGGGAAGCGGGCAAGACTGTGTTCTCTTCCCTCCTGCCAAATTGGCATCGAAGTCCGGAATTTGGTATGCGACGGGGGAAAATCTCGGCCTGGGAGTTCCTGCCTCCTCCCAGGGGGATTTTTCCAACATTGTTGACAGTTCCCGCAGACATGCCTTGAATTCGGCCAAAGTGTGGTGGTCTCCATCAGAATTAGATCATCTCTTGAAAGGGATTTTCCGGACCTTCGAGGTTTTTAATTTTCTGGATTGGTCCTTGGGGGCTCTGGGACGAACAGTGGAAGATAATGAATCGACGGCTTCTCAACTCCCAAGCAGTATTATGTCCTGCATGGACAAAGCCTTAAGGGATGGCGCGAATGAATTAGCATCTCTTTTCACCGCAGGAGTTTTAAAAGAAAAGGTCACTCCTATGCTCTTTTGCTGCTAAGGGCGTTTCTAACGCCCAGAAATCCGAATTGGTTTATTCCCCACTTTCGGATCAATTGTTTCCTGCGGATATTATCAAGGATATTTCGCTTTCCCTAACTCAGAAGGCGACGCAGGATCTGTTAACTTCCTCGGTAAGGAAATTTTTACCCAAACAAGGTGGTTAAGAAGACCCCTAAGGAATCAAGGCAAACTAGTCAGCCCTTTCGAGGCAAGTCCTTTTCTCGTCCTGCCTTCAGAGCAAGAAGAGCTCCGTCCAAAAGGGGGTTCGAAACCCAGTACTAAACAATGAACAACAAGTCCTTCAGACATCAGTAGGTGCCAGACTCCAGAAGTTTTTGGGAGATTTGGCAAGAAAAGGGAGCAGATCCTTGGGTCGTCAAGGTAGCCAAAGAAGGTTACAAGATCCCTTTTCTGAAGAGACCACCTCTTGCGACATCGCCAAGAGAGCTTGGAGCTCACTACCAGCGATCCAGGGAAACAAGAAGCACTACAAGAACAAGTTCTTTCTATGCTCAAGAAAGGAGCAATAGAACCTGTTCGGATCACTTATCTCCGGGATTTTACAACCGGCTGTTTTTAGTAGCGAAATCCTCGGGGGGATGGAGACCAGTACTGGACGTAATTCAACTCAATTTATTTGTGGGAGAAAACAAAATTTTACGATGGAGACGACCGATTCAGTACTGGCAGCGGTACGTCCAGGGGACTGGATGGTCACCCTGGACCTTCAAGATGCATATTTTCATATCCCAGTTCATGCAGGATCCAGGAAGTACCTGAGATTTGTGATCCAGAACAGGGTCTTTCAGTTCAAAGCCCTCTGCTTTGGACTGTGCACAGCCCACAAGTTTTTACAAGAGTGATGGCGAGCGTGGCGAAGTGGCTACACATTCTAGGAATAAGAGTGTCTCTATACCTGGACGATTGGCTCATAAGAGCCCAATCAAGAAAGCAATGTCTGGAGGACTTAGAAAATGACGTTAACATTAACGAAAGAGTTAGGGTTGATGGTGAACTTAGAAAAGCGTCGAATATGACACCCAGTCAGGAGCTAGTTTATTTGGGGATTCTGATCTCCTCAGTGACTTTTCGGGCTTTTCCGTCTCCCAAGAGACAAGAGCAGTGCATCCGAAAGTGCAAGCCTTTCTAGAGAAAGAACAATGTCAGCACGAGAGTGGATGAGCTTACTGGGGACACTCTCGTCCCTGGAACGGTTCGTTTCTCTAGGAAAAGGCTTCACATGAGACCCCTACAAATATTTTTTGAACCAAGTCTGGCCAAGAAAATCGCAACCAGATTCCTTCCTGTTTCGAATTCCTCGCAAGATCAAAGAGGAATTGCGGTGGTGGCTAACTCCGGGGAAGTTAGCGAAGGGAGCGTCTCCCTCCCAGCAAAAGAACCCAGACCATGTATTGTTCTCAGACGCGTCGGACGCAGGAAATGGGGAGCGACTCTCGGACATCAAGAAGTTTCAGGTCGTTGGAGCAAGGAGGAAGCAGCTTGGCATATAAACAGGAAGGAAACTGATGGCGATTTTCTTGGCTTTGAAAGAGTTCAACGCGGTGATTCGCAACAAGGTGGTACAAGTCAACGCGGACAATACCACAGCTCTGGCGTACATCCGCAAACAAGGAGGGACACATTCAATCTCTCTTTGCAAGTTGGCGGAGGAGATCCTTCTTTGGGCAGAGAAGGAAAACGTAACCCTTCTCACCAGATTCATTCAAGGGGGAGAAGAACTTTGTGAGATAGCGGACATGTTGAGCAGGGAAGGTTCAAAACTTCTATCAACAGAATGGACTCTTCATTTAGAAGTATGCCAGAGTCTGTGGAAATTATGGGGTCGCCCAGTGGTGGACTTGTTTGCGACAGCAATGACAAAGAGATTGGACGACTTATTGCTCTCCAGTCCCAGACCGTCAAGCAGTCGCAGTAGACGCTTTTCTTCTAGATTGGACGGGGCTAGACGTCTACGCCTTTCCCCGTTCAAGATATTAGGAAAGGTTTTGAAGAAATTCAGGGAGAGTCAGGGGACAAGAATGACTCTCATAGCTCCATACCTGGGGCCGGCCCGAGATTGGTTCACAGAGGTACTGGAATGGACAATAGATGTACCAAGGACACTTCCAGCAAGAGTAGATCTACTCAAACAGCCTCACTTCAAACAGGTACCACAAGAACACCCTCGCTCTGGGTCTGACTGCGTTCAGACTATCGAAAGACTTGTCAGAGCGAGGGGGTTTTCTAGAGAGGGCGGCCAGAGCGGGTGGCCGGAGCTAGAAGAGCCTCTACTATTAAGGTGTACCAGGCGAAGTGGGAAATCTTTCGCAAGTGGTGCAAGAGTCGGAAAATTTCTTCATCCAGTACCTCTGTGACCCAAATTTGCCCGACTTCCTTTTATACTTAAAGAAGGAAATAAAATTGTCAACTCAGACGATTAAAGGGTATCGGAGTATGTGGTGCTTCAGTATTTAGACATAGAGGTCTAGATATTACCAAATAATCTAGCTCTGAGAGACCTCATAAGGTTCCTTTGCAACAAGAAGGAGCCCCAATACAGAGCGCCTTCCTGGAATCTCGATGTGGTCCTGAAATTTTTAGGAACTAGTAAGTTCGAACCGATGGATCAAGCTTCGTTGAGAGATACCTCAAAAAAGACCATCTTTTTGGTGGCCTTGGCCACAGCTAAAAGGGTGAGTGAGCTGCAAGCAATTAGCAAACATATTGTTGGAAACATGACAAAGCGGTTTGCTCATTTCAGGAGGGGTTCTTGGCCAAGAACGAGAATCCAGCTCATCCATGGCCAAGGTCGTTTGAAATTATGGGTCTTTCAGATCTAGTAGGACAGGAACAAGAGAGAGTTCTTTGTCCAGTAAGGGCATTGCGCTATTATTTGGAGAAAACCAGTAAGATTAGAGGAACTTCAGAATCCACTGTGGTGCTCTGTGAAGGATCCTAGCAGAGGCATGACCAAAAATGCTATTGCCTTTTTGTCCTTAGGGAACTATTAAAGAATCTCATATGTTTATGCAAGAAGAAATTTCGGCATCCTTAAGGTTAAGGCGCACGAAGTGAGAGCAGTAGCTACTTCGTTGGCTTTTAAAAAGAATATGGCCCTCAAAGATATCATTGAAATGACAATTTGTCCAAAATTGCATTTTTCCTAACTATACAAACCTGAGGTCCTTTTACAATAGGAAGGTACTAGCGGCAGCTGGATAGGTCTTAAGCTTTCGAACAAGGGGTTTCGGTAGTTAACTGCTTGTCCGACAGGCGCGCAATGCCGCGCGCGACTGGTAGGTATAAAAAAACAAATCACTTTTGCTTTTGGCCCAAGCAAAAACTGCAGAGTGAGGGGTGGCATGAGGTGGGGCTATGTGTAAAAGGACCTCAGGTTTGTATAGTTTAGGAAAATGCAATTTTAGGACAAATTGTCATTTGTTCCGACACGGCATACAAACCTTCGTCCTTTTACAATAGGAAGACTCACTTCTTGGTGGGAGGAATCTGAGTCTTTTTGTGAACAGACTGGTGTTCGCCCAACCTTGGAATGCCTCCCTGGTCGTAAGAGCGAGGGAGGGATCCAAGCCTCTGTCCGATTGATCGGGGTGTGCACCGCAGGATCAATGGTCAGACCTCTGGACCAAGTACTAAGAGAGAGGCAAGCGTATCTCTTCGTACCAGCAAACAAGAACAAGTTTCCTATTTGCAAGAGGCAACATAAAGTTATGGTTTGTCTCTTGTTGGCATCCACTTCCCCCCCCTTGTAGGAGGAAAGTGTGGATATTCGCTCCCATCCCTAGTGAAAGGGATAGGATGGGGCTCTGTCGAGTAGCTCACCGGCATCTCGTCCTTATCCAGCAAGTGATGACCGTATCCCTCTACCCACAGGTAGAGGGGGAGGAAAAAGATAGGAAGAGAAGCCAGTCACTCTCTCATTCACTTATCTATTCTTACAGTCACACCAGGACTCGATGCTGTTCAGCCTGCTAGGGTCTGGGGTTAGCTAGACAACGTGTTGAGCAGCCACCACGGGTCCTAAGGAAAACGATCCAAGGACCTGTGGGCAATATCCAAAGGTAGAAGGAGGTGCCGGTGGTCTGGTTGTACCAGACCCCTGCCTTCAGTACCTGCGCCATGGAGAAGTTTCTTGTGTAACTCGAGGGAGTGTACTTCTAGGTCATCTTGGTGCTGACGAAGAGTCTTCAACACTCATCCTGGGATGTCGAGTTTCTTCAGAAAGCGCGTCGCGTCTTTCACAGGACAAAGCAGCATCTCCTTCGCATCGAAGGCGGTGAAGTCCATTAGGGAGGGGGATTGTGAAGGACTCTAACCGATCGTCAGGAACCGAAGGGTTCAGAGTCTTCGCTACGAATTCGGTACGAAATCGAGCGTCACGAATCCCCATCCCCTGGATGCTTGACTTCGCAGGAAAAGTCATGCAATTACCTCAGAGGAAAAGAGGGAATGGTCGTATGACCTAACCCCTCTTCTCGACTTCGGTGATGTCCTGTACCCATACTGGTCTATCCGTCTGCAGCGAAGTTGTTTCTTCTCGGTAGTGGATAGGACACAGACACTCAATGGTGGGTGTCGATGGTATGGGTACTGTGACAAGCCGTTAGGACGAAGAAAAGATTGTTATGGAACAACTGAACTAAGTCCACAGCGAAGTTCGTAACAGACTTGGGCGCTCTGACAGCTGCCGACTGACTGCGTTCGGTAGGAGGCAAGTTGTCCCAGGCGAGCAAGTCACGTGACCTTCGCCTTATTAAAAGGGTTCTGCCAAGAGACTAAACAAATAATTGTTCGTCACCGATGCCAGAAGGCAAGGTGATGACTCTCTTAAGGCATGTGCCCAACAGGCGAAAGTCAATTGCCTTCTAGAGACCGAGGTCCCTTGATGGCAAGATATCTCATAGTATAGTTGATTCTCGGCTAAGGAGAAACAACACTATGTGTCGTTGAAGACGAAGGTGTACAGAAATTGCAACCTACGTCTTCGCAGCTGAACCGAGAGACGGATTCTCAAGATTCTGAACCTGTGCTACAAAGACTGAGAACGCTAACCGCTATTCATTGCTGTCCGGTGAGGATCGTAGTTGCAATAAAAGCGGAGCGCTTTTCAGTAATGAAGACAGGGAAATACTGCCTGAAGAACTGCTTCTCATGGGCTGAACATTTGGAAGTAGAGCTGTCAGGTCGGAGAGTAGGCGATGTCTTCTGACATTATCTGTTTAAATTCGGGGCGAGCATGAATAATTGACACACCCTAACGAATACGAGATATTTTGAAGACAAACTCAGATGTCTGCAAAAATCATTCGCATTATCGCGGTGCGATGCAGCGGTTGACTAGTACAGACTTCTGTTACCGTGCGGTAAACAGAAAGATGAAAGAGTCCAAGAGATATCTCTGTTGAAAATTCTCGCAATGTCGAAGGCAATGAAATCAAGCGTCACAGCAGTAGATGGTCCTTCATTATTGCGAGAATCCCCGTTAATCAGAGACCTAAGTCCATGATTGTTGGGCAGAGATACGGTTCGGTAGTCAATCAAACCAGGGGAGAGAGAGACGTAACCGACCGTGCATCTCCGAGACCTAGCTGATACTGAGCCGCTATCAGGCAGTTCAATACGCAGTAGCTCTCGGTGACTCGTCATCCTGAGTTGCCAGTTAATCCATTATTCCATGAAGGAATGCGTTCGGCTAGAACCATCGAGCATAAAGAATACGCTCGAGCAATTATATTTAAAACGAAACGGATTTCGGTAAATACAAAAGCTGATTTGGTGTTGTCATGACAATACCAAGTATCTAAAATCGAAACTGATAACTGCTGGGAGGTTGCAGGCAACCCCGAGTTGCAGTTCAATTAAGATACAATTCGTCTCGGTCACAAACCGTAGAGTTAAACGGTATGCGCCTACCCCCCGGACAATTCAACTGTTACAAGAATCATGTCGCGAGGGTAATATACGTAGTATATTTGTAGGTTCTGTACAACGACCTCCATCCTAAATTCTTTTCCCCTCGAGGAATGAGAATAAGGATTGGAGATCGACCGCCTTCGTTCTCTAGTCAAGAGAGTGAAGGAGAAGTCTTTCCAAAGGAAAGCTTCAATGGTGAACAGAATACCGAAGACGATAGTTCAAAGCCAAACTGGAAGTTTCCCGTCCGTTCTTCTCTATTCCAGGTTAATCACCTACTGTGAGATACTCTTCTTTCAGCAGCAGTCTTCTTCCAAATGCTAGAAATTACAGGAATTCGAGCATAAGCGAGGTTCCCGATTATCGTAACAATATCGGGGATTCCCGCTCACTTTGGACCGTGGTCTCGCCTAAGTGTTTGGAGATCGTAAAAAACTCGAACACTCTGAGTGCGCTAGAAATTCCGTAGAATTCTAAGCACTCTGCGAAACCCCCACCGAATTCGTCAAACGATATCGGCTGGTGGTCCGTCGATTTCTTCCCGTAGAAATCGAGAAAGGGGCAGGATCCCTCCTCAACGACAGGGCTTACGTCAGGTAGGACCCGAAGGTCCCCCCGGTAGCGCAGCCCCCCTAACGTGGGATCTTACAGAGAAATCTCTGTAGGATCCCTCCCCTTTCCCTCGTAGCCGTAAGGAGAGAGGGAATGGGGGAGGAATGGATACTGGCTCGCCTTCCCAGCGGAACTAGCAGTTGGAGAAGAAAAGGAGCAGCCATCGCCTTACGGCGATGGCCTCTCAGAGCCTGGGAAAACGTATCGTCAGGAGAAAACGTTTTCCCCCCCCGAGGAGGGTTACGAACTCATACTGTAGGTAAGGATCTGCCGCCACTGTGAACGTCGTCTGGGTGGGGCTGATCGACACCTGACAGGAGAGAGCCGATACCGTCCTCCGACTCATTCCAGTCCTCGTCGAGGTCGAAACCTCTCAGGAGGACCGAAGGGGTATTAAAATACGGTGTCCGAAGACACGTAGAAACGCCTCTGTCGCAGTAGAGGAGGTGAAGTAGTGTTCGACCGGCCAGAACTGAGAGAGCCTTCTTGTCCGGAGACGAGAGACTACCTGGTTCAACACAGTCGGCAAGCTCCGATCGCGGCAGACCCACCGTCGATTTGGGTTCCCTCTGGGCGGCCCCAAAACGACTCGATCCGAGACGTTGGCTCTGCTGGTGGGAGCGGCGATCCTTCCCCGAGGTCGTTGTGCTGACGAATCAGCGTCATAACCTCGGCAAAGTTCCTCTGGATCTCGGAAGTCACAGCATCTTGCAGAGTGGGACCGTTAAGCCCTTCGAACAAGAGCATATTCCGAGAACCTTCCTCCTAAGAAGGGGGAACAGCGACAGCCCTCTCGGTCTTCCCCATCCACTTGCGCATACGTCCTGGCCGGTCCAAGAACCGTGCCTGGCACGTAGGGCGTCGTGGTGGGCTCGTGAGGGGCGCCACCCCTCACGATCACTCATCAATACCTCGCTCCTCCCGGTGTAACCCGAGGAGGTTGAAGGTACGGGAGAGGCAGACCTGACGCTCCCTCGTTGCTCGCTGGCAGAACCAGCAGGCTTGGAGGGCTGCAGGCGATCGTCAACCCGCGGTGGCGATCGAGCTGCAGGCCTGGTCGAACCGTCTCGCTGTGGAGAACGGCTGGACTGAGCACAGCGGCCCCGATCTCGAGTGTCAGAAGAGCTGGTGCTGGTTGCCATACCCGATCGCTCTCTGTGAGAGCGACGGTCAGGCAACCTGCAGGCTCCACTGTCACAGTGAGACCGGTGCTTGTCCTCACGGCACGTCACGTCGCTGGTTCCAGCCGTGGCTGGCACCGGCGAAACGGGAGGACCTCTTCCCAGCCTCAGCCCGTGGCCGGTCGTGGACCGTCACGTCCCCGGGTAGCCAGCTGTTCGCCGCGAGAGTGATAGCTGGTCTGGTGAGAGTCGCGTGAGCGGCTGTCACCAGTCTTCCGCCCCGTGCCGTGAACCTGACGCTGAGCGGATTCAGAGGTCTGGTTCCTGGCTGCACGGTCGCTGGTAGGCGACCGTACACTCGGTACCTCCGCGAACGAGAGGCCGAGACGGACCCTGATGCAGTGGCAGAACCACTGACACCAGGCGAGGAAGTACCGGTGTTAGCCGGTACCCCTCTGGTCCCCGTAGTCTTCTTCCTTGCGGGAAGAAGAGACGGGCGCGCTCCCGAAGGAGCAGGAGGACCAGCGGAAGAACCCCTCCCGTCCCACTGAGGTGAGACGGGTCCCGAGAAGCTCCCGAGGGAGACTTCTTAGGAGGGAGGAGGCAACCTTCTTCTCCTCGGCTGTGAAGCCTTAGAAGTCGAAGGGGAAGAGGCGGCAGCCGACGACGATGAAGAAGATGAAGACGACGACGACGACACCTTCCTCCTCTTCTTCGTCAGCTTCCTCAGGACAGACGTAAGATCTGCTATCCAGGGCGGAGCCGGGGCTGCTGTAGCCGAAGCTACAGGGCCCGGACGCACCTGTACAGACAGACCAAAGTCTGGGGTAGTACCACCACGAACAGGGACGACATCAGCAGGTATGGGCATCTCAGGAACAGCAGCACAGCCAGCACAGCATCGGTAGGACCGCCAGCGCAGCAACGGCAGGGACAGCCAGCGCAGCAACGGCAGGGACAGCCAGCGCAGCAACTGCAAGGACAGTCAGCCCAGAATCGGCAGGTACGGCAGGCAGCACCGGGAACACAGGAAGTGGAGCAGCAGCCAGCAACATCCTGGTACCGGCGGCAGGTCCAGGGGCGAGCTCTAGGGCAGCGGAAGTGTGGTCGCTGCAGCGCGGCAACCACGAGCGGCGGCGGCACGCCCCCCTCTCGGTACGGCGAACGGCACTTCACAGCGGCTGTAGGCAAGACTGTTACCACGTGAGGTGATTACACCAGGTGAGGAGGGACGTCGTCACCTGGAGCGTGGTCACCACTCCATGGGTGACCGCAGTAGGCCCAGACATAGAACCGCGGGACACTAGCACGCCCTGCAAATGGAAGGACGCCCATACCTCACCAAGGTCCACCCTCGTGGCAGTAGCACCTGCGGAAATAAACAGTAGTAGCGATTAGTGGGGGGGAAGTCCCATCGCGCGGGGGGTGAGCCCTCTCCGAACAAGTGGAAGGACCCCGAATACAATTTGTTACATCGGGCACCGAGCGCCCTCCCCCGCGCTCGACGGATCGGGCGAGGAGAAGAACGCCGATAACCTCCCCCCCCCCCAAGGGGAAGGGCCATCTGTGGGAGCTGAGCGGGGGGGGTTCTCGTTCCCCCACCCCGCACAGCACCCATGTACCCAACAATAATATAAGAGCCCGAGAGCAATCGTGCCATCGGCCCGAATGCAAGGGCATAAGGATCAATTCCCTGACTGAGCGGAACTTGAACCAAATAAATATTGATGCAATCAATAATAAAAAGAATAAAATGAAAAAGAATCTTGCATTACGATTCACTTCACAATGAATAAGGGCTCGGATCGAGCGCATTTGCGCCCTCGGTACCGAGCGCAAGGGTAAAAAGGATCCATTCCTTACCTTTATGGATCAAGGTTTATGGAAACCTTGATCCATAATGAATTGATGCAATCAATATATATATGAAAATGAAAAAGAATACTGCGCTTGCGATTTCACTTCATACAAATAAAAAGGGGAAGGATCAATTCCCGGTAAATAGCGGAAACATTGATCCCAGTAAACAATGCAATCTCAATAAAATATGAAAATGAAAAAGAACTGCACTTGCGATTTCACTTCATTCAAATAAAAAGGGGAAAAGATCAATTTCCGGGTAAGCTCGGAAACTGATCCAAAATGAGTATTGCTACAATCAAAATAAATATATGAAAATGAAAAAGAATACTGTACTTGCGATTCCACTTCCATACAGAATAAGTTTCCGTGCCGAGCGCATTCGCTCGGCAACGGAGCATACAGGTCAAAAAATATAAATGAAAAAGAGCACTTACTTACGATTTTCATCTACACATTTCCAACCAAAATATACGCTCGGAGCGAGCGCTCTCCCGCCCTCGGCACCGAGCATACACAATACGAGGATCATTTCTGGGAAAATGAATTCCCGCACTTACGCCCTTCAGTCCCGGCACTCGGGTAATCGGAGGGCGTGGTGAAACCAAGATCCTTTAATTCACAATTGAATTCAATGGAAATAAATATGAAATGATTGTACTTACAATTCAGTTTCACTAGATAAATAGAAAAAGAAAAACACAACCATGCGAAAGCAACGACGATAAAGCGGGCAGAGAGCGATGATACACGTCCACACGCCAGCAGGCCGAAAGCAAAAGTGATTTGTTTACCTACCAGTCGCGCGCGCGCGCCTGTCGGACAAGCAGTTAACTACCGAACCCCTTGTTCGAAAGCTTACGACCTATCCAGCTGCCGCTAGTACCTTCCTATTGTAAAAGGACCGAAGGTTTGTATGCCGTGTCGGAACAAACGACGTTTTGGAGGACTAATTCAGTGTTTGCAAGTCATTACCTTAGAAACGTCAAAACAACGTTTGACAATTGTCAAACGTTGGGTCCATATGTATCCTCAGGAGCAGTATTGGGCAAAGGATTTTCCACCCCATAACTTACTAACATGCTAGGTATTTTAATGAAGTGGTGTTGTTTTTTACGGTTGTCTGAGAGGGTGATTTCCTCTTCAGTCTGTGAAGTGTAGTGTGTTAGGTTAGTTTTGTGTGTGGTTCAGGTGGTCTAACTTATCCTAGCATGAATGCCCGTGGTAAGAGAGGGCTAGGGTTTCCTGTCAACAAATTGGTCCCGTCCAGTTGTCAGACCCTTGTATTTAGCTTCATCAACTAATAGGTCACGTCCTAGTTGGAAGCTACTAAGGTTTAGCAGGCTAAGAGGCAGGAATGCTGAAGTCAGCTACCTTAGCAGGTAAGGAATCTAAGAGTATTTTAAATTTTAAATTTTTAATTTTTAAAACTCTTACAATGTTGTTGTCTTTGACCCACCTCCAAATGTGTCAATCAGCTATATATATACCTACCAGGTAAGTGTCATACATGAAAATGATGTTATTATGATATAACAAAGTTTCATGTATACTTACCTGGCAGGTATATATAATTAAATTCCCACCCACCTCCCCTCAGGAGACAGGGTTCAGAGAAAAATCTGACGAAAATGGGAATGATTCCGAGCACCAGCGCCACGGGAGCGGGGTGGCGATCACCTGAACTACCAGTGATCTAGCGGTTGCCGCGAGTTTTGAAAATTCTGCCAGTGCGAACAGAGAATATAGCTATATATATACCTGCCAGGTAAGTATACATGAAACTTTGTTATATCATAATAACATCATTTTCACCATATGAATTTTGAAGAATTAAAAAGATATACAGGCTGGAAATCACCAGCAGTATTCAAACGCCACTACCTAAAATCCTTGGAAGCCCTAAAATTTGCAACAGTGGCAGCAGGAAATGTGGTTCCTCCTGATATATCAGAACCATCATAACGGGGTCTAATCCTTATAAATATATTCTTTCTTTTACTTTCTCTCCTACCTGTCCCTGCCTTAGCCTTGACATTCATCTGGATTGCACATTAACCTACGTTTGTATTGTACATATATTAATAATATTAATGTATTAGATTTAGACATCTTATGGTATCTGTTTTGGAATGTTCTTCCTTAATGTTTCCAAGAACTTTTGGAACTTTTACTAATTTTGTATCATAGACATATGTAAGATTAATATACTTTATTAAACATGTTTATTTAAATGTTCTGATTTAATTTCAGTTCCTTGATCAGATGTTTATTTCCAAGCTATGGGACCAATTCTCTGTTACTATTTCATGGAGCTGCACAGGTTGAGCCAAGAAAAGGGATTTTGACAGAGGAAAAATCTATTTCTGGGCGAGAGACCTGTGCCGCCCAGTGAACCCACCCCTCTTGGTTCCTCACCCGAGACTGGCCCAAAGCTTGGGTGCTATGAGAAATGTTTGGAATCGCGTGGGTAGTAGTAGTAGTAGCGGGCAGTAGCTGGATGTAAAACGGCACCTCGTAGTAACGGGGGATGTTGAGAGAGGAGAGAACTAATTAGTAAGAGACCTCTGACAGTGGTTTTAACATGCCCCAGTTACTATACCGACACCCTATATGGG
Organism: Macrobrachium nipponense; assembly: GCF_015104395.2. Classification (NCBI taxonomy): domain Eukaryota; kingdom Metazoa; phylum Arthropoda; class Malacostraca; order Decapoda; family Palaemonidae; genus Macrobrachium; species Macrobrachium nipponense. The sequence goes on from NC_061102.1 coordinate 25,540,337, forward strand.
TGAGCGAGCTGGGTATATTCCTAGCATTCCATGCAACTTTTTTCTCTGGTGTATATAGCAGTTTTATACCTTAGAAATGATGCTATAAGGAGCATTTCACTGGGCGGCCACGGTCCTCTCAACCCAGAAATAGATTTTTCCTCTGTCAAAATCCCTTTTTTATTTTTTTTACACATTTAGATGTGTTGACTCAGTCGACTGTTTATCTCTCTCGTGTTTTGGTTATTCTACATTCGTGTCTGCTAGCATATTCCTTTTTCTTCGTAATGCTTGTGTTCGTTCTTTGTGTGCTTCCTCTTCGGCTATCTGCAAATCTCTTACAACTGCCTCGATTAATGTTTCTCTTTCAAGTCTACACTGTCTGTAGTATCTAAAGTTCTCGCCGAGTTAGATACTCTCCCACCGCCTCCCACTTCTGGCACCTCGTTCTCTCTTTCCCTCTGTTGACTCATGCAGACTGCGGACCAGTGTTCCCAGACGTACGATAATTATCATATGAGTACGATAATTTGACCTCTGTACAATAAACTATTATTAATCAAAATACGATAATTTGAAGAGGTTTGGTACGGTAATTTGGTCTGATACATCTGGGAACCCTGCTGTGGACATTGTTGACTCATGTGAACGCAGTTGACTCGTGCGGACTTGGCCGAGTCCCGAGTCGCTTAAACTGTCTTCCTCTCATTGAGTCGTGGTGGATTCGATACAGCACTCAGCTGCTGTCACCTCTTATTGACAAGTGTCGCTTTTTGTCGCCAAGGGTTGCAGAGAAAGAGCAATCCTTTAAGCTCTTTTGTTTACCTCCTGTCGGCAGCTGTCTCCTCCCGTCGCCCGCTGACGGAAGAAGAGTTTGAATGGAGTTGGAGGAACTTGTTTGGGCCACTCGGCGTTTGTTGCCACACTACGCCTTGCTGTATCCTCATTTTATTGAGGATAGAGGCCACATAGAGAATATATCATAATTGCCTTAACGTATTTTGGCACCCTCTAAATATTGGAGAAGAGAACCAATGCTCTCTCCAATTAGAGAGCATTTCGTAACTTTTCTCATCATCGGACACACATTCTCCCTTTGTGTCTGCCTTGGCTTGTCGTCTTGTCTTTTAAAGTCACGGAGAGCCGAAGGCCGCCTTTTGCTGTACAACGCTTATTGGTCCTTTAACTGTCTTTAGTAGGAGGTTCGCTTTCTTTCTCTTTCCTGTGGGGAAATGAACTCGAGACTGACAGACATGCTGATGGATTTTCAGTCTAACTTGAGTTATTACCTTTTATCTACGTTGTCTCGTCTCTGCAACTTCTTAGAGAGGTGGAGACGCCAACCCAGCGGGAGTTTTTAGCGAGGAAACAAGTAACTAAAACAAGTAACTCATTTGTGATGCTGCAGGGTAATGTCCTTATGCTTATACTCACTCGGTTTGGAAGAAGTGAGAACACTCTCACTTCATGTCTCATTATGCAGCTCGGTTTAAGGCGAAAAGGGATCATCTATTGGTAGTCTTATTTTGTACCTTTCGGGGATAAGTGCAGATTCAGGTTCTGGGATATGGACAGTTGGAACCTCCTGACATGCATGGAAAGACTTGGGCCCTGTACGTTATATGGTGGAGACGGTGAAGGGCAGTTGTGATTCTTTTTGGTTGTCCTCCACTGGTTTAATCTCCCTCTTATAGCTTCCCTTGTCTTCAGCAGAAATCTCTCATAAGTCTCTTTTAGTAGGAGATTGTATTTAGAGGGAATGATGGTCCAAGGGTAATTCTTCAGGAAGACACCCAAAAGCAATTGGTGTATATAGAAGGAATGATGGTCCAAGGGTAATTCTTCAGGAAGACACCCAAAAGCAATTGGAGTTATTCTTGGACGTTTGGAGACTGAATAACAGTAAGTGTCTGCCCATATACTTGTTGGTTTTCTTTTCTAGCATGGTTTTAGTGCCTTTCCAAAGAATGGTCAGACTTGTGGTACACATGCAGAATGTATTTCACTTACCATACATCCACAGTCATGCAAGCTCCTTCAAGATGTTTTTACTAGAAGGTATTGCTGTTCTGTCCACTTTGTTTGGGTTAGCGTGCAGCCCTCTATAAGTTATGCCAGGGACCTGTTACCCATTGGTAGATGGTGTTGACTCTAGGAGCAAGACACTTCTACTGAATCAGTGGTTCAAGTTAGCTAACTCTGTCAACAGTATTCCAAAGGCCAAGGACCTGTTGCTGCTTCTGGCACAATTTCTTTGCATTATGTTGTTAATTCTTTATATCCCCATTCTTATCTAGTGATGTGGGGATGATACTTAATTATGCATGTTTGTCGGTCAAGATGAATAGGCATGTGCTGCTTGAAGAATTTTAGACCTAAAGGAAACTTCCTTTATGGTAAAGGCTTTTCCTCATTAGGAAACATGGCCTCTTGGGATATTTTCAGATAATCATGCTCAATTAATGTACACTTTCAGCATAAGAATTATGACTTACAAATAACGTTCGTTAAATTTGTAAGTAATCCAGAACCAACTTTGGCTCCAGGGCTGTAGGAGGGACTTTGTAACCAGGAATCGTCCATTTTGTTATTAAACCTAAGTCCAAGTTTTGGTCTTTTCCCTCTGTCATACAACACAGAGTTTAACTAGTGTCATTGAGATTGGAGCCCCTTCATCTCTATACAGGCGGCCCTCGGTTAGCGGCAGGGGTTCCGTTCCTGGCCACCGACGTCAAGCGATTTTCGACGCTGAGCGATTTTAAAGCCTACGGCCGCCGCACACCTTCTTTCGAAACTCTAGACCAGTCAAAGGCGCCGTAATCCCACAACGGCGCAATAAGTAAAATTATATTTATGCAGTATAGTACTATAGAATTTACTGTACAGTACATGTGGCGTTTTTTGTGTTTTTTTTTTTTTTTTTTTCATATTTTTTTTTGTTTTGGTTTTTTGTTATTTTTTTTTTTTTTTTTTTTGTTTTTTTTTTCTTTTTTTTTTTTTTTGTTTTTTTTTTCGGTTTTTTTCTTCTGGTTTTTCTAGAGTATGTAAAGATATAATAAAGTTTATACAGTGTACAGGTAGCTGTAGTGTTCAGGTTATGATCATTAGTCTTACGATAGTTCGATTTTATGAGAGATCAAATTACAATGGCCTAACTTTATCCATCTTCTAGTTACATAAGTTCAATAACAGCAAAAGAGAATGATGAAAGTATGGTTTTAACGTTATACTCGTTGCGTGAACGTGTACAGCCATGAACAACCGAACGAGAAATGACTTTTTTTTTTTCTAAGTACAACCGAACTGGATAACATCTGTTTGGCTTGTATTTCGATCATCGTACTTCAGTGCAACATTACCGTATTTGTTATAAATGGCGTTATGTATAGAATAGAACTGAGATATCTTAATGTAATAACTTTATTCGCTATAGATCAGAGATCAATATAGATTAAAGATCAATCGGGAAATATACCGTTAAATTTAAACCTAGTTATAACTGAAGCTGAGAAAACTGTTCAAGCTGCTAATGACTATTATCGTACATCGGCAACAAGGATAAAACTGCAGTAAAACGTCTGCCATCACACACAACTATAGATAAAATTGGGATAAAATCATTTTCATACAATCAACTTACCTGTCCAGGATATATACATAGCTAAGACTCCGTCGTCCCCGACAGAAATTCAAATTTCGCGGCACACGCTGCAGGTAGGTCAGGTGATCTACCGTCCTGCCCTGGGTGGCAAGGATTAGGAACCATCCTGTTTTCTATCATATTTTTCTGTCGCTTGGAATGTAAACAACGTTTGCAGTTCCTCCTGACTTGATTTTTGGATTTCATCGCCATCGATCTTCTGGGCTATCTTTTGCAGGGAAGTACTGGATCTTTGGTTCGGCATACGCATATTAATTTGTTTTTATAACTTTGGCTTCGAAAATTTCGAAGAATTGTTTACGTGTAACTACCGAACTTTTTCAGTAGACACTCACATGTTTGTTTGCAAGAAGGAAAATTTTAATATTTATTCATAATAACGTAGTAAATGTTAGAATTGATTGAGCTAACTTCCTTCTTGAGGATGTAAGGAAAGAATAGTTACGCTTCCTTTAGAAGTTTATATAGCTCTCGTACTAACGAGCAGTTAGAGCATTAACAATACGTACTAGCAGTGTGGTATCCTCATCTCCTTCTTACTTCACAGAATCTTCAAATTCATATTGCAATTTGAAGACAAAGGAATGTAGCTCAAAATACGAGCTATTGAAAGGTAAGAAAGTGATTTTAGTGTTAGTGCAGTGGAGGGTGCGTTCTGATCGGCTCTGTTTCGCTCCCAGGCCTAGACCTCTTCCAAAGCTCACATACCCAGAGGAGAAGGAAAGTCGAAAGCCTTACGGAGGTTATGGAGAATCCCCACCGATCAGGCGTCCCCTCGGCAGGACTGTTTAGAACGTCCCAGACTGCCAAGTTCGCCATTGGAAAGGCGTCCTATTAGTAGAGGGTGCGTTCGATCGCTCTGTCTCGCTCTCAGGCCTAGACCTCTTCCAAACTCACAAGCCCAGAGGAGAAGGAAAGTCGAAAGCCTTACGGAGGTTATGGAGAATCCCCACCGATCGGGCGTTCCCTCGGCAGGATCTGTAAAACGTCCCAGACTGCCGGGATAGCCATTGGAAAGGCATCCTTTAAAAATGCGTCTGTTCTTCCGTTTCTTCATCTTACATCCGAAAAGACGAAGAATGTACATGTTTGGAGTTCGGACGATCTGGCTCGTTCTCTGAATAAGAGAACACTGACTCACTGAGCGAGAGGCTGAGAGCCAGCCAGCAAGCTAGCGCGAGCCACGTTCCAACAGCCAGCAGCGAGCCGCGTTCCAACAGACTAGCGCGAGCCGCGTTCCAACAGACTAGCGCGAGTCTCGTTCATACAGATAAACGCGAGCCGCGTCAGCAACTGAGTGCGAGCTGCGTTCCAGAACTTTTTCTTGGCGCAAGGCGCCTTCAAAGAGAAAAACAGACGGCTTAACTAAGGAGCCTTATAGTAGAGTGGCAATCAGAAGGATGCTTCCATTGGAACGTTTACTGGCAAGAGGCTCGTATAACAAGACTAGAGGCGCTCGGATCTATTATGGCGCACGGGACCTTCCACGCAAGCGGAACGTTCCAGGAGCGAGTCTCCTTTCTAGCGTGCGGAACATTCCAGGCGCGCGGAACTATCCAGACGCCAGGCGCTAGGCGCTAGGATCCAGACGCCAGGCGTCAGAAGATTCCAAAATCTTCATTTGAGAGAGAGGTCAGTCGCGAGACTCCTCTTTGAATTTTTTATTTTAACTTGAGCAACTTTCCCCTGGCAAATGTGCCGTTGCTTTTGTCAGAAGGATTCTGATACTAAGAGAAGCCCCTTTTCATTATTCAGAAGACTCCTGTGTTAGGCAGTTCCTCTCAATGCGGACTCTCTCCTTCATCCATGCTCTTCCCTCGTTTTGAGGAGGCAAGAGCTTTGGGAGTTTTTCTTAATAAGAATCTCATCGACGTTTGGGTATGATGGCGGATAGGAAATATCTACTTCCTTCCGTAAACCCTAGTGATGAACAGGAATTCTGTCTCTTCCGCGATTTATGAGGAAATCACGAAGATTTAAAGAGTTCCTGGATTAACTTCGTTCCTTAAGGATATATACTCTTTCTATCGTTCTATTAACGAAAAGAACGAAGATAGTAGAAGGTAGTAGAGTTTCTGCTGTATGAGAATACGATACGGTCAAATCATAAACACATACCGTAGTTACTTCTTTTCTGTGCAACTCAATTACCAGTATCCTTCTACGACTTTCCTAGGAAGGACTACGCTTAAAGGGATTGTTAAGACAACACCTACTTAGCTTCTAGATTTATCGAAGTCTTGTTTCGTTTAAATATGCTTTAATAAGAACTTCCTGAAGTTCGATAATAATTTTATAAAATTCCTTTATTAAATGGAGTAGCTAGCAACTCTGGAAGAGTAAGCGGGGACTGCTTTCGCTGAGAGCCTGAGACCAACGCAGTACGCCTACGCCAGTTACTGTCAGTACCATGTAGGTGTCAGTCATGAGCGGGCGGGTGTATCTCTCTCTCTCCTGCGGGATGGAATAACTATCCGTATCTCTCCCCCACAATCGCGGTCTTAACCTCGGATTGAGGGGATAGTTAAGCTAACACAAATAAAATATTGTATGCCTTTTGCTAAGAAGCTTTCCAATAATATGAGAGATAGTACAACCTTTAAAATGTTGTTTACCAGTAGGTAACATTATTAAAGGATTCTTATCGCCAGAGAACATTCTATTTTTTTTATTGTTGTAATGCTCTCAGGCTTACGAAAGCATAGCTTATTGAGTACCTGCTCAGAAGTAGATGGATGAGTCGGATGGGAAACATTCTCTTTGGGGCAGAACTTGTTTCCCTGAATGGACTATACTACGTATATAAAGCTTTTTCCTACTAAGAACGGAATTAACATGTGAAAGGATGTCGGGTACCATAAAGGCACAGGTGTTCTGGTCACTAAACATAAAAAAGAATTAGAAGAAAGCGCCAGTCTGGCGCAAGGCGCCAGAAGTGCCAACCTGGCGCAATGCTCCCGAAAAGCGCCAGCCTGGCGCAAAATTTGCGCCAGAAGCGCCAGCCTGGCCGCAAATTTGCGCCAGAAGCGCCAGCCTGGCGCAGTGAGCCAAGAGCACCATCCAAGATTTTCTCGTTTTAGCGAGTTATTAACCTAAGAGTCCAGTAGCCTCTCGGACACCAAGCTCGGTAACGGCAAGATTCGTTCCTGATTTCGTTACCCATTTAATCACTTAGGCCAATTCCACGACTCTCTCATATCGCAAAGAGCATCGAGAATCTCTTTTTTCGCTCCTATTCGCGTTAACAAAGAGATCCTTCTCGATCGACGATAATAACTGTTAACATGTTTAACATTTATTGGAAAGAGTTGTTGAGAAAACCTGCGGAAAGTCTTCTTCATAGATCTCTCAGTAAGTAGAAGACGAAAAACAGGCTTACCTATAGACTGCTTCCTTTTCCTACTTCTCCCCCGATTGAAGATGACGTGGGAAAAGCTTCAAGGAAGATATCTTGGCAGTACAAGAGCAACTGGCCTCTTTGGTGGGAGTGTTAGCGCCTCGTAGGAAAGGACGTTGCTCTTCCAATCAAGAAGTCTCGTCCTCTCTCCCCTGCGAAGCGAGAGGCGTCATGCAGACGTGAAGCTTCCAAACTTATCGCAGAGGCTTCGGTTTCGAGAGCGAGATCGGGAGAATCTTACGGAAGACACGTAACGCCAGAGAGAACGTGAGACGTCGTCAAGACATGAAACGTCATTTAAAGCTGCTTTTAGACGCGAGGCTCCAACCAAAATTTTGGCGCCAGTTAGGACTTATTTTGAGAGCGAAGCGTCTTCCAGGCGCGAGGCATCATCTAGAAGTCAGCAGCCACACAAGCGGGAGGCGTCAGCCAGGACGCTTGGCGAACTAGAAGCGTCATCCAAGCGGGAAGCGTCATCCATTTATGGAGAGAAGCCTGGGCTGTTGGCGCCTTCCAGGACTATTATAGCGGGGAAGAGGAAGGAATATCATTCCCTTAGCCCCTCTCCTATTAGGAGTTTGTCTCCTCCAGAGGAAAGACGTACTGAATTAGCAGCGAGACTCATCTAGACCCCGAGTTAGAAGTAAACCTCGGAGGAGGAGTATCAAGGAAGAGAAGGACTGTCGAACTATAAAGTATTGACAGCCTTGCTTCTAGAGGAGTATGGAGACGACTTGACTCTGCCTCTCCTCCTTCTCCGCGCTCTCTTTTCTCGAGTGCAAAGACGAAGAAATCTTCGTCTTTTCTTAGAATGAAGCCCGCCATTTCGATGAAAGAGGGCTCTTCAGTCTTTAGACTCTTGGATGAAGTCGAAGAAGGAGTTAGTTAGAACGGTCTTCTGCATGCCTCCAGCGAGACTAGCTGGTAAAAGAGGCATTTAGTATCAGACGGGAGAGAATATGGTATTTCTCTTCCGTCTACGTCAGAAGCGGGACTTGTTTTCGACCTTAGTTGACGCTTCACATAGACAAGGTTTGAACTCTGCCCGTATAACTTGGGGCATTTCAGAACTGGACCATCTCCTCAAGGGACTCTTTCATGTATTTGGAAGTTTTTTCAACTTCTTAGATTTGGTCCTTGTTGGGGTGATGTCCAAGAAAGCCCACCCCCTGATTCTGAAGGACTCGAACCAGAAGTCCTTCTGTGTATTTTGTCTTGTATAGACAAAGCGGTTCAGGATGGCTCGGTTGAGATCTCCTCTTTGTTTGGAGCAGGTCTTCTTAAAAAGAGGACAGTATATAGTGCCTTTTTAACCAAAGCGGTCTCCCACGCTCAGAGGGCAGCGCTTCTGTACTCGCCTTTGTCTGACTTTTTGTTCCCTTCTCAGTTAGTGAAGGACATTTCTCGTTCATTAACTGAGAAGGCGACTCAAGACCTTCTGACGCAGTCAGCAAGGAAGAAGAAACCTGCAGACAGCCCCAAGAACACTGTCATTGTCTGATGAGGAGAAAGACCGGGCCTACAACCTGACACAGATGCGCTAGATGCGAACATATAGGACAGATAAGAGTGTCCAATGTGGACATTGCCAGACATCCTCGAGACTTTACCAAGCTCGAAGCTCTGGCAAGGTGGGGTTGGGGAGGAGCCAACCAGGCGCGAGGCGCCAGGCAGGAGCGAGGCGCCAGGCAGGCGCGAGGGCCAGCCAGCCGCGAAGCTCCAGGCAGGCGCAAGGCGCCACTCCAACCGTGGAGCTAGACGGCCATCCACAAGGCGCCAGGCGGCCAGCAGCGGCAAAGCTCCAGGCAGCGCAAAGGCGCGAGGGCGCCAGGCAGGCAAAGCGCCAGCCAGCCGGCGAGGCGCCAGCCAAGGCTCGAGCAGCCACCAGGGCCGCAAGCCAGGCTCTAGGCGCGAATCTCCAGCTAAGACGCGAGGCGTCAACCAGATGCGAGGCGCCAGTCAAGCGAAAGGTACCAGACAAGCGCTAGGCGCCAACCAAGAGCGAAGCACCAGCCAGGCGCGAGGTTCCTGCCAGGCTTCAGGCTTCAGGCTTCAGTCGGGAGAGATCCATTTCAAGAAAGCCCTGGTCTTCTTTGAAACATGGAGATCTCCTAAGCACTTCATTAGTGACTTGATTCCTTCAAACAGCTGAGAATTAAAAGCGCAGGAAGTGCGCGCTTTTGCAAATTCTTGTTCTTTACATAACAATATGTCATATAAGACATATTAGCTGTGTTGTACGGTAGAGGCAACTCTGTGTTGACTTCTCATTACACAAAGGATGTCAAGTTAACCTACGAGAGATCCTTCTCTTTTGGTTTATACGTTACTGGGATAAGGAGCCGACACTGATCCTTAACTTTGAGTTAAAGTTTTTTAACTTAGTGAAATTATTGGGGTTTTTGAAAGGAGTGTGGGGATAACTCTTTCCAATTTGAGCGCGCACCCTTGTGTTAGGATCAGGTGATCGGGATCGGGTTGTTGCGCTCCTTCATAAGGTGTATTGTCTATAAGTGGATCAGCACCCATTGACAAAGTCCTTTCAGGCTCTGCCGAGTAAGTGGATAAGACCCCTTCGGCAGACCCACAAGAACTCTTGGCCATAGATCACATATCTCGCCTAAAAGGTTTTCTTGGAGTTGATGCAGGACTACTTGGGTTCCCCCCAAACACCCACGAAGTCTACCACCTATCAGGTAGAACCAAGGTTTTATTTATACCTACAACATATGTTGTTTACCTGTCTATTCCAGAAGTAGCTGTCTCTTACCCTCCACCGAAGGGTGCCAATCAGCTATGTATATATCTGACAGGTAAGTTGATTGTATGAAAATGATATTGTTATGATACAATAAAGTTTCATACATACTTACCTGGCAGATATATACAATTAGGGCCCACCCAGCCTCCCCGCAAGGAGACAGGTGGAAGAGAAAAAATATGATAGAAAACAGGAATGGTTCCTAATCCTGCCACCCAGGGCAGGACGGTAGATCACCTGACCTACCTGCAGCGTGTGCCGCGAAATTTGAATTTCTGTCGGGGACGACGGAGTCTTAGCTATGTATATATCTGCCAGGTAAATATGTATGAAACTTTTAATTGTATCATAACAATATCATTTTAATCAAAACTACTGTGCTTGAAAGAACATATTTTACTGTTGGTTTCACGCCAATATAAGATAAATAACGTAAAGTTCGTATTACGATTATATAAAGGATTACGTATTGCGAACGGAATCACGTAATTTTTTACGCAATAAACATGCTGCCAACGTAATCTGTTAACGAAAAAAATAGTAGTTCACATTCACAACAGACATATTCAATAAATATTTCCACCTAAAAACACGCTGTATATGGAAAATAACTTTGTCTCATATAAGTCAAGTATATAGATATTCGTTTATACTAACTAGAAGCAAGAGCATTCGCTCAGAATTGCGTTATGGTGAAACAGACTCGTATTCATCAGCTGATTTCAAACCACAACATTGGCCGCTCCGCGGAATACGTGCTTAAGTTTGCCGTAGTATTTTAAAATACAATAATATGAGAATACATACAATATTCTTGGATACAGTGAAATAATGTATAACTTTTTAAAGGATTTATGGAAAAGATGCATAATTAATAAAATAACACAATGCATTTTTCGGAACTGGCGGACAAGAACGAACATGAAAAACCATCCCCTGACAACGTGGAGCATAGTTACAAAGGCTGCCTTAATTTGTATCTTATTTCTGTACAAAAATGAAAATTACCTTTACGCAATATATTTTCATACACATTTTAAACATAAAAGCATAAACATTTGAAAAATCGACACATCGATCGCTAAATTTGCACATTTTTTTTTTAACTCAATATTTTGGCGGAAGAGCGGCAGACGCGGCATACAAGAACGAACTTGAAAAAAGCATCGTAGTCGATAACTTGAAGGGGAGTTTCAAAAGCTTCCTTTTTATCATATTTCTGCACAGAAATAAAAATACCCTATTCGTAATACATTTTCATACACATTTTAAAAATATGAGCATAAACATTTATAAAATCGACACATCGATCGCTAATTTGCACTTTTTTTTAAATCGATATTTTCGGAAGAGCGGCAGACGGCGGCATACAAGAACGAACTTGAAAAAAACATCGTAGTCGATAACTTGAAGGGGAGTTTCAAAAGCTGCCTTTGTATCATATTTCTGTACAGAAATAAAAATGCCTTTCACGTAATACATTTTCATACACATTTTAAACATAAAAGCATAAACATTTATAAAATCGACACATCGATCGCTCATTTGCACTTTTTTTAAATTCTATATTTTCGGAAGAGCGGCAGGCTACGCTTACAAGAAAGAACCTGAAAAAACATCGTATTTGATAACGTGAAGGGCAGTTTCAAAAGCTGCCTTTGTATCATATTTCTGTACAGAAATAAAAATGTGCCTTTCACGTAATACATTTTTCATACCACATTTTAAACAAAAGCATGAACATTTATGAATCGACACATCCATAGCTAAATTTGCACTTATGTAACTCGATATTTTTGGCATAGAACAGCGTCAGAGGCATATATTTTACCCTAATACCTACATAATAACTTTCCATAAAACTTTGCTTAAATTTTATAATTTGCATAAACCTTTATGGTCTGAACGGCATTTCTATATCATATGTGAACTCGTTAGACAACGGCGCTAGCCGGCGCTGTTAACTGAAATTTGTGCCGTAAAGATCCCTTTAAAATGCCTATTTTTTTAATGATTATTTTTGACGACCGCCGTTTAAAAAACCGCCGTTGAGTGATTGCGCCGTTAACCGCGGGCCGCCTGTATATCAGTCTCTCTCTGGAGTTTAGATGTGGGTCTAAACTATCTGAATTTACTGTAAAACCTTTTATTTAGCAGTAGTTAATAAGTAAATTTATTGTCAGCACCCTTCTGTAAGCTGGTGTAAAGAGAATGCTATTGTAGCTTTCTGCCTTAGAGCTGAGGGTGATGTTAAGGCTATGCTTCACAGTTCCCTGTAAAGAATTCCAATGTAACCCCTTTGGGGGGGAAAAGAGGAAACTTGTCTATCCTGTTGGGCATTGAATTTAAAGGTTAAACCTAGAACATTTTTATCATCCGTTTAGAAACCTTGAACATCTTTGTCAAAGGTAAATGCTGGAAGAGGCAGAGACATGGTTGTAGAAAACCTAGAATGTATTTGTGAAGGTTAAGCCTGGAAGAGGCAAAGTTAACCTTTTGTGTTGTGATTTTTAGAAACTTTGTCAAGGAACACAAGGTCTTCTGTGACATAATGGATAGGCTAGTGCATGAGAACTAGCTCCATATCTTCTACCTTTATTGAAGTTAAACATTCTATGTGAGCTGCAGTTGCAACTTCATTTAGTATTAAGTCAATTTGTTGCTCCAGAATAGGATGGATGTGTCACAGTAGAAGTACAATTCAGTGTTTGCCCGATCACTACCTTAAGTACAGGTAGTGACCGACTTACGACCGGCAATTGGTTTTCTGCAAAACAAGTCGTAACTCGATTTGGACGCATGTCGAGTCTGCTAAATTACCGTAGAGTTTATCGTACATATACATATTGTGTAATGATATTGACATCATCTGAAAAGTCATATTTTTACAACATTTTTCTTAGATTATTACTTATATTATCATATTTAAGTCATAACTCATTATTATTTAACATTCATTATCATTAAAACCATTGTATTACCATTCTTAGTGCATATTCTTACTGTCATATATGTATTACGATAGTACTTTACGATACCCTTTCACAAGTTCATATACGTATGTAAAAATTCAACCCCTTCTTTAGCTAGTTTATTTTGCTGTCTTTTTCTTTAGAATGTGTATTATATTTCCTAGTTATGATTTCTTTACATTTTTGTAGCATGTGTAACATCTCACACATATGTATAAAAATATAAAAATAATCATAACTAGGAAATACAAAGAAGTCTAAAGAAAACAAACATAGCAAAATAAATTAACTAAAGAAAAGGTTGAACCTACAAACGTAGCAATATGAAACAGGTGTGTGTGTGGAGAACGGTACGTCTGACGACTTTGACAAACGTTAACAGTAAGGCGTAGTAATGACGTGTACATTACTACGCCTTACTGTTAACGTTTGTCAAAGTCGTCAGACGAACCCATTCTCCACACATCACACTGTTTCATATTGCTACGTTTGTAGGTTCAACCTTTTCTTTAGTTTCATTGTACGTATTTCCTAGTTTATGATTATTTTTATACCATTTATATCGTCTCTCTACACGACATTACTACTCCTTGCTGTTACATTCGCCAAACGTTTGTTCCAAACTGTTTCTCCTCGCATCATTACAGTTTCATAATGCTTCGGTTGTCACGTTCATATAAAAATTCATCCTTTTTTTTTAGTTAATTTACTTACGTATTTCCTAGTTATGATTTCTTGGAATTTTTTTTATACCATTTGTAACATCTCTCTATGTACTGTTACATTCGGCAAACGTTTGTCCAAACTGTTTCTCCTCGCATCATACTGTTTCATAATGCTTCGGTTGTCACGTTCATATAAAAATTCATCCTTTTTTTTTTTTTTTTAGTTAATTTACTTATTGTATTTCCTAGTTATGATAGAGAGAGAGAGAGAGAGAGAGAGAGAGAGAGAGAGAGAGAGAGAGAGAGAGAGAGACTTCGTTTGTCATGCTCATATAAAAATTCATCCTTTTTATAGTTATGATTTCTTGGAATTTTTATACCATTTGTAACGTCTGTAACGTCTCTCTACGTACACGAAATTGCATCTTATGTATTGTTACGTTTGTTAAGTTCATAGCAAACCCGTTTCTCTATGCATCATACTGTTTCCTGTTGTTACTTTTGTCAGGTTTTAATTTAAACACTGGATGCTACAGTACAATTTGTTTAATGTTGAAAAATACAAAATACAGGTGCAAAAAATAGAAAACATTCAAAATACAATTGAAAACTAGTATGTAGTACAGGAAAATATAATAAAATTAAAGACTTCTGGCATCGCTGGTGCTTGACTGGAGGTCGTTGACTTTCATCAGCTGAAGCGACGGTCGGGGTGACGGGAGGAGTTGTTCGTTTCACAAACATGGTGAGTTTCGTCTGGATTGTTTGTTTCTTTTTCTCCTCGTAAATTTCACTATACGGACGAAACAAATCGTGTGCCATCCATTCAATCTTTGCAAACCTTTCATAATTTGGGTCCATTTCTTCGAAATGTGCAAGGAGTTTATTTAGTTGAGCTAATCCTTCTGATAATCCCTTGGCGGTAAATTTCCTTTCTGGCAACTCTTCATCCTCCACTTCTCTTCTTTCTTCCTCCGCCACTCGTTCTTCTTCCAATTCAATCAGCTCTTCATTTGTAAGTTCTTCGGAAGCGTGGTCTAGCAAATCCTCAATATCTTCTATTTCACAATCCAAGGAAAGCTCTTTTGACAGTTTCACTATTTTTCCCCGTATCACATCAAGTTCTTGTTCACTGTCAAATCCATCAAAAATCATTCACATAACGTTTAACGCACTTCTTCCATATGCCATTCATACACTTCGCCGTCACAGTCTCCCAGGCAGAAGACACATTCTTGATAGCATGCAGAATATTGTAGCGTTTCCAAAATTCTCGTAGGGATAGTTTCGGGTCGGCATCTAGAGCAGCTATGGCTTGCGCAAAGGTGATTCTTAAATAGTTTGCCTTAAATGTTGCAATCGAACCTTGGTCCATAGGTTGAAGAATTGGAGTGTGTTTGGTTGGTCAAAAAAACCACTTTCACATCAGATTCAGATCAGCTAAGTGAGGTGGATGTCCAGGCGCATTATCGAGCAGCAGTAAAATATTGAAAGGAATTCCTTTCTCTAGGCAGTATTCACGCACTTGAGGAATGAAACAGTTGACAAACCAGTCTTCAAAAAGTGTCTGCGTCATCCATGCCTTACGGTTAGAGCGAAAGTAGACAGGCAAAGTGTACTTGCTTACATTCTTGAACGCTCGTGGGTTTTTCTGAATGATAAATTAAAAAGGGTTTCAGCTTGAACCCCGCGACATTCCCACCAAGCAGTAGAGTCAGCCTATCCTTAAAAGCTTTAAATCCTGGCGTGCTACTGGCTTCCTTATGGATGTAAGTGCGTTCTGGCATTCGTTTCCAGAACAAACCGTTTCATCAACATTAATATTTGTTCTGGAAGATATTCCTCCATCCGTAATCATTTCATCGAGACTGTCAACAAAACTTGCTAGCTCCTTCCTCATCCGCACTCGCTGCTTCTCCAGTCACTCGAACACTATGCAGCTGGAATCGTTTTTTGAACCTCTTGAACCAGCCAACGCTTGCCAAAAATTCTTGCTTATACTCTACTCCAGCACGTTCCTTCAAAGTCTGAAACAGACTTCTCGCCTTCATCTGCACAGTAAAAAGGCTTAACGGTGTCCTTTTTTGGATTTGATCTTCCATCCAAACATGCAATAATTTTTCATTTCATGGATGGGCCAGTGCGTTGTTTCGTAATCACTGTCGATCGCATGGGTGCAGAACCTTTCACAGCATCACGAATCCTTTCCTTATCCTTAAGAATCGTGGACACAGTAAGAATGAGATAAACTTAATATCACGTGCGATCACATTCACTTTCTTCCCTTCTTCGAACTGCTTAATCACTGTCATTTTTGTGTCCAAGTCAATGGCCTTCCTTTCCTTCTTGGCATGTTGAGGAGTAGATAAACACAGTTTCCTCTTGGCAGACATTTCAAAAATGATCAAAATTAACACAAAGTTATTGAAAAATGAACACAGCAGAGCGAGAGATGCGTTCAGTACGGAGCTACAGGCAACACTGAGTGAGCGCGGGACCCGAGAGATGCACGGATGCCGCAGGAAAAAGTATCGTACGTTCGTATGCACGTTCTGCCGAAAAGGGTGAAAATAATAGTCGTAAAGTCGATCAGACGTAAGTTGCATAGGTCGTAAGTTGGTCATTACCTGTATACAGAATTGTGTTTGAAAATAGTAAAGCCCTTAATCCGCTACTAGTAGTGGGTAGTCTTTTCCTGAACCGAAAAAAGAGCAATTCTTTAGGCGTTTTTGTTTAAATCCCTGGTTTTAATATTTTGGGGAGCGTGAAGTTAAAAATTTTGTATAGGAGTGTACATTTATATTGTAAAGGTATTTTATTTTAAGTGACTGTTGTTTGATAGGGCTTTTGGACCCAGGCACAGGGGTCCCTCATACCGCTTGCGTTTCATGCTGGCTTAATCGAAGCAGTTTTCTCCATACGGCTGCTCTTTGCTGCATACATATGAGAGCCTTGCTCCCTGAACAGAATCCAACTTCTGGTGGTAGTAAAATCCACTAAGGATTCCAGTTCAGGTGAGAATGTTTTGGGTTTTGTACAAGGAACCTTTAGCTTGAATGGCTGAGCGGAATTTTGTCTAGCTGAACTACCCACCATCCTCTTCTTAATGTGGGAATCAGCTAAATTTAACAGTAGGTAAGATTCATCTCAAATATTATAAATTTTCCTAATATAATTTTTTATTTGGATACTTACCTACAGTTAAAGTAGACCCACCCAACCTCCCCACAACTTAGTGGGCTGTCAAGGAGAATTCTGACAAGAGCTAAAACATTCAAAACACACCTGGTGGAGAACAGGTAAACTAGACAGTCATCCGGGCAGCCATTCAATTTTTTGTTTGAATGCCAACTCGCCTAATTGGCGGGGAGATATAGCTAAATTTAACAGCAGGTAAGTATCCAAATAATAATTTTATTATGAAAAATCATATTTTTATGGAGACAAACTAAGTAACTACTAATAAATTATATTTTTCTGGAGACCAACTAAGTGCCTCAGAATTAAATAAATATTCATGTATATTCATGTCTGAAATAACCTGATGAGTAAAAATCCAAAGGACTACAGACATGAAAATTCATACTACCTTTAGTTTTGTCTGTGTATCCCCAAATAAATGAATAAAAAAATGAACAAATCTGTATATGTAATAGCAACACATACCCAGATTAATTCACCTACCATATACAGCATGTAGATTACTGACCATCATAATCATGTCATACAGTACCTGACTATAAATGCTACTCTTGTATGTGTACCAAACATATATATCTCATAATACCCCAGTGTGTTGTCGTCTTTCCCACTGTTATCCCTACACTAAGGGGTCAGTTGCCTGATGCGCCTTTCCTCACAACATCGGGCATGGTCTATTATCTGGCAAAAGGGGTTTTTACAGCTGCATGCCCTTGCTGTCATCAACCACAGTTATTGGAGGTGGGCCTTGCCTTTGACTAAAAATTCCACCTGCAAGGCAGCAGTTTCCACAGTTATTGGTAGTGGGCTTAGCATTTTACTAAAAAGTAAGACTGCAAGGCAGCAGTTTCCATAGTTATTGGAGGTGGGCCTAGCCTTTTACTAAAAAATTAAGACTGTAAGGCAGCAGCTGTCCGTTTAGTCGCCTTTTACGACATGCAGGACCTAAGGTGGCAGTATTCTTACACCCCTACCACAGGGTGTTATAATACCCCAGTGTGTGATCCACACTAAATGACTAGATGTAACAAGGAAATTATTTTATTAACCCTTAAATGCCGAAGCAGTATTTTAAAAATCGTCTCCTGTATGCCGGCGGCGTTCGAGAGTGAGCGCCAAAGTGGAAAAAATGTTTTTTTCAAAAAATCACAGCATGCTTAGTTTTCAAGATTAAGAGTTCATTTATGGCTCCTTTTTTTGTCATTGCCTGAATTTTAGTATGCAACCATCAGAAATGAAAAAAAATATCATTATCATATATAAATATTGGGATATATGACAGCGCGAAAAAAATTTCATATATAATTATAAAAATCGCGCTGTGATAAAAACGGTTAAAGCTAACGAGTTTATTTTTTTCGTTGTATTGTACACTAAATTGCGATCATTTTGGTAAAAAACACTTTGTAAAAAGATCAAGGCAACACAGAGAAAATATTATCACAAAATGATGCATGAATTCGTAACACGCAGACGTAAAAAAAAGTTGTTTTCAAAAATTCACCATGAATCGTAATATTTGTGCTAGAGGCTTCCGTTTGTTGCAAAATGAAGGTGATTGATTGAATATTACTAGACTGTAAGTGTTGTAGCTTACAATTGCAGTTTTCGACCATTTCGGTCGAGTTACAGTTGACTGAAGGACTAAGTTTTTTTTTCTGTTTATCGTTATTTATATGAAAATATGTCAAAACTGATAAAAGCTACAACCATGGGTTGTTTTTGTTGTTGTATTCTACATGAAATTGCACACATTTTCATATATAAAACTTTATGTAACGGCTAATTTAAAATGGTGCAAACATTACGACAATCAGACGAAAAAAATTATGATTTTTTCGGAAGAGTTACCGCGAGGACGTAAGGAAAAAGTTTATTTCATAAATTCACCATAAATCGAAATATTGTGTTAGAGACTTCCAATTTGTTGCAAAATAAAGGTAAATGATTGAATATTACTAGAATGTAATATTTTTAGCTTACATTGCGTTTTTTTTACATTCGGTCGAGTCAAAGTTGACCGCAAGGTTGAAATTTTGGCACGTATCGTTATTTATATGAAAATATTTCAAAACTGATAAAAGCTACAACCATGGGTTGTTTATTGTTGTATTTTACATGAAATTGCACACATTTTCATACATAAAACGTTATGTAACGGCTAATTTAAAATGGTGTAAACATTACGTCAATCGGATGAAAAAATGTCAGAATTTTTTCAGGAAGAAGTTACCTGCCGGGCGGACGTAAGTGAAATTTTTTTTTTTTTTGTTTTTTTTTTTTTTTCATAAATTCACCATAAATCAAAATATTGTGTTAGAGACTTCCAAATTGTGTAAAAATAAAGGTAAATGATTAAATATTGCTAGAATGTAAGAGTTTTAGCTTACAATTACGTTTTTTGACTATTTCGGTCAAGTCAAAGGTTGATATTTTGGCACTTTTCGTTATTTATAAGAAAATATTTCAAAACTGATAAAAGCTACAACCATGGGTTGTTTTTTGTTGTATTCTTCATGAAATTGCACACATTTTCATATATAAAACTTTATGTAACGGCTAATTTAAAATGGTGCAAACATTACGACAATCGAGCGAAAAAATTTATGTTGTTCCGATATGAAATACAAACCTTCGGTCCTTTAACAATAGGAAGGTACTTAGCGGCAGCTGAACCGGTCGTAAGCTTTCGAACAAGGGGGTTTGGTAGTTAACTACTTGTCCGGCAGTTAGCGGTACGCTTGACTGCGAGGCGAGGAGTCACTTTGCTTACGGCTGTGCTAGTGGATGGACGTGCTGCTCTTCATCTCTCTGCCCGCTTCTGTCGTATGCTTGGTTTGCTTCACTGCGTGAAGACTTTTTCGCTTTTTCTTTTACTTGTGTGTATTTGCAAGTATAAAAGTAAGTACGTGTCTGCTTTTGTTTTCATTTATTATGGAAATAGTGCAACAAGAGCCGGAGAAACCCCCTCGCCCCCCATCAACCGCAGACCATACCCGGGTATTGGGGGCCGTAAGTGTGGGGCTTTCCGCTCTTCTTTGGAGGTTGATCCTCATGATTTTTGTGCTCGGTATAGAGGGCGTGAATGCTGTCGCACTGAGACTTGTGATACATGTATTTTTTGGTCGGAGGGGCAGTGGGAGCGCTACGGGGGGAGGAAGAAGCCGCGGAAGCTGGCTAAGGAGTCGGAGGAGGACTCCCGGCCACGCCTTTGGTTACCTATATGTCTTCCTCCTTACTCCCGCCCGTCTCGCTCCCTCGTATGGCTTCCTTACCCTTCGGGGGGAGGTTTTCTCTGCTTCCCTCTCCTCCCACTCGATCCAGTCAAGCTTAGAGGATGGGGCGAAGAAAATACCCCGACATCTAGTTGTACTCGGGGTCCTCCGTTGGTTCGGGCTGGGAGCTGTCCCTTCCCCGGGCGAGTGGGGACCCCCCACTAATCTACCCGACTTTTCCTTCCTCAGACTTGCTGACTACGGGCGACGATCTCAGTAGGGCCTGGTACTCGCTGGGGCTGCAAGGGACACCGACGGTCCAGGGGCTGCTTAGTCATCTGGCGAGAGGGGCCATGCCGGTAACGCACGGGCCAACCACCACGACGGTGTCCACGCTGGGCTACGCTGCTCCGCCTCACCTGGTATATGCAGCACGTAGCCACGGTGACCCAAACAGCCGCTGTGCAGGCTCCGCTGCCGGAGGTTTCCTTGCCCGCTGCTACGCCGCCACCTAGTTTTCCCACTCCTGCTGCAGCCCCGGACTTCCGGTGTCCCAAGAGCTCTCCGCTAGACCTACCTCCTGTGCAGAGGATGCTGCCGGTTCCTGCCCTGCCTCCTATTTCTGATTTTGTTGCCACTCCAGCCCTGGTACCAGTTCCTGCTGCCGTCGTTTCCTGCTGTGGTGTTGCTGCTCCCACCCCAGTTCCTTCCGGACAGGTGCAGTCGGCCCTGTTGCTTCGGCAACTGCCCCGGCTCCGTCCTGGATGGAAGACCTGACGGTGGTGCTGAGGAAGCAGAGGAAGAGGAAGAAGGTGTCGTCTTCATCTTCATCGTCTTCTTCGTCGTCGTCGCCTGCCGCTGCTTCCCCTTCAACTTCTAAGGCCGAAGAAGAAGAAGGCTGCCTCCTCCCCCCAAGAAGTCTCGTGCCGAGACTTCTAAGGGCCCGTCCCGCTCCGGTGGGATGGTTGGGACTTCCGTCGGTGCTCCTGTTCCTTCGGGGCCCGTCTCTCCTTCCGCAAGTAAGAAGATGGGGACAGGAGGAGGAGCGGCTAACACCGTCTCGGTGAGTGACCAGACAGCCAAGACCCAGGCATCCGAGTTCTCTCGGTGCCAGGATCCAGGCACAGGGCGGAAGACTGGCGGGAGTCGCTCGGGCAACCCTCACCAGACCAGCGATCGCTCTCGCGGCGGCGCGCTGGTACCCAGGGTTGACGTGACGGTCCCAGACCGCGTACGGGCTGAGGCGAGGAAGCGGTCCCCTCGTCGCCTGAACCAGCTTCGCCTGGTCCAACCAGCGTGACGTGTCGTGGAGGATTAGGCCTTGCTCCCACCGCGCGACCGGGACCGGGCGGAGAGGGGGACCAGCGCAGCTCTTTTGACGCTCGGGACTGTCGCCACTGTTCTCCAGCGCTCGATAGGCCTGCAGACTGATCGCCACCGCGGGTTGGCAATCGCCTGCAGCCCCCTCAGCGCTGGTGTGCGCGGGGAGCGTCAGTCTGCCTCTCCGATCCCTTCAACTTCCTCGGGCTTTACTGGAAGAGCGAGGCGATCAGGAGCGATCACAAGGGGCGCGCCCCTCGCGATCCCGCCACGACGCCCTACAAACCTGGCACGGTCCTTGGACCAACCAGATAGTATGCGCAAGTGGTAGGAGGAGACCAGGAGGGGTCTGTCGTGGTTCCTCCTGTGGAAGGAGGAGGTTCTCGGGAGGCATTCTTGTTTGAAGGGCTTGACGGTCCGTCTCCACAGGATGCAGTCACTCCCGAGATCCAGAGGTCATTCGCGGAGGTAATTGCACTGATCCGTCAGCACAACGACCTCGGAGAAGGATCGCCGCTTCCACCTACCGAACCCACATTGGGCTTGGAGGCGTTCTGGGGACCTAAGAAGGAACCCAGGATGGCGGTGGGTCTGCCGCGATCAGCCTTGGCTGACAGCATACTAGGCCAAGTGGGTGCTCTCGTCTCCGGATAGGAGGGTTCGCTTTGGTCCGGTAGGTCTGCTAAGCTCCTTCCTCCACCTCTACCGCGACGGAGGCGCTTTTACGTGCCTTCAGAGGACCCTCTGCCGCCCAAACAGGTTAACCCGGAGCTAGCCAGGCTAACTCCGGGGGTGTCTCTGCCGCAGCTCCTGTCGGAGAACCTCTGGTTCTCGCAGCAAGAGGCACTTGCCTTGGAGTCTACCGCAATGGCAGCATTCCAAGCAGTCTCATGGCTCGACCTGTGGTCCCTCACAGTGTCGAAAACCGCGGCCTCCTTAAGGAACATCACTCCTGAAGGTGACCCAGCTTTTGTGAGACTGGTGCCAGTCTGGGGGTAGGGCTATCACCTACCTGGCACACCAGACTCCAACCCTGTGGGCCAACCTGGTTCTCCGGCGTAGAGACGCTGTTCTCACCCGAGTGACCAGGGTGGCTGGGCGTGAGGTGGCTCTGGGTCTTCACAACGGACCGGTGCAGAGTTCCTCCTCTTTCTTCCCAGGAGAGATGGTGGACGCTGCGGTGGAAAGACGGCGCACTGACGACAGTGACCGTTTAGTACACCAGGCAATCTTGAAGGCATCTGGGCAGCCTCGAGCTACTGCGGCCAAGCCTAAGAGTTTGGTTAGCTCTTCCTCTGCGGCCAAGACGATCGCATCGTCGAAGCCCAAAGGAAACTCTCTGCCTTCAACTTCTTCCAAGGAGCGACCGTCACCAGCCCTCCTCCCAGCCCTCTTTCTCACGAGGGGGGCCGGGGAAGAAGTCAGAGAGAGGTGGGAAACGCTAGGGACGGCGTTCCCCCTCACCTGCTGCCGGAAGTGGGGGCGTGCCTGGTGAGCCATTGGGCAACATGGCAGCGCTATGGTGCAAAGGCCTGGATAGTAAACGTCCTTCGGGAGGGATATTTACTACCCTTCGAGTCTCGGCCACCCCTCACCTCCAACCTGGTCCATCTGCAAACCTACGTTCCTGGCTCGACCAAGGACGTGATGCTTCGGCAGGAAGTAGAAGCCATGCTGAGCAAACAAGCTGTGGAGATCATTCAGGATCAGTCGCCGGGCTTCTACAGCCGCCTCTCCTAGTGGAGAAGTCTTCGGGGGGCTGGCTGCATGGTGATGGATCTCTCTCCCTTGAACTGATTCGTTCGCCAGACTCGGTTCACGATGGAAACAGCACGTTCGGTGCTTGATTCCATCAGGGAGAACGACTTCATGCTTTCGGTGGATTTGAAGGACGCGTATTTCCAGATACCCGTCCATCAATCCCCTAGGAAGTACCTCAGCTTCATCCTCGATGGGATGGTGTACCAATTCAGGGCACTTTGTTTCGGTCTTTCAACCGCCCCACAGGTGTTCACGCGAGTGTTCACGCTGGTGTCTGCTTGGGCCCACTCGGTAGGGATACGTCTCTTGAGGTATCTTGACGATTGGTTTGTCCTGGCGAGCTCTCGCTCGCATTTGCTACAGTACAGAGATCGACTCCTCGAATTCTGCCGCGATCTGGGAATTGTTGTGAATTACGAGAAGTCAGAGCTTGAACCCAAGCAGAGGATGAAGTACCTGGGCATGCTGATCAACACGGCAGCAGGGCGAGTCTTCCCCGCAGATTTGCGGATCAGCAGGTTCAGGGAGGCAGTAAGACAGTTCTTGTCTCTACAGGAGCAACTGGCTCAGCAGTGGCAAAGTCGTTATCGCCACCTGTCGTCTCTCGAGAAGCTAGTCCCTCACGGGCGTCTTCACCTGCGGTCTCTTCAGTGGAGACTTAAGGAGTGGCTGGACGAACGAACCTCGTAAGAGGAGTCCCTCTCCTCCTCCTTCCTCCTCCTCCTCCTCCTCCTCCTCCTCCTCCTCCTCCTCCTCCTCCTCCTCCTCCTCCTCCTCCTCCAAATGTGTGGGACCATCGTGACAAGCACCTTCACATCAACGTCCTGGAGCTCAAGGCAGCGTTCCTCGCTCTCCAAGAGTTCCGGGACCGACTGGTGGGACACTCTTTGGTGTTGATGTGCGACAACACCACAGTAGTGGCATACGTCAACAAGCAGGGGGGGCCTAGTGTCCCTCCCGCTGCAGGTTCTGAAGGCAGGGGTTTGGGCCAACCGGACCACCTTCACTTCTGTTACCTTCGGTATATCACCTACAGGTCCTTGACACCTTTTCCTTGGGACCCGTGGTGGCTGCTCAACAAGTTGTGTAGTCTACCCAGCACCCGAGTGGACAGAACAGCATTGCATCCTTGTGTGACTGCATGTATGGACGAGTGAAAGAGAGTGTGACTGGTTTCTCTTCCTCCTTCATTCTTTTCCTCTACCTGTGGGCAGAGGGCCGCAGTCGTCACTACGCTGAACAGGAGGCCGATGCAGGTAAGCTACACTACCGAGCCCCCATTCTATCCATTTCAGTAGGGATAGAAGTGTTTATCCACCACTCCCCAACAAGGGGGGGAGTGGAAGCCAACAAGAGTCAAACCCATAACTTTACCTTGCCTCTTGAAGTAGGAACTAGTTCTTGCTTTTTGCTAATTATAAGAGGTACGCTTGCCTCCCTCTTATAATTTGGTCCAGAAGGTCTGACCACTGATCCTGCGGTGCACATCCCGATCAGCTGGGCAGAGGCTAGGATCCCTCCCTCTGCTCTTACTACCAGGGAGGGAATCCAAGGTAGGACGAACACCAGTCTGTTCATAAGACTCAGATTCCACCCACCAATAAGTGAGTCTTCCTATCGTTAAAGAACCAAAGGTTTGTATTTCATATCGAAACAAATAACAATTTGTCGAAAATTGTATTTTTCCTAACTGTACAGACCTGAGGTCCTTTACATATACTAGTCCCACCTCATGCCACCCCTCACTCTGAGTTTCCTGGGCCTCAGGCAAAGTGACTCCTCGCCTCGCAGTCGAGCGTAAGGCTAACTGTCGGACTAGTAGTTAACTACCGAACCCCCTTGTTCGAAAGCTTACGACCGGTTCAGCTGCCGCTAAGTACCTTCCTATTGTTAAAGGACCTCAGGTTTGTGTAGTTAGGAAAAATACAATTTTCGACAAATTGTTATATTTTTTCGGAAGAGTTACCGAGCAAACGTAAGGAAAAAGTTTTTTTCATAAATTCGCCATAAATCGAAATACAGTGGTCCCCCCATATTCGCGGGGGATGCGTACCAGACCCCCCCATGAATAGTTAGAACCCGCGAATGTTTGGAACCCCTATAAAAACGCTAAAAACAGCCTATTTTGTTAGTTAAAACTCAAGAAAAACCACTAAAAATTTTCATACTTGGTTTTTTTAATAGTTTTATCACAAAAAGTGCATTTTATGATGAAATTTTGATAAGAAAACCCCCGGAATTTGATATTTTCTCAGAAAAAAGTTACCTTGAATGAGCGAATTTTCCGCGAATAATGTGGGGAAACGTTCCCGAGAGAAATCCGCGAATGTGTGAGTCCACGAATACGGGGGCCCCACTGTATTGTGCTAGAGACTTCGAATTTGTTGCAAAATGAAGGTAAATGATTGAATATTACTAGAATATAAGAGTTTTAGCTTACAATTGCGTTTTTCGACCATTTCGGTAGAGTCAAAGTTGACCGAAGGTTGAAATTTTGGCACTTATTTATATGAAAAATATTTCAAAAACTGATAAAAGCTACAACCATGAGTTGTGTATTGTTGTATTCTACATGAAATGGCGCACATTTTCATATATAATACTCCATGTAACGGCTAATATAAAATGGTGGAAAAATTCTGTCAAAGTGACGAAATAATTTCTGAGATGTGTCGCTGATGCTTTTTAGTGCGAAAAGAAAGAAATTCGCGCTTGCGCGCCCGGGTAACAATTGTAAACAAAACAACGCCTTGATCTGTGAGCTCCCAGCATCCCCCAAGGCATGTGATTCAAAAGTTTTTGCCTAGTAGGCCTATAACTATTTTTCCGTGAATTTTTAAAAAAACTTTTATATCGACGTACCATACGTCCAATCGGCACCCAACAGACAATTTATATCAACGTTTAGTACGTCCAATCGGCATGAAATGGTTAAACTTTATTAAAAGTGTAAGTTCTCTGTCAAAGTTAAACTTGGATGGAGACTATTTCTTTACTGAAATTTGTTTATTGATTAGGTAGCCAGATGGAAGTCTTATGAGGCAGTTTATTGATAAAAAGTTGGCAGGTTAATATAAATTCCCTGCCATTCATACAAAAAGTAGCAGATCTACAATTGTGAGCAGATCACAGACTTAATTCTGAACAAACTTTGGATTCAGCTTTCATGTTTCTCAGACTTTTCCTGTCTTGTGGACCTCCTGTGAGTGTTTCCAGGATGGAGAAAGTTATCTCTCGGTCTCACTTTCAGAGGTAACACCAGAACCTCAGCTTTCATGCCTTGAGGTCGTTGAGTTGTCCCTTTTCAGGAGCGACTTTTTGGGCGAAACTGCTAAGAAAGGCCTTGAATTTCTCACTGCCACTATTCTGTGTGTAGTGGACTTCTTTTCTCCGTCACTCAAGGATTTTATAGGAATTTTTTCCTTTGTCAGTAATTAATGACTTTGTTCTGTTCTCTCATAACTTTAAAAGGGGGCCCCCATTGAAATTGTTTTGTGTCAAGTTAAAAGCTACATTTGAATGTGGTCAAGAGGTTTTTAGAGAGAGGTTCCTCAGTGGACTTTCAGCTCTCCTTGTAATTCATCTCCTTAAGTACCTTTTCAATTAACCATATGAGTCACTCAAGGAGACCTCCCAAAAGAACCTCAACCTTAGGTCATGTATCCCAGGCCTTGTGGCTACAATACACACAACTTAACCATCTACCTCATATTTCTCCCTTATCTACCTCATATTTCTCCCTTAGTTGTCATTTCCTTCATGCCTGTTCAGTTTGGAAATGAAAATGTCAGGCTTCTGTGTTTTGTAGAGCCATGAGGATTTATCTTGGGAAGATCAAGGTTTTTGTAGGAAAGAGTATTAGGTTTTCTAAAAGTTTGTATCCCTCTGTCTTAAACAAGTCATTTTAAGGACTTACGGCTTTTGATAAATGAAGATCATGGATCCTGAAATTTGGCTGTGTCAACCTCCCTGGGTTTTAAGTGGAAGAGAAGTTGATTCCATTATTAAATAGTCATCTCTGAGATCATCAGATAATTTTGTATGGTTCATATAGAGACCTAACATGGATGTCAAGACATTTGTCTATTGGTCTTCAGGTGACTGTAAGCCAAGTTATTACAATCTCCCAGTGGAAGGAAGGTGAGTCTAACTCGTTCATCCTTTTGATTTTGTTCATTTTCTCAGAAGAATGGATTAAGTGAATGGTTGAATTTATTGGTTGAACCAACTATACTTCATACAACACTTTTTCTGCTAGTTTCATGTTTAGATCCTTGAACATAATTTATATTCTGGATATCTGTATCTTTGCTACCCAATCATTCCAACTTTTTTTTTCAAGTAAGTGAGAGCTGAATGTGCCCCAGAGTTTTCATTATAGAATAAATTTTGTAATTCATTCATTCCATGTACACAGAGCTTCCATGTTCTTAGATACCACACCAGTGATTTACAGGCTCTAAAACTACAGCATGTTAATTGTCGATGGGTAACAAGATTCTTTCCACTTAAATGGCAACTCAAGCTACCATAATGTGAAACAGGTGAAATGTTTTCTGGTGGAGTCAGCTACACACTCATTATCCCAATTAAGATGCCTGCCTGCTGATTACATGTCTCTTACAGTAGGCTCAGAAGTTGTATGACCATTTCCTTTGGGTTGAAGATTTTGGAGCCTAGATGTTCAGATGGTCTCGGTTGATTCTTCATGTATAGCCCCTCTGAAAGTAGCTGGAACACATAGAATTCCTGAAATTGATGGATTTCTATTAAATTAATGTTATTTAAATGTTGTTTTTCCATATAATATAGTTGCTAAAATCTATTACTTTTTTTCTCTTTATTTCATGAAAATAAACCTGTATTATGTGTAATGTACTTACTGTATTCCTTTTTAGATACGAGTAATGGATACCAATGGGTCCTGTGCAATACTCTCAGTATGGCGACCATCTGAAGACCTTCAGCAATCACTGTTGGAAGGGAAAATCTTCCGCATCTTTTATGTTGTGGCTGCTGGTTATAGGTAATGTGCAATTCATTTCATAATTTTTATGCAAAGCTTTCATATTTGTACCCAATATATACACATGAATACATACATACAACACAAGAGTGTAGGGTTAAAAGGAAAATGTTACAAATGTGCAATGTCTTCGCCTTTGAAGGGATTCGCATGGTAAACTATGTACAGTGGAATGCATACAAAATTATAAAAAAAATAAACTTATAAACAATAACTAATATTCAAGGGTAATGCAACAATTTTAGCATATAATGCTATTACCTTTTGAAAGGTCATCAGGTGAGGCACAGCTGTCTTGAATTTATCTTCAATCTCCTTAGAATATCTAGTGCAGAATGGGGTAAAATTCTATAGTCTGGGTTTAAGGGTGCCGGCAGGCTAATGCCATTTTTTAAGGACAGGACTTTGACATTCATACCACTTAATAAGGTGACTTGGGACATCTCCAAACTGCGTATGATTTTTGCCACTGACCGGTTTTGTGACGCCAGTGTGATTTATCCCGAAAATATCCATTGTTCCGATACGTAATACAAACCATCGGCCCTTTTACAATAGGAAGGTAACTAGCGGCAGCTGGAATGGTCGTAAGCTTCGAACAAGGGAGTTCGGTAGTTAACTGCTTGTGCGACAGTGCGCGCGCAGCGCGACTGGGAGGGGAAGAATCACTTTTGCTTTCAGCCGTGTGTGTGGAGGACGTGTTCATCATCGCTCTCTGCCCACTTCATCGTCGTATGCTTTGGTTTTGTTGTGAAATATTCTTCAACTTGGTTTGTCAGTGTTTGAAAGTGAAATTGTAAGTACGTACTGTCTTTTTCATTTTTTTATTTACATTGATTAATGGATCATCGGACAATGGAGCTATCCCCTCGCCCCCCCATCAACCGTAGAATGTGCCCGGGGGTGGAGGGCCGCAAGTGTCGGGTCTCCCGCTCCTTTCCGGAAATTGATCTGCATGCCCTTTGCGCTCGGTGCCGAGGGCATGAATGCTTTCGGACCGAGCCGTGCAATATATGTGTTAATTGGTCGGAGGTGCAGTGGGTGCTGTACGAGGGTAGGAAGAAGCGTAGACCTGCCAAGGAGTCGTCGGAAAGCTCTCCAGCGACTCCTTTGGTTACGAACACTTCGTCTTCTTTCCTGTCCCCGGCTCAGCTCCCGCATATGGCGCCTTGCCCCTCAGGGGGCGTTTCGAGGTCCTTCTCTTCGCCCGATCCGTTGAGCGTAGAGGAGGGCGCTCATTACCCTGACGTGCAATTGTATTTGGGGTTTTCCGTTCGCTCGGGGTGGGGCTTCCCCCCCCACGTGTGAGGGGGAACCCTTCCTAACCCAAACTATTGCTTCCTCAGGTGCTTCTGCTGCGGGGGACGACCTTGGCCAGGTGTGGGTGTCGCCGAGGGTCCTGGGGCTGCTCCAGCATCTGGCGGGGGCTGTGCCGGTCACCCATGGAGCAGTGACCACCACAATCTCAACTTCAGGGTACGCCGCCCCTCCTCACCTGGTTTACACCCCTCACATGATGTCTGTGACGCCTACGGCCGCCGTACAGGGCCTGATCGCTGCCGTGCCGAGGAGGGGCATGCCTCCACCTCCAGGGTTCTTCGTGCTGCCAGCCCCGGACTTCCGATGCCCGAAGAGCTTGCCCCTGGACCTGCCGCCTGTACCCAGGATGTCGCTGGCTGCTACCCTGCCTCCTGTAGTACCTGACTTGTCTGCCGTACCTGCCGCTCCTGCTGTTCCTGCTGTTCCCGCACCTGCCGACGTCGTTCCAGCCCGTGGTGTTGCTGCCCCAGTCGCTGGTCCTTCCAGACAGTGCAGCCGGACCCTGTTGCTTCGGCTCCATCCTGGATGGAGGACTTGACGTCTGTCCTGAGGGAGCTGACGAAGAAGAGGAAGGTGTTGTCGTCGTCTTCGTCATTTTCTTCGTCGCTTGCCGCCGCCTCTTCCCCTTCGACTTCCAAGGCTTCCAAGCCGAGGAAGAAGAAGGCTGCCTCCTCCCCCCTATGAATGCTCCTTCGGGAACTTCTAAGGGCCCGTCCCACGTCCTTCCGCTGGTCCTCCTGCTCCTTCGGATGGGACCTGTCTCTCCTTCCGCAAGGAAGGAGGAAGACGGGGACCAGAGGGTACCGGCTAACACCGGTACTTCCTTGCCTGGTGCTACACCAGGTTCCGGCTCGGCCTCTCGTTCGCGAGAGCTACCGAGTGTATGGTCGCCCGCGGGTGGCCGTGCAGCCAAGGCCCAGACGCCCGAGTTCGCTCGGCGCCAGGACCAAGGCACGGAGCGGAAGGCTGGCAAGAGCCGCTCAGGTGACTCTCGCCAGGCCAGCGGCCGCTCTCGCAGCGACCAGGCGGTTACCTGGGTTGACGTGACAGTCCCAGATCGGCCACGGGCTGAGGCTGGTAAGAGGGTCCCCTCGATCGCAGAACCAGCCCTGGCTGGTCCCAGCAGTTCGACGCGCCAGTGAGAACACACTGGTCCCACCGCGACAGTAGTCTCTGCAGGTCCCCTGACCGCCACTCCCACCGGGACCGGACGGATAGGGGGACCAGCAGCAGCTCCTTTGACGCATGGGACCGGGGCCGCTGTTCTCGGTCCAGCCGCTCGCCACACTGGTTCTGCCGGTGAGCGAGGGGGGAGCGTCAGGTCTTCCTCTCCTGTACCTTCAACTTCCTCGGGTTACGATGGGAAGGGCGAGGCTACAAGGAGTGATCGTGAGGGGTGCGCCCTCATGATCCCACCACGACACCCTACGTGCCAGGCATGGTCTTAGGATCGACCAGGTCGTATGCGCAAGTGGCAGGAGGAGACCGAGAAGGGTATGTCGCTGTTCCTCCTTCTGAAGGAGGAGGGTCTCAGGAGTCGTTCTTGTTGGAGGGGCTTGACGGTCCTACTCCTCAAGATGCGGTCACTCCTGAGATCCATAGGAACTTTGCAGAGGTCATTGCGCTGATTCGTCAGCACAATGACCTCGGGGAAGGATCACCGTTCCCACCTTCTGAGCCCACGTCCCTGCTCGAGTTGTTCTGGGGGCCCAAAAGGAACCCAGACTGACGGTGGGTCTGCCGCGATCGCAGCCGGCCGAACTCCGAGTGGCTAGACCATGTGGACTCGCTCATCTCCAGACAGGAGGGTTCGCTCAGGTCTGGCAGGTCGTCTAAGGTACTTCCTCCGATGCCGCCCAAACAGGTTAACCCGGAGCTAGCCAGGCTAACTCCGGGAGTGTCTCTGCAGCAGCTCCTGTCGGAGAGAACCTTTGGTTCTCGCAGCAGGAGGCACTAGCCCTGGAATCCACCACAAGGGAGCTGTAGAAGATCGTCAGGGATCAGTCACCGGCTTCTACAGCCGCCTTTTCCTGGTGGAGAAGTCTACTGGGGGCTGGCGCCCGGTGATAGATCTCTCTCCCCTGAACCGATTTATTCGCTGGTCTCGGTTCATGATGGAGACACGGCGCGTTGTTCCGTGCTCGACTCCATCCAGGTCGAGAACGATTTCATGCTTTCAAGTGAATTTTGAAGGACGCGTATTTCCAGATACCCGTCCATCAATCCTCCAGGAAGTACCTCCGCTTCATCCTCGACGGGACGGTGTACCAATTCAGGGCACTTTGCTTCGGTCTCTCAACCGCCCCACAGGTGTTCACGCTGGTGTCTGCTTGGGCCCACTCGGTAGGGATACGTCTTCTGAGGTATCTCGATGACTGGTTAGTCCTGGCAAGCTCCCGCTCGCAGTTGCTACGGGACAGGGATTAACTTCTTGAATTCTGCCACAATCTGGGGATCGTGGTGAACTTCGAAAAGTCCAATCTCGAACCCAAGCAGAGGATGAAGTACCTGGGTATGCTGATCGACATAGTAGCAGGGCGAGTCTTCCCCGCAGACTCTCGGATCAGCAGATTCAGGGAGGCAGCCGACCGGTTCCTGTCTCGGCAGGAACAGGCAGCTCAGCAGTGGCAAGTAGTGATCGGCCACCTGTCGTTACTTGAGAAGTTAGTCCCTCACGGGCGTATTCACCTGCGGTCTCTTCAGTGGAGACTAAAGGAGAGTTGGTCACAGGCAGAGGACCCACCGTACTTCCCTGTGTCCCTCACGGAGGAGGTGAGGCAGGACCTAGCCTGGTGGCTGGACGACAGGAACCTCTTAAGAGGAGTGCCTCTCCGCACTCCCCCCCCGGAGATGTTGCTGTTCTCAGACGCATCCACCGAGGGATGGGGCGCACACCTGGAGGAGTTGCTGACTGCAGGAGTGTGGGACCATCACGACAAGCACCTTCACATCAATGTCCTGGAGCTCAAGGCAGCGTTCCTCGCTCTCCAAGAGTTCCGGGACCGCTTGATGGGACACTCGGGGCTGTTGATGTGCGACAACACCACGGTAGTGGCATACGTCAACAAACAGGGGGGCCTAGTGTCCCTCCCGTTGCACCAGTTGACGCTGCAGGTGCACGAGTGGGCCGTGGCTCACTCGATAGAGCTGACAGCCCGCTACATTCCAGGCAAGAGGAATGTAGTAGCAGACAAGCTCAGCCGTCGGGATAAGGTGATAGGGACCGAATGGTCCCTACACCAGGACGTGGCGGAAAGGCTCTTCAACCTGTGGGGGCATCCAGTAGTGGATCTGTTTGCCACCCGGCACAACAGAAAACTCCAGGTTTTCTTTTCAGCTGTGCCGGACCCATGGGCAGCTGCAGAGGACGCTCTCCAACACCTGTGGGACAACCTCTTCGCTTAAGCCTTTCCCCTGTTCAGCCTGATTCGCAAGGTGATCAGCCGAGTGCTGGCCACCCCAAATCTCAGGATGATCCTGGTGGCGCCGTTTGGTATCCGGACCTGCTGGCTCTGCTTGCAGAAGCACCGAGAGAGATTCCCCCTCGTTTTTCTTCGCCGAGACAAGCTCCTCTCTGTCCCCACAGTCAAAGGATATAGAGCCACCCTGGCACTGGTCCTGAAACTGAGGGGAGTGGATATCTCGGACTTGTTCAAGATCTCCTTGCTTATGAGGAGCTTTGAGAGGTCTTGCCCACCCAGGGAACTCAGGCCCCCGGGGTGGGATGTGACTCTCGTCCTTAGGAGTTTGACTCGAAGACCCTTTGAGCCACTCCGAGAGTCGTCAGACAGGGATCTGACCCTCAAGACCCTCTTCTTGCTGGCCCTGGCATCGGCGAAGAGAGTAGGGGAACTTCATGGTCTTTCCTTCGACGTTAAACATTCCAGGGGATGGGGATCTGTGACACTCAATTTTGTCCCGAACTTTGTAGCTAAGACTCAGAATCCGTTGATCCCTGACGACAGGTTCGAGTCTTTCACAATCCCCTCCCTATTGGATTTCACCGACAATGATACGGATGAGATGCTGCTTTGTCCTGTGAGGGCGCTACAACGCTATCTGAAGAGAACTCGGCACCTCAGGCCTGAGTGTCGACGCCTCTTCGTTAGCACCGGGGTGACCAAGAAAGAAATATCCAAGAACACACTTTCTTTCTGGCTACGTGAGGTAATCAGGAGGGCGTATGAAGCTGATGGTAGCGACGACATCCGTACCCTTCGTCTGAGAGCCCACGAAGTCAGAGGCATTGGTCCTTCCCTTGCATTCCGCAAGAACTTCTCCGTGGCACAGGTCCTGAAGGCAGGGGTCTGGGCCAACCAGACCACCTTCACCTCCTTCTACCTTCGGGATATTGCCTACAGGTCCTTGGATACTTTTTTCCTTGGGACCCCGTGGTGGCTGCTCAACAAACATGTGTAGCTTACCCAGCACCCGAGCAGGCAGAACAGCATCGATTCCTGGTGTGACTGCAAGAATGGATGAGTGAATGAGAGTGTAACTGGCTTCTCTTCCCATCTTTTTCTCCGGCCTCTACCTGTGGGCAGTGGGAGCGGTCGTCACCTCGCTGGAAACAGGAGAAGATGCAGGTAAGCTACTCGACCGAGCCCCATCCTATCCCTTTCATTAGGGATAGGAGTGAATATTCACCACTTCCCAAAACAAAGGGGGGGAAGAGGAAGCCAACAAGAGACAAACCCATGACTTCATATTGCCTCTTGCAATAGGAACAAGTTCTTGCTTACTAGTTTTAAGAGGTATGCTTGCCTCCCTATTATTACTTTGGTCCAGAGGTCTGACCATTGATCCTGCAGTACATACCCCTATCAATTGGGCAGAGGCTAGGATCCCTCCCTCTGCTCTTCGATCAGGTAGGGAATCCAATGGTTGGGCGAACACCAGTCTGTTCTTAAGACTCAGATTCCTCCCACCAAGAAGTGAGTCTTCCTATTGTAAAAGGACAAAAGGTTTGTATCCTGTGTCAGAACAATGACAATTTATCCAAAATTGCATTTTTCCTAACTATACAAACCTGAGGTCCTTTTACACATAGTCCCACCTCATGCCACCCCTCACTTTACGTTTTTTGCTTGGGCCTAAAGCAAAAGTGATTCTTCGCCTCCCAGTCCGCTCGGCGCGCACACTGTCGGACAAGCAGTTAACTACTGAACTCCCTTGTTCAAAATCTTATGACCATCCAGCTGCCGCTAGTTACCTTCCTATTGTAAAAGGACCTCAGGCAATTTTGGACAAATTGTCATATAGGAAAAAAATTGGAAAAAAGGCTAGATTTCATTGTTCTATAATGTCTCTCTAAGTTATATAGTACCAAATTTCAATGCTATAGCTTTAAAACTAAGGTAGAAGATAGAATTTGAACGTCAGTAAGTATGATTTTTAGATACAGGTAGTGTTCAAGTTACAATAATTCGTCTTATGATAATCCGATTTTACGATAGGGTTAGCAATTGATACTGATACGACAATATTTTGAAAATATTTAAAATTTCGCTCGTAACGGGTGCAGTCCAGCAGCGTACAACCTGGCAGCAAGAAAGACAGACCAAATTACAATAGCCTAGCTTCATCCCGTCTTCTGGTTAAAAAAAAAAGCAAAAAGAAAATAATGAAAGTTTTGTTTTTAACATTTTACTCGTTTGGTAAATGTATACAGCCATGAACAACCAAACAAGAAACAACATTTTGCTAAGTACAGCCGAATTGGATAACAACATCCATTTGGCTTCTATTTCAACCATCATACGATAGTAAACAATTACTGCAGTTATGTTATAAATGACGTTATGTTTAATTATAATAGGACTGATATTTTTAGGTAATAACTTTGGTCACTAAAGATCAAATATCAGCAAGTAAAAATACTGTTAAATTTAAACAAAGTTGTAGCTGAAGCTGAGAACACTTCGAGCTGCTAATGACTGTTATTGTGTGCATCGGTAACAAAGATAAAACTCCCATAAATAAACTTATCCGATCAAACACAACCGTAGATAAAGTTGAGAGAGAATAATTTTAATCAAAACTTCAGGTCTCGAAAGAATACAGTTTACTGTTGTTTTCACGCCGATGAAAGATAAATTACGTAGCTGTAAAGCTGGTACTACGAAGAAATCAAGTGAAAACAGCGAATGGAATCACCTAATTTTCGTTACACAATAAACATGACCACAAAGCAATCTGTTTACAAAAGAAATAATTTAGTTCCCAACGAGACGTATTAAATTCATATTTCAACTTAAAATTAACACGTCTTACAACGAAAAGGTGACCTTGTCTCATATAAGTAAAGTATCTAGATATTCTTTTATGCTAACTAGAAGCAAAACAATTAGTTCTGAATTGAGTTAAATACAGTAGTGTCTCAGGTTACGAAATTAATCCGTTCTGAAGCGGCCTTCGTAACCTGATTTTTTCGTATCTAGAACTACGTTTTACATGTAAATTGCCTAATTCGTTCGAAGCCCTACAAAAACACCACAGTAAATTTTATTATAAAGCTAAATTGACCAATAAATGAAATACAACAATTTGGACCATTCAGTACTTAACCTTACTGTTACTGTACCTGTAAATAAAGTGTATTAGTGTACAGGGTACAGGAAATACTGTGTGTGCATGTATTTCTGAGGTGGTGTCCGAAAGTGGCGACAGAGGGGGAGGACAAACGCAGAAAAACATGAACACTTAACTTTACGAAACACACTAAAAAGTGGCAGAAAACATTAACACTAACTTTACAAAAAACTTAACAATGACAGAAACATTAACAAATAAACGCCGAGGAAACATAAAACAGAAAACATTAACACTTCTTGATTATCTCCATCTTCGTCTCCATAGAAAATATCCTCTTCTTTCCGTGAACTTCAGCAATATCTTGGGACCCCCATGGCTAATAACGTAAGTAATTAAGTTCACACACAACACGATAAAGTAACTTACAGTACAACGAAAGCGAAATCACTAACAAAAATTTACGTTAACAAACGAAATACATGTGAACAAACGAATTCCATGTGTTTACGATAATGCTGCCGCAAAAAATGGTCAAGGAATGCCTTTACATAGAGGCATGATGGGACAGATGCTGACCAATAGGAGACCAGGATCTTACAGCGGTGACTAGCACCAGGAACCAATGGGAGAGCGGGAGGATGGTGGCGAGTCCTACTGAGTTGGTGGGGGCGCACCAGTTTTAAAATTGTTCTCAGCGGCCTAGGCGAATCTCGGACTTTACCCTTTCACAACCTGAATTATTTTTGTACACAGAAGCAAATAATCTTCGTCTTTGCTTTCGTAACCCAAATTTTTCGTACGTAGGGACTTTAGTGTGTAGAGGTTCCACTGTTTGACGAAATAAACTTGTATTTGCCATCAGTTGATTTCCAAACCAAAACATTGGCCGCTTTGTTAGTATTATATGATACAATACATAATATGAGAATACATACAGTATAATAGGATAGAGTAATGTATGATTTTTAAAAGATTAACGGAAAAGATGTATTTCTGTATGTTTTTATTCCATAATTATATGTAGGCATCAGCAGCCTAATAGGTATCACTCAATTATGCCAATGTCGGTCCGAATGAGTCCAATTTACCATGGTATCTATCATCATATTCGCTAGGCTAACTGGTTAATGTTATTCAACTTCTCTTAGTACTGAATTATCATGTCAATATGCATTGAACCTAAAGAATTAGCTGAAATTAATAATTACTATGTCATATATGTATAAATCTACTGTGCAGTGTAGGGTACGCTACCCTATATGTAAAGATGGTACTGATTACCCTATTATAGGCTAGGCTATATACGAGATACGATTTTTTCAATATACAATGGGTTTTTCAGAACCTAACCCCATTGTAAGTAGGAGAATGCCTGTACGGGGGTTCAAAGTTTTTCTTTGTATTTTTACAAAGACAATGTTAATAAATTATGATTATTATGAATTTTATATTCCTTTTTGGGTATTAATAAACCAAAACTGTTTTTTGTCATAATTTAATTATAAATGAATATACCTTTGCTCAAAGATCGTAGCCTGGGGCACTGTGTTAGGTAAGGCTCCTTCTTACACACATTCTCCTCTGCTCTTCCTTCCCTAACACTAATATCGGCCAATATTATGATTTTCCAAACTCTTATTAGAGCAACTTTTCTTCTTCCTGTTATGTTAGCGAGATGTTTCTGCTGTCTTTTCCTTTGCATGATGAAAACCTTAAAAGCAAAACAAATGTAAAAGCAAGCGAATGTCAGAGGTAAAACTTGAATGTGTACTTTCTTTCATGTTTCTGTTTGCACTGAAGGGTGTAAAGCTCAGTCTTCCCGTCTTGTGACTCATGGAATCTCTACAGATGCCATTGCTCACAATTTGTTTGATAATAATTATCAAAATTTACGATAATAGAAGAAATACTGCATTTTCTTGTATGGATCAATGTTTTTGGCTTATTGAGTTACTAATTACCCTGTAACTATGAAAGTAAGAGGAATTTTGACAAATATTTTGTATACGCATCCATTGCCATACGAAGCTCCATGAAATTGTTCATGATTTTGCGTTTTTCACCCTATATTGGCCGGCCAGCGCCCTCAGATTATTGTGATTTCCTTTGTTAGTTGTATTAATCCACGTTCTGTGATAGGATTAGGTTTGGTGACTTAGCCTAGCATAGTTGAGTTCTTAACCTAGCCTAGCTAGTTCGAACTAATCTTTATCAAATCTGCTTTTCAATATCTAGGAGAATGTTCTTCTGGTTCATGACTTCCACAAGAGGATGATTTTCCCATTCTTCAAGTGAATTGGGATTGGTTAGGTTAGTTAGGTTTAGGTTGGGTACAATTCCTACTTCTAGCTTTATATATCAAAGTATACCAGACTGGTTCTGTGCCTCAATATCCTAGTTCTTGTCTCTGCAAGAATTAAGATCCTCCTTTAAGTTTTAGATTATGTTGCTGAGGAACATCACCATGGTGGTTCCTTAGCCAAGAAAAGGTGGATGCTTGTGTCCTATCATCATAGGACATCTCAATCAAGTAGCATACTTAACTAATGTCATCATAGGGATCTACTCATAGGACATCTCCTATGTTGGCGATGTACATTCCACTGGCAGTGCAAGGACATCTCTGTCTTATGGTGCAAGTTCCTTTGATAGTGCACAAGTTGACAGTAGGGTACTTAGCACTTATCCTGCATATAATCTGCATAGACATTCCCTTGGTCAATAGACATTCCTGGAATATCCTATCTCCTCCTGTCAACTTGGGTAAGACCCATGTTAAACCTCTTTGCTACATGGTTCAACAGAAAGCTAGCTTGGCGCTAGTATTTTCCTAATGTTAAGATCGAATGTTTGTTAGTTATGAAAAATACAAATTGATTAAAAATTTGTAATTTTTTATTGTTTTTAACTGGTTTCCAGCTGGCATCAGAAGATTTATCCTAAGGTGAAGATTTGTTAGCTATGAAAACTCAAGTTTACAGTTTGAACCTCGGTTTTTTGTGCATAATCTGTTCCGGAACCTACCATGAAATCCAAAACGTACGGAAACAAACTGAAACAGCAATTCCCATAGGATAATAGAAATACAATTAATGCATTCCAGATTCCCAAAAAATTTCAACAGAAAATACATTTTATTGGGAATAAACATAGTTTTACAAATAGAAAACAATGGGAAATAATATAAATGACTCATAAAATGAATAAGTAAACATTTAACATCATTCTTACCATTATGGAAAACACTTGTTAGCAGGTGGAAGATGGAGAGGGAGGAGGAGAGGTTACTGGTTGGAATGGGAATCTCCCTTCAGAAGGACTTCAGGTATCTGGGGTTACTTCTCTTTATTTTTTATCTGTCCTATATCTGAGTTACAAATGTCCAGACATGTTTCTTTTTCTGCCATTTCTGTAAAATTTGCCTAAAGTTAAACACAGCATTGTCATTAAACATGTTGGAGACATGGATTACAACTTCTTTGTTGGGATGATAATTCTCCACAAAATTTTTTCCTTCATTCTACTTTGCAAACATGTCCTTAATCCCTGAAGTAGGCACATTGTGTATGCCCATTTGTTTTCTGAATTTTTCAAACCAGCCTCTGCTGGCCTTAAATTCACTAACAGCAGCGCTTGTAAGTATTTTCTCACTGAGATCAGCATGCAACTTCTTCCAACACTTTGCTATGAGTTCTTAAATTCTAGCATTTCTCACCTTTTTTATGGAAGGGAACTTTCTTCTGCCCCATGATGGCTTATTTAGCAGTTGCACTTGAATAAAAAAAGCACAAAAACAATGAACACAAAAGCAGAATGGGTCACAAAAGAAGATGGGATGCTTTGTTTGGGTGCTCACTACGGGGCCTGATCACGTGGTGAGGCCTGGATGTAGCATTTCCAAGTGTACAAAAACCGAGGAAATGTACGATAACTGAGACAATTTTGTAGAAAAAAGTCTACAAGAACCAAAACGTACGAAAAGAGAGACGTACGAAAACTGAGGTTTGTAATTAAAAATTTGTAATTTTTTACGACTTGGTGTTATACTAATTTGAGGCCCATACATTCTGTCTGTTTTTCATTTAGGTGCAACAAAGAGCATTATTCTTTGGGCCAGTCATGAGGAGGTACATGGAGGCCATGAGTTTAGAATTAGAAATGGCTGAGAGATGGCTGAGAGTTTTGAATTGGTATGGATAAGTATTTGATAACCTATGAGTGCAAAGCCAAATTGATTACATCCTGATTAGAGGAGCCAACAAAAGCAATGTGATGAACTGCAAAGTGATCTCTGGAGAAGCATATGTTAAACAACATAGATTGGTGGTGATGAATTTTAAAATGAGAGATAGGAATCACATAAGAGAAAGGGGAGAGCTAGAATTAAGATTTGGGACCTTAAAGGAGAAAAGGGGGAGCAAATAGGAGGAGTGTGAGAAAGAGAGATGGCTGAGGAGGGAATGTATTTAATTTGGACATGGTAACACAGTGGAAAATCTATCTGGGCAGATCATGAGAGAAATGTGTGGGTGAAGCAGAGGAACTAATGGGAAGAGCCAGAGGATATGAAATGTCGAGAGTAGAAAAGTAGTGCTGGAATGGAGAGGTGCAAGAATCAAAGGAATTTAAGGCTGGAAAGTAAGGCATGCACGGGTAAGGCGGGGAAAAGGGTGCAGAGGAACGGTACAGAGAGAGGAAAGAGATGCGAGAAGGAGAGTAGGTATGCTATTAAGAGCAGCAGCAGCAGTTGAATGAAAAGCTCTGAACAAGAGCTCCGAACAAGAGAATTTCAAGTTGGGAAAAAGGCAGAGACAGGACTTGATAAATTTGGGTGTCATCAAGATAAGAGATGGAAATATATTGCATGGGGATGAAGACATTAAGAAGGGATGGAGAGAGTATTTTTAACAACTTTTTAAATACTGAAAAGAAGTGAATGAGAGGAGTTATTGGGTAGGGGAACCAGTGATGGGAATAGCAGGATACAGAATTGAAGAGAGCATTAAGTAAATGAGAAATGGTAAAGCACCAGGTCCATCAGAATTCTAAATTGAAATGATCAAATTACTAGGTACGCGGGGGTGGAAAAATGGGTGCTGGATTTTTTAAAAGCTATATTGGAAGAGAAGTCATGACAAGGGACTGGAAGAGTCTAACGGTGTGGTGTATATATATATACGCAGTCCCCGGGTTATGACGGTCTCGGCTTACGACGTTCCTAGGTTACGACGCTTTTCAATTATATTCATCAGAAATTATTTCCAGGCTTACGACGCATGTTCCAGGTTACGACGCATGCTTTAGAGTTACGATGCCTACAAACGCTGATCTGGCAGATGAATATGACACCAAAAAGATGCAAAATAATCAATATTTAAAGTTTTTTTTTTTGATGAAAATGCAATAAGAATGCAGTTTACATAGTTTTTCAATGCACCCGCCAAAGCATTAAAAGAATAAGGTTTTCTAGGATTGTTGACGATGTTCCGGCTTACGACGAGTCTCAAGAACGGAACTCCCTTCGTAACCCGGGGACTGTGGTAACCCGGGGATTGTGGTAACTGCAGGGAAATTAGACTAACAGCATGGATTGAAAGTTGTAGAGAGGATACTGGATGAGAGATTGTAAAGATCAAGAAACAGCAGTATGGATTCATGAGAGAGGGGGACAGTGTATGCCTTCTTCATATTAAGACAGGCTGGAGGGAAATCAGGAACTCTATTGTGCATGTATAGTTCTAGAGAAAGCATATGATAGAATCCCAACAGAAGTGATGTTTTGGTGTTTGAGGAAGAGGAAAGTCCCAGAAAAGTTGGTTAGACTGGTCGAGATGATATATCAAAGAATGAGCACAAAGTAATAATATCAGTTGGGAAACAGGAAACTAAGTTAGTGCTGGATTACACCTGGGGTCAGTATTAAGTTCATTTTTGATTGTGCTGGTCATGGATGGGTTGAGTGAGGAGATCAGGAATGAAGAGCTTTGGGAGTTGTATGCTGATGATCTGGTGATTAAGGCCAAAAATGAGGAAGACCTACAGAGCAATGGTTGGAGAGTGGCAGAGTCTTCAGAGAGTAGTTACTTATAGGTGAATGTGAATAAAACAGTGGATTTGTGAACAGTAGGGAAGGTAGAAGCAGAATAGTAATACAAGAAAGACGAGACTCAGTTATTAAGCAGGTGGAAAAGTTTAAGGGGGCTATTTTGTCCCATAAGAGCCCATTCTAATTCCAGACTTCACACACCACAATTTTCATCCAATTTTCTTCATTCAAATAGCATTTTATTCACTGAGTATTTCTTAGCTACATAACTTCATGAAAATTTATCTGAATGTAATGAAAGAAAGTTTTTACACAACTCTGCCTTTCTATGCAGACTGCCCATTGTGAATTATAATATTGCAGTATATTGACATATTTTGTAAAGATGTTAACAAATTTGGTAGAATTAATTCCCGGGGCTGATGGCATGGCAACTCTGGTATACTTTATATGGTATTCATGTATATTATTCACATAATATATTCATATATATATAATATATTATATTGGTTATTTGTTTTCGTATTGGCCTGGCCTTGAAGAGGTTCCAATACGTAACAGGAATAGTTGAGGGAAAAATAGAATGAATTACTTGAACTTACCGTAAAAAGGATTTATACTGTGATAATTTACTCTAGAGGAGAAGGTCGCCAGAAACTCAGCTAATTACTTTACATCTATTATTTACAAGAGGCAGACCCTTACTGGCCTGGCGAAAGAAAACAACTAAATATGCAGGCGTGTCCACACGTTGGGACCCATATGTCTCTCACAAATGGATAGCTGGCTAAAATGTGATTCACGTAATAAAAGCTGGGTTTCGATATCTTGCGTAATGCAAACTTGCGGGCGGACAGACTTGACTGACTCAGGGAATCTGGAAAAGATCCCAGATTAGACAAGATAAAATAAAAAGGACTTCTTGCACAAGTTACGATTATTCAGTTCTCTAACACTGGGGCAAAGGAACTCTAATGTTTCACTGAGGTATGCACTGAAGACTTCATTTGTCTGGGACGATACACAAGGGGAAGCATGCGGCCATGAGGCAGTGAGAGTAAAACAAAGGGATGAGTTCTTTTTGATTTAGAAGTTTGAATTGGGAAAATGGGGAACAAATAAACATAGGTGTTAAGGAACTGGCAATATGCTGCTTCACAAGACAATACCTGGATGCCATGATCAGTGTGGACCTTTGTAGAAAAAATGTGGCATCCGGCTTTGTCTCAGGTCTGGGTCTCTTGGCGCGCCAGTACGCCGTTAGGCCTAAGGGGTAAGGCTGGTTGGAGACATCCGTCCGAGGTCACGACTGGAGCTGACTGAGGAAGATCGCAGGTGTCTTTCATGGGGTGTTGGGGGGGAGGGTCAGCTTACCCCCCTAGCAGGGCATCCTGGAAACAGAACATACAGCCAGCAGAGGGTTCACGGAAAAAGAGCTTAAGATATTAGGCCTAAGAAGTACCAGTCTGCCTACATCCTTCCCTTTGAAGGAATACGCTCCTAAAGCTGACAAGAGTCTATTTTCCCCCCTTCTCGCAGGAACTCCCTATCTCTGGCTGGCGTGTTTTGGTTTCCCGCCTAAAAATCAGCTGATATTTGGAGGAATATGGCTGCCGTTTTGCAAATCAAAATAATAATTAAATTAATTCTGGGTAGACGAAAAGATCAATAAACGTAGAAATATATATATATATATATATATATATATATAATATATATATATATATATATATATATATATATATATTTTACAAATAAATATGTATATATGGTACATATTTATTATATTTATAAGAGAGTGGATGGGCAAATTTCTCTCTCTCTCTCTCTCTCTCTCTCTCTCTCTCTCTCTCTCTCTCTCTCTTATCGGGAAATATTGCTTGGTGATGCTCTTTATGTTTTCTGTGAATTGGTTTATGCTTAGGAAACATAGAAAATTGACGAGAATGGCTGACATGATAAATTTATTGCAGTTCATGTAGTAGAGAAGGCGCATCAAGCAACTGATCCATTAATGTAGGGATAACGGTGGGAAAGAAGAAGAGAAAGCTAGTTTTTGTCACTTACTGAGACAAATGGGATTGGCTAATATGCAGTTAAGGGAAAAGCTTTGACTACAGTTGTTGAAAGGTGTAGAGCTTAGGAAAGGATAGTGCTTGTAGTATCAGGAAGTTTGTGGGGACATTGAAGAGTTCAGCTGTATTCCTGAGAGAATTTCCAGGTAATTAGTTTTGATTTGAGCGTGGCTGGAAAAGAAGTTGTCAGAGTATGTGTACGAGTATATTATTCAGGTGTGGATAAAGTAGGAGTGAAATATAATGTTTTGGGAAAATATCAATCTGTAACAATTTAGGTGAAAATGAAAGGGTTTTCCTGCTAGGTGATTTAAATGCAGCTGTGCAACAGGTGAACATGATGGTCGAGTAAATAAG
Source organism: Macrobrachium nipponense (assembly GCF_015104395.2). NCBI lineage: Eukaryota > Metazoa > Arthropoda > Malacostraca > Decapoda > Palaemonidae > Macrobrachium > Macrobrachium nipponense. Next base: position 25,584,627 of record NC_061102.1, read on the forward strand.
AATGAAGAGCATTATGTTGAGTTAGTTTTGAAAATGGCATGATATTGGAAAAGAAAATCAAAAGCATTGAAAGACTGTTTAAGGATTAAGGAATGTTCTTGATTATACTACTGAAAAAGGAAAAATGGCAAGGAAGCAAATTTGCTAGATTATGAGTTATTACAGAGTAGGTGGAATAGCAAATAATTGGCTTAATGGGTAAGGAGAGGAGTGATGGAGATATATGATGGTGATATATTTGATCATTATTTGGTGGCAAAAAAAAATTAAGGAAGATGCAAGTTGGAGTTGTAAAGGAAGGGGTGAAAGTGTGGCTATAAATTTAATTGAGATAAGTTATTGAATAAGAAAAAGTGAAAAAATAAATATACAAAAAGGAGAAAAGTGGATGAAATATGGGCTCGGGTGCAGAACAGGAGGTAAAAAGAATAGGTTAGGAATTTGTAAAATAACTTGACTAGATCATAGTACAGCAGAAGAGGTCATATGCAGGTTTATAGGAAGATGAAAAATGTCCAGAAGGAAGTAAGAGAGAAAGAGAATGACTAAAATTAGAGGAGACAACGTGATCAAGAACTTTGGGAGTCAAGGTTTTAAGTTTTTAAACAGGATAGTGAATGCACAAAGGAAGGTAAATGATCGACTGAATCTCAGAATAAAAGATGCAGATGTAGAGATGATGTCTGGAGTAACTGCAGTTCTGGGTTGAAGGAATACTTATTTGAAGATTTGTTGATGAAAAGATAGAAGAGAAGGTGCTGGCTCCTGTGAAAGTGGAAAGAGTTTGAGTATACTTATGGCAGTGACTGTTGAGGATGTAAGGAAGCAAATTATAAGTTAAAGAATAGAGAGTAAGATGTCTTGATGAGGAAAAAGTTCCAAATGAATGGTCAATGAAAATAATTCTCCCATTATTTAAATGGTGTTGTACGCTAAAGTTAGGTGCTGCCATTACTCGGTATGCTATAAAGGAAGGTGTATGGTAGGAATTTTATCGGGAAAATAATATGACCAAAGGACTAACTGGGTAAGATCAATAGTATTGGTTTAAACAAGGAAGAGGGTGTGAGGATGAAGCATGTGTTATAAAAGTGTTTCATGAAGGTTTTAAAGTGAACGGAAAATTCAGTATGTGGCATATATGGACCTTGGAAATCAATGATAGAATAATGGAGTCAGTGTGGATGGTTGTTGAGGATGAATGATACAGAAGAGTAGTTGTTGAGTGCAATTAAGTTTACATGGTAGAAGCAAAGACCTTGTTCAAATACCTTATTCAATTTCAATAGTGCTCACTGCACTCTGTATAAACTGGTTCTTTTGCCAAGCAGCAGAAAACACGTTAAATAATTTGTTGAGTAATTGGTGTTACCTAAATTTCTTGAGCAAAATATATACTAAACTGTATAAACTTTTTCTGTCAACAGAAGGGATTGTCTTCAGTTAACAGCCACACGCCAAACACGCTGGGAAGACATTGGGACTGAAACAGACCACAGTTTCCCAGACTGTCGCCGTCATGTAACCCACCTCTGTTGTCTTACATTATCTAAAAAATCTGCACCATCATGGAATGAGGTTGATGTTGTTGGAGTGGTATTTAGAATTAGTCAAATGGACCAAGGATCCCAACTGGTATACATTGTTGATCATCATATTAATATCCTTGCTCTTAAATTTTGGGGTGGTCTTAAGGTAAGTCGTTTGATTTCTTTATAGAAAATTAGATGAAAAAATATATCATATTAATTAACCCTTTAACGCCGAAGGGGTATAGTAAAAATCTTCTCCCGTATGCCGGCGGGGTCTGGGAGTGAGCGTCGAAGTTGAAAATTTTTTTTTTTCTTTTATGACAGCACGCTTAGTTTTCAAGATTAAGAGTTCATTTTTGGCTTCTTTTTTTGTCATTGCGTGAAGTTTAGTATGCAACCATCAGGAATGAAAAAAATATCATTATCATATAAAAATAATGGGATATATGATAGCGCAAAAACAAAATTTCATATATAATTGTATTCAAATCGTGCTGTGAGCAAAACGGTTAAAGCTAACAAGTTAATTTTTTTCTGTTGTATTGTACACAAAATTGCGATCATTTTGGTATATAACACATTGTAAAACAATCAAGGCAACACAGAGAAAATATCATCACAAAATGGTGCATGAATTCGTAACGCGCGGACGGTAAAAAAAAGGAAAAAGCTGCTTTCAAAAATTCACCATAAATCGAAATATTGTGCTAGAGACTTCCCGTTTGTTTGCAAAATGAAGTAATTGATTGAATATTACTAGACTGTAAGTGTTGTAGCTTACAATTGCAGTTTTCGATCATTTAGGTTGAGTTAAAGTTGACCGAAGGACAAATTTTTTCTATTTATCGTTATTTATTGAAAATATTTCAAAACTGATAAAAGCTACAACCATAGGTTGTTTTTAGTTGTACATGAAATTGCGCACATTTTCATATATAAAACAAAATTTATGTAACGGCTAATTTAAAATGGTGCAAACATTACGACAATCTGGACAGAAAAAATTTATGATTTTTTCGGAAGAGTTACCCGAGCGCGGACGTAAGGAAAAAGTTTATTTCATAAATTCACCATAAATCGAAATATTGTGTTAGACTTCCAATTTGTTGAAAAATAAAGTAAATGATTGAATATTACTTGAATGTAATAGTTTTAGCTTACAATTACGTTTTTCGACCATTTTGCTCAAGTCAAAGTTGACCGAAGGTTGAAATTTTGGCACTTATCGTTATTTGTATGATGAAAATATTTCAAAACTGATAAAAGCTACAACCATGGATTGTTTATTGTTGTATTTTACATGAAATTGCGCCATTTTCATATACGTATAAAACTTTATGTGATGGCTAATTTAAAACGGTGCAAACATTACGACAATCGGACGAAAATTTCTGATTTTTTTCGGAAGAGTTTACCGCGCGGACGTAAGGAATTTTTTTTTTTTTTTTTCATAAATTCACCATAAATCGAAATATTGTGCTAGAGACTTCCAATTTCTTGCTAAAATAAGGTAATGATTGAATATTACTAGAATATAAGAGTTTTAGCTTACAATTGCATTTTTTTTACCGCATTTTTTTTAGTCAAAGTTGACCGAAGGTTGATATTTTGGCACAAATCGTTATTTATATAAAAGTATTTCAAAACTGATAAAAGCTAAAGAGAACCATGGGTTGTTTTTAGTTGTATTCTACATAAAATTGCACACATTTCCATATATAAAATCCTTTATGTAACGGCTAATTTAAAATGGTGCAAACATTACGAAAATCGGACGAAAAGATTTATAAGTTTATCGGGAGAGTTACCGCGCGGACATAAGGAAAAAGTTTTTTCATAAAATTCATAAATCGAGATATTGTGCTAGAGACTTCCAATTTGTTGCAAAATGAAGGTAAATAATTGATATTACTAGAATATAAGAGTTTTAGCTTACAATTGCATTTTTTTACCATTTTGTTAGAGTAAAAGTTGACTGAAGGTTGAATTTTGCACTTATCGTTATTTATGAAAATATTTCAAAACTGATAAAACGCTTCAATCATGAGTAGTCTTTTTTTTTTTTTTAATATATTTCATCCTTCAATTTAAAAGGGGCAGTTTAGTTTTTTTTGTCTCCTGTGCCACTGTATATCTGTATCTACAGATACAGATTTACAATAACTTCTTGCACTTAATTAGTCAGACAACATGAAGAGTGTGCCAGTTAACTACTTGGATCTACTTGGGATCTACAACGTAGGGTTAGTAGCTGTTACCCTCAACTCTTTTAGATACAGACTAAAGCCTGAGGGATTTTATTGGACAATAAGGGGCTAGTATCATTGGCTATGTACTGTACAAGAAAAATTAATTATTTAAAACCTCTCATTTGTTGTATTCTACGTCGGCTCCCCGTATTTTAGGGTCTTTTGATGAGGAAAAGGCTAATTGGAGGGGTTTGCTGTGGTAGTGTTTAACACTTGCCCCAGTTTTATATACCGACACCTTTTATATAGTGTGAGCGAGTCAGAGGCTTCTGACATGTCCAATTTAGCAGTTCTCTGGTATTATAGCAATATTTTACTAGAAATAGTGCTAAAGAAGACACATTTCACTGGGCGACACGGCTTCCTCGCCCAGAAATAGATTTTTTCTACGTCAAAATCCCTTTTATAATACTCCATGTAACGGCTAATTTAAAATGGTGCAAAAATTATGTCAAAGTGACAAAATAATTTCTGAGATGTGTCGCTGATACTTGTTAGCGCGATAAGAAAGAAATTTGCACTTGCGTGCCTGCGTAACGATTGTAAACAAAACAACGCCTTGATCCGTGAGCTCCCAGCATCCCCCAAGGCGCGTGATTCCAAAGTTTTCGCCTAGTAGGCCTATAACTATTTTTCCGTGAATTTTAAAAAAAACTTTTTTATATCGACATACCATAGGCCCCACCCTCGGTCCCAACCCAGACAATTTATATCGGCGTTTAATACGTCCAATCGGCGTTACAGGGTTAAGAAAAAAGCCAAGGTTATGTATTTCTAGAAATAATCAGATATACACATAGCTGTTGATGAAATTTTAGAATTTTCATGTTTACCTTCAGAATTTTTAGTTATCTTAAAGGCAGAGATGATGATGTACATTTCCCCTATTGTAATTATACATTACACATAACATTGTTTTTCTAATATAAAGAAGTTACTCAGCAGTCCTATGCACTACCCTCCTGACTTAGTCTAACCTTGTTGCTTTGTTTTAATATAATAGCAATTAGTTGTAAGTGGAAAGGACAAGAGAACAGTTCTAGTTTAGAGATTTATCTCAGATTTATTTTCTGTAATTACTTTAGCTCTTTTTTTTCCCCCTCTGTATACTGTTAGCACTGACCCATAATTTAAACTTAGAACATAAATGGGAAGATTGACAGCTTTTCCCTTAAACTTTATAATCTGATATGATTGATTATGGTGAAATTTATTGTTTAGTGTTGGGTCAAATTTCATATATCTAGGTACTGTATAAGCCTTCAGATAAAAGTGCTTTGGAAACATTGCAGTGTTTGTAATATATTTCATCCTTCAATTTAAAAGGGACAGTTAGTTTTTTTGTCTCCTGTGCCACTGTATATCTGTATCTACAGATACAGATTTACAATAACTTCTTGCACTTAATTAGTCAGACAACATGAAGAGTGTGCCAGTTAACTACTTTGATCTAGGGATTCATACAAACGTGGGGGTTAGTAGCTGATTACCCTCAACTTTTTAGATACAGACTAAAAGCCTGAGGATTTCATTGACAATAAGGGCTAGTATCAATGGCTATGTACTGTACAAGAAATTAATTATTTAAAACCTCTCATTTTTCATACGCGAACAAACCTTCATTCATAACAATAGGATAATTTCTTGCGCCTAGCTGGATCCGTTTAAAAAAAAACAGATGAAAGCAAGGAATCTTGTGATATCTGGCAACGCATGCATAGATCCGGTGAAGGATGGTCGAAGACCATTCACCTATAATGATGCATCAGTCTTTCTTTTGACCGCCTGGGCGAGAGTTGTGTTAACCTTTCTTGGCCTTTTCCCGGTTCAATGCCCGTTTCGCTTGTGTTTAGTGTGTGTGTGTGTGTGTGTGTGTGTGTGTGTTTGGCTGATATTTTGGCTTCTTCTGCTCCTTCTTGGCGTCAGCGTATGTGCCCTGGAGTTACAGGTTTTCCGTGTTCTCGTTTTCTTGCTTCAGCAGTGACCGACCCTCACATAATGTGCAGTAGGTGTCGTTCTAATTTTTAATACTATTACGAGTCCTTGCACGGAATGCTGGCATGGCCTAAGGAGCAGTGGAGGTCGTTTTATGGCAAGAGAGAACATGGGATCCGTCTTTGTGTATCTCCGCCAGTGGCGTCTGATTCCCCCTCACACCAAGGGGAAGCCGTGACGTCACAACCACTTGTGACGTCACTCCCATCGATGACATCTCTCCCAGTCTTGTCCTCTGATCACCTTTCTCAGCCGTGATGTCATCACTGCCGCCCAGTTCGCTACATCTCCCTTCCTTGTCATCAGAGCCTTCTCTGGCACATCAGTCTGTGGTCATATGCCAGGCAGTGCTTCAGAGGTTGGACTCTGCATTGGATGTGAAGTTGGCTGCCTTTCAGTTGGGAGGACTGGTAGGAATCGTATTGCTTCATTCCCGCCGCCTGAGAAGATATGCACATAAGAAACCAGTGCTGTATTCCTCTCTCTCTTCCCCGTATCAAACTTTGGAAGGCTAAGGACTTTGCCCTTCCTTCACCTTCGAGGGAGGAAAAACGCAGATGTTTTCCCAAGAGTGCTGTTGTTTCAGGCAGTGTTAGTGTTCCTTCCCGTGTGCGATCTGCAGGGGATGCTTTGTCCTCTGCCTCGAATTTCGGACGTGCTAACCCCCCCCCCCCCCCCCCCCCCCCCCCCCACCCCCCCCCCCCCCCCCCAATCCAAATCAAAGCGAGTGTTTTGTTTCAACCTCCCCTGCCCGTGCACATGATGTTTGTGCTCTTTATCCAAGGCCTATTCCTATTCGTCGCCGTAAGGATCTCAAGGCACCCGTCAAGAGGTCGAAGGTAGTGAGCGCGGAGTTGGTGCAGCAGGAGTGTTTGCCTGCCTCTCTCACTGGTGCTTCCAAGAGTTCGACTCTAAGGGATTCTCCTTCGATCTCGAGTGTTCGAGTTTCTCCCCCATCTCACGTACGCATGGACCCAGCCCAGACAGGTAAGCTGGGGTTTCAGGCTGTTTGGCTGCTAACCCTTCTGTTAATTTTGGTGGGGAAGGTGGCTTAGAGGAGCCTACACATCCTTCTCGTCGTCGGTCTCCGTTGCCGGAGCAGGAGGAGGGAGACACGCAAGAGTTTCTGTCTTCCTTTTCAGAAGTTGTTTGTCCTCATTCGTGGGTTTAACAATTTGGAAAGTAGGACTAGGCTCGGTCATCTTATACTCCTTCTTGCTTGGAAGCCTTGGTGGGAGCTACTCAGGACCCCAAATCAGCTTCCTTTGTCGGGCCACGTTCAGTCAGTCTTGCAGAAGGTTAACGTCTCTGTTCCTGACTGGGACGGTTCGCTTCGCTCTAGGGGCTCTACCAAACTACTACCCCCGCCTCTCATGAGACATAGGAAGTACTATGCTATGAGCTCTGCTTTTTTGTTGTCACGCCATCTTAACCCAGACGTCATTTGCCTGAAGCCGGGATTGACTTTGGAGCAGGTGAGGTCGGTGGCTCCGTCCTTGTCTCCGCAAGATGCCTCAGCATTGGAATCTATGGCGGCCTCCATGTTGCAGATGGTTTCTTGGCTAGACCTCTGGTCTGTGGTTATTGCCAAGATAGCTTCCGACAGGTCCCCGGAAGGGTTGGTGAGTGCCTCCTCGCTTGCCAGTCTGTTGCAGTCCGGGGGACAAGGCGTTTTCATATTTGGCTCACCTGAGTTCTAATTTATGGGCTAATCTTTCTGATTAGAAGGGGACTCGGCTTTGTTTAGGATGGAGAGATCGCTCGACACAGAGTCCTTGCTGGCATTGAGAAACGGAGATCTGTTGGAGTCCCAATTTTTGTTTCCTCGGACAGAGCTCAAGAATGCAATAGACCGGTGCCGGGCTGGCACAAAGGACAGACTGGTGCACCATCCGTCCGTCTAAGTTGGAGTTCTCGTCCTCGGAGATGTCCGGCTCCTCCTCCTCCCTGTCCAGCAGCAGTCAAGGAGATCATCACCTAATGGCCGTCGAGGACCTCAAGTTTGGCAGGGCCTGCCCGTTCAACACAGCCAGTCAGAAGATCAACGCCCCTTTCGCTCTCGCTCCTTTAAGCCAAGAAGGGCCCAAGGGCCAGAGGTAGGTTAGGCGCCTCTCCCTCTCCTGTGCCATGGCTGGCCATTGGGCCAAGTAGCAGAGTTATGGGGCAGAGAAGTGGGTGGTAGATGTCCTTCGGGTGGGATACCTACTGCCATTCGACTTCTCTCCTCCTCTGTCGGACAAGCCACAGCTCAGGAAGGCATATCCTCCAGATTCTCTGAAGTTCTTGGCTCTTCGGGAGGAAGTACAGAAAATGCTGGACAAGGATGCGATAGAGGAAGTAGTGCGTCCGTCCCCAGGGTTTTACTGTCACATCTTGGTGCCCAAGGTGTCGGGAGGATGGAGGCCTGTGATCGACTTATCCATCTTGAATCACTTCATCAGGAAGATACAGTTCAAGATGGAGACCCAGCGCTTGGTGTTGGCAGCCGTGAGGGAAGGCGATTTCATGCTGTCGATAGACTTAAGGGACACATACTTCCAAATCCTTGTTCATCCCACGTCCAGGAAGTTCCTTCGCTTCTCTCTTGCGGACAAGGTCTTCGAGTTCAAAGCCTTGTGCTTCAGGCTGACGACAGCCCCTCAAGTGTTCACAAGGGTCTTCTCTCTCATGTCAAGTTGGGCCCATGCTCAGGGGATCCGTTTGCTTAGGTACCTCGACGATTGGTTAATCTTGGCAGTTTCCAGGGAAAAGCTGTTGCAGAACAGGGATAGTCTACTTCGGTTCTGTCTGGAACTGGGCGTCTTAGTCAACCAGGAAAAATCGAACTCGTACCCACTCAAAGGATTCTCTACCTAGGCATGGTCATCGATACGACAGTGGCAAAAGTTTTTCCCATCGGATCAGTGGCAGGTTCTTCTGGGAGTGTTGTCTTCCCTGGAGAAGCTGGTCCCTCAAGGGCGTCTTCATCTTCGGTGTCTGCAATGGAGACTGGGAGAATTCTGGTCTCCAGCAGGGGACTCTCCCCTGTTAATGGTTCCTCTGTCTCTGGAAGTGAGAGAAGCCCTTCGTTGGTGGTTGGACGACCAGAATCTGTTGAAGAGTGTCCCTCTGAGTTCTCTTCCACCGGACTTCCTTCTGTTCTCGGACACCTCCTTCGCAGGTTGGGGCGCTCATTTAGGTGGCCTCATTGCTTCAGGCGTTAGGAGTTGGAGGACAAGCAGCAACATGTCAACATCTTGGAGTTGAAGGCGCCTGTCCTGGGTCTGAAGGAGTTTCGGGGGAAGGTAGAAATTCATTCTGTCGTTATCATGTCGGACAACACAACAGTGGTAGCCTATGTGAACAAACAGGGAGGCCTGGTTTCACGCCAACTTCACGCCTTGACCGTCGAGCTTCACCAGTGGGCAGTCAGCAGATCCTAGGCACAGAGTGGTCCCTCATCAAGTGGTAGCAGACAAGCTTTTCCAGATTTGGGGGAGACCCATGCTGGACCTTTTTGTGACACGCTTCAACAGGAAGCTGGTGATGTTCTGTTTAGTGGTTCCAGATCCTTTAGCATTGGCAGAGGACGCATTCCAACATCCCTGGGACAACCTGGAGGTGTATGGACTTCCCTCGGTTTTGTTTGATCCGTCAGGTTCTGAACATGATGAGTTCACAGGGTCTCAGGATGACTTTGGTAGCCCCTCTGTGGCCTCAGGCGGAATGGTTCCCAGATCTGCTGTCATTGTTGTCAGAGGTTCCAAGGGAGATTCTCTCTTGGCGACATCTCCTGTGTCTGCCCCATGCAGAAAGGTTCCACCAGTCAGTAGAATCCCTGTCTCTTCACGGTTGGAGGCTATCAAGTATCTCCTCTGAGCAAGAGGCTTTCCTCAGAGAACAGCTGGGCACATGTCCAGCAGTCTTAGAAAGTCGACCTCTGCGGTTTACCAAGGCAAATGGGCGATCTACTGTGATGGGTGTCGTAAGCGGGGTTTTTCTCTACTCGTGACCTCTATTCAGCGAATAGCAGACTTTTTAACCTTCCTCAGAGACGAGAAATGTTTGTCCATTTCTGCCATTAGAGGCTACAGGGTGGCCCTGAGTTTGGTGTTATGCCTTAAGGGTATCAACATCTCCTCTTCCTGGGAACTTTCCCTGCTAGTTAAGGGGTTGAGCAATCGAGTTCTCCTAGAGAGCTCAAGCCTCCAAAGTGGGATGTTTTCTTGGTTCTTAAGAGCTTCACTAGGAGTCCATATGAGCCCTTGCGTCACTCATTTGACAGGAACCTGACGCTCAAGACAGTTTTCCTTCTGGCTTTGGCATCTTCCGAGAGGGTAGGAGAGCTCCACAGTCTGAGCTGTGAGGTGAAGCTCACCAGGGGTTGGGGGTCGATGTCCTTCGAATTTGTCCCGGAATTCGTGGCCAAGACCCAAAATCCCTCTGTACATGATGGCAGGTTCACTTCGTTTTCCATTCCATCACTGACTGACTTTGTGGGTGGTGATGCTCAAGAGCTTTTGTTGTGTGCCCTGTCCAGGCCCTGCGTTGATATCTTAAAAGGACTCGGCACAGACTTTGTTAGCACAGGCCTTACAAAGAAAGAGGTGTCTAAGAATACTATCTCTTTTTGGATACGGGAAGCCATCAGACAGGCATACTTGACTCTTGATGATTCTACCACCTCATCTGTGCAAGCTAGAGCACATGACGTTAGAGGTATTGGTCCCTCTCTGGCTTTCAAAAAAAACTTGGCTGTACATAGAGTGTTGAGCTCTGGTATTTGGTTACGCCAGTCCACATTCACCTCCTTCTATCTTAAGGATGTTGCCCACAGATCTGCGGACATGTTTTCCTTGGGTCCTGTGGTGGCTGCCCAACAGGTTGTGTAACTTATGGTTGCCCTTAACAGGGCACCTTTGTATCTTACCTAAGATGATTGTGTGGATGAGAGAATGTGTGAGTTGGCTGGTCTCCTTCTTTCTCTTGTACCTTTCCTTCTTCCTTCGGGCGGTTTAAGGAATAGACACGTCATTCACTGGACTGGTTGGATACAGGTGAGTAAGGTAGTCATACTGATAGTGTGGTCATGCAATATACAAATATCTTACTCGCAATTTGGTAGCATATGCTCCACTCCTTGGCAAGGAGGGGTTTGGTAGCAATACAAACCCTGGTGTCTGTTTGTTATTGGACCAGTCAAGTTTTCTCCTTGGTTCCCTATACTGTACAATGGTTATCCCATATATCATTGTACATCACTCAGGGTCTGAGTCATTAGATATCAATTTATGTAGCTTCTCAACAGGCTTCAGTCCCTCTCCAAAAACCATTCCTTTTGAGAGCTGGACTGGTGGGTAGGCCTCCAGCCAGTCTAGGATGTTTTATACCTCCCTCCAAGTATGAGTCTATCCTATCGTTAAGACCGAAGGTTTGTTCGCGTATGAACAAATGACAAATTTTCTAAGACAATTTGTATTTTTCATAGCTACAAACCTGAGGTTTTAACATTATACTGCCTGCCTCTAGCTGCCCCTCTGTTTGTTAAGACATCCTGAGTTGGGAAAGACTGAGGCGTGATCATAGGTGAATGGTCTTCGACCATCCTTCACCCGATCTACGCATGCATTGCCAGATATCACAAGATTCCTTGCTTTCATCTGTTTTTTTTTTTTTTTTTAACCAGATCCGGCTAGGCACAAGAAATTATCCTATTGTAAGACCTCAAAGTTTGTAGCTATGAAAAATACAAATTGTCTTAGAAAATTTGTCATTTTGCAGTTGTCAGTGATGTGCCATTTCAATGCAATAAAAGCATTTTCCCTTAATACCTTTCAGTCATGCACTTTACAAAGCTTTGAATTTCCCTCTGAGTATATTCAATAAATTACTTCTACAGTGAATGTCCAATCTGAGAGAATGTGTGATTACAGTGCAATATTATTTTCTCATGATTAATGGAAGCATGGAAACGAGCATGCAGTGAGTATAATGGTTAATAAAGATTAAGTGCAGGGCTATGTGAGTCAGAAAGAAGCAGGCCAAGAAAGCAATAGTTGTGCCTCATATTTGTAGATGTTCTGGCTTAATGATGGTACAGGATATTGGTTTTATAGGCAATAATATCTCTTTTGACAAAAACCTTCTAATATAAATTCAGTTACTTTTCCCAAGTAGGCTCTTGTACCTGATTTCATGCCTGAATCTATATTTCTTATATGAAGGTTGAATTTATATAGGATATTTTGACAGGAGTGTGGAGTTGAAGATATTGTTTCTTGTGCATCAATATTATACGTGTCAAATGGATCCTGGCGAGGATACAGTGATGGAAGGTGTGCCTGTGTCCATGTAACTGAATTAAGTGTTGTGTCAGTTTCTCCTCGTCATTCACACTTGGTGGAAGCTTTTGAACACTTGAAGAAAAAAATTGAGGTAAGATGTTATCAGACTGTATTCACCCATTTCCCTATAGGTATACATATTCTTGAGGAAAAGTTTATCAAACTGTATTTCCCCATATGTTCTTGTGGAAAAGTTATGCATGTATATTACAGACTCCCCCTTCAACTAGGGACCACCTTGGAGTGGTTGAGGGGAGCTTCGACCTATGGAATTTTTATTTCTAGTTTTTTGAAATCAAGTCCTTGCGTATGTTATTATATATTTAGGATTAATATTTGTGAATTTGTCCATGTATGTCAAAATTTACAAAATCTTGATTATTAGGACATATATCATGATTGAAGTGGAGTAAATCTGAAACTTAAATTAGTGGAACGGGAACCTGTGGTCGAACCATCATCTACCTGACAATGTTCTGACCATTTTCTTTTCAGGCAGAACTATTCTGTGGAGCTGATCCATGGGTTCCATGGGGTCTAGTTTTAGGACTAGGATTAGCATTCTGTCTGGTTTGCCAATTATGTGGTTAGGATGGGGATGACTGTATTATTGTAATACCTTCAGTCCTAGCAAGTGGGTTTTGCTTACGCTTGGGCTATACTAATGTTATGCCATCCCCTTTTGGGGTAGGGTAGGGATGCTTTCATTTGGGAGTTGGTTCCCACTTGTGTCATCAGTGGAAGATTGTACTTCATAAAAAACCAATGATATCTTTTAAGATTTACTGAATTTTTTTCAATCTAGATAGAAAGTACACCTAAAGATTTTACCCCCAGGCCCAATGACGGAAAAGTTCTGCCACAGTTGTTAACAATTGAAATATCACTCCTGAATCTCCTTAGTAAGGCTTCAAACAATGTAAATATTACAGAGGAACACCCTGTTCCGAGTGAAATATCAAATCCAGAACACCTATTAGGGTGCACAGAAATTCAAAAAGAAACAAATAAAAACTAATTGGCAGACTCCAATATCATAACAGTGGAACCATACATTAATAAACAATAATTCTGAGAATCATGATGTTCCTAAATCGGTTTTCTAAATATTTATATTTTATTTTTAGTGATTAATTCCTGAAATAAGCCTGAGAAGAGCCTTTTTATTGGATCAGAGGTCTGGATAAAACTAATTTTTGACTATATAATAATAATAATAATACCAATGATTCTACAAATAATACTGAATAAACAGTCTTATTTCAGTCTTCTTTGAGATTAAAATATTTAGTTTAAAAAAAGGATCTTAACCCTCTTACGCCGAAGGTATATAATAAAAATTGTCAACTGTATGCCGAGGGGGTCTCGGAGTGAGCGCCGAAGCGGAAAAAATATTTTTTTTTTTTGTTTTTTTTTTAAATTACACAGCACGCTTAGTTTTCAAGATTAACAGTTCATTTTTGCTTTTTTTGGCGTTGCCTGAAGTTTAGTATGCAACCATCAGAAATGAAAAAAAATATCATTATCATATATAGATAATGCGATATATGATAGCGCGAAAACAAAATTTCATATATAATTGTATTCAAATCGCGCTTTGAGCAAAACGGTTAAAGCTAACAAGTTAATTTTTTCATGTTGTATTGTACACTAAATTGCAATCATTTTGGTATATAACACATTGTAAAATGATCAAAGCAACACAGAGAAAATATTATCACAAAATGATGCATGAATTCGTAACGCGCAGACGTAAATTTTTTTTTTTTTTTTTTTTTTTTTTTCAAAAATTCACCATAAATCGAAATATTGTTCTAGAGACTTCCAATTTGTTTAAAAATGAAAATAAATGATTGAATATTACTATACTGTAAGAGTTTTAGCTTACAATTGCAGTTTTCAACCTTTTCGGACAAGTTAATTAACCCTTAAACGCCGACTGGACGTATTTTACTCAACATTTTTTGTCTCTCGGGTGCCGACTGGACGTATTTTACGTCAACATACAAAAGTTTTTTTGTTTTTTTTAAAAAATTCGCGGGGGAAAAATACTTTTAGGCCTCTACCAGCCAAAAAACTCTTGAATCACACGCCTTAGGGGATGCTGGGAGTTCACGGATCAAGGTGTAGTTTTTGTTTACAATTGTTATGCAGGCGCGCAAGCGTGAATTTCTTTTCTTGCCGCACTAAAAAAAGTATCTGTGACACATCTCGGAAATTATTTTGTTACTTTGACATAATTTTTTTACCATTTTAAATTAGCCGTTACATGGAGTATTATATATGAAAATGTGCGCATTTTTATGTAGAATACAACAAAAAAAATACTCATGATTGTAGCTTTTATCAGTTTTGAGATATTTTCATATAAATAACGATAAGTGCCAAAATTTCAGCCTTCGGTCCAACTTTGACTCTACCGAAATGGTCGAAAAACGCGATTTGTAAGCTAAAACTCTTATATTTTAGTAATATTCAATCATTTAACTTAATTTTGCAACTAATTGGAAGTCTCTAGCACGATTATTTTCGATTTATTGGGTGAATTTATGAAAAAACTTTTTCCTTACGTCCGGCGGCGGTTAACCTCTTCAAAAAAAAATCATACATGCGATTGTAGTTAATGTTTGCACCCATTTTAAATTTAAGCCGTTTACATAAAGTTTTATGATATTGAAAATGTGTGCCAATTTTCAATGCACATACAACTAAAAACAACCCATGGTTGTAGCTTTTATCAATTTTGAAATATTTTCATATAAAAAATGATAAGTGACAAATTTTCAACCTTCGGTCAATTTTGACTATACCGAAATGGTCAAAAAACACAATTGTAAGCTAAAACGCTTATATTCTAGTAATATTCAAGCATTTACCTTCATTTTGCAACAATTTGGAAGTCTCTAGCACAATATTTCCATTTATGGTGAATTTATGAAAAAAAATAACATAACATTTTCTTACGTCCGCGCGGTAACTCTTCCGAAAAAATCATATGTGCGATTGTGTAATGTTTGCACATTTTAAATTAGCCGTTACATAAAGTTTTATATATGAAAATGTGCGCATTTCATGTATAATACACAAAAAATAGTTGAACGGTTGTCAGCTTTTCTTCATTTTTGAAATATTTGCATATAAATCACGATAAATAGAAAAAAACCACGTTCGGTCAAATTTGACTCTACCGAAATGGTCGAAAAACGCAATTGTAAGATAAAAATCTTACAGTCTAGTAATATTCAGTCATTTATCTTCATCGTGAAACAAATTCGAAGTCTCTAGCACAATATTTAAATTTATGGTGAATTTTTAAAAAAAACTTTCCTTCCTCCGCGCGCGGATTCTCCGCCACAAATCTCCGAAATGCGTAAGTCCCATTCTCGGAATATTTGCTCGTTTCATATTAGGCATTTCATAGAGTTTTATATATGAAAATGTGCGCATTTTTATGTAGAATAAAACGAAAAATATTTGAAAGTTGTAGCTTTTCTTATTTCCGAAATATTTGCATATAAAAAAAAATATATGAAAAAAATTCGACATTCGGTCAACTTTAACTCGTCAGATAGGTCAAACTGCATTGTAAGCTAATATTCTTACAGTATAGTAATATTCAATCATTTGCCCTTCATTTTGAAAGAAATTGGAAGTCTCTAGGACAATATTTAGAGTTATGTTGAATTTTTTTGAAAAAAATATTTGTTTACGTCCGTGCGTTTCGAATTCATGCATTATTTTGTGATAATATTTTCTCTGTGTTGCTTTTATCGTTTTACAATGTGTTGATACCAAAATGATCAAAATTTAGTGTACATTACAACTAAAAAAAAGTAACTTGTTACCTTTAACCGTTTTTGCGCACAGCGCGATTTTGAATCAATTTTTATATGAAATTTCGTTTTTGCGCTATCATATATTGCATTATTTATATATGATGAATGAAAATTTTTTTGTTTTTTTCATTTCTGATGGTTGCATACTAAACTTCAGGCAATGACAAAAAAAGGAGCCAAAAATGAACTCTTAATCTTCAAAACTAAGCGCGCTGTGATTTTTTGAAAAAAATATATTTTTTTCCGCTTCCGCGCTCACTCTGAAACGTCTCCGGCACACGGGAGACATTTTTTTTTTACCGCTTCGGCGTTTAAGGTTAACAGTTGCCCGAATGTCGAATTTTTTTATATATTTTTTTTTATATGCAAATATTTCGAAAATGAAAAAAGCTACAACCTTCAATTATTTTCTGTTGTATTCTACATGAAATTGCGCACATTTTCATATATAAATCTCTATGAAATGCCTAATATGAAATGGAGCAAATATTACGAGAAATGCGACGTACGCATTTCAGAGATTTGCGGCGGAGAATCCGCGCACGGAGGGAAGGAAGTTTTTTTTTAAATTCACCATAATAAACTAAATATTGTGCTAAGAGACTTCGAATTTGTTTCAAAATGAAGATAAATGACTGAATATACTAGACTGTAAGAGTTTTTAGCTTACAATGCGTTTTTCGACTATTTCAGTAGAGTCAAAGTTGACCAAACGTGATTTTTTTTCTATTTATCGTGATTTATATGCAAATATTTCGAAAATGAGAAAAGCTACAACCTTCAATCATTTTTTGTTGTATTCCACATGAAATTGCGTAAATTTTCATATTGCAATACACCCCCTGAACACCTGAATAAGCCCTGGTCACTTACCGACCCGAACCCTCATTTATTAAAAATTTACCAAGATCTTTGGTTAAAAATAAAAGAACGATCAGTGTTGCCAATCTCCTGGCAAACACCCTCGTTACCTAGTTACCAGACCACCGCTGGTAGCCCTGCCTCACGGGCCGCGGTCACACCTGCCCTCTCACGTCAATCACTTTTCGTTCGCGGTGGAGTACAGTTGTATCCACAGCAAACTCCTTTTTGGTCTTGCCCGGCCTTCATTTGCACCTTGATTTGATTGATTTTGGTGCGAATTACGCATCCCTTTGGATTACGGTTTGGATTGCTCTTAATACCTTGTCATTAGACATTGATCTGCAAAGGAAGAAACACACAGCTATGACAACGACTACTGCATTCTCGCCCACAACTCACAGAAAACGACGAGCAGAAGTTCAACAACGTATCGTCTTTGCCAACAATGCAAGAAAAGGATGAGTACCCTAAGACACGATAATCATTCCTTATGCCTAAATTGTAGGCCTTGTTCAATGTAATGTCAAGACCAGATGTATGGAATGTCAACAGTGGTCTTTGGACCGGATGTTAGGGTATCTCAAACATAGGAAAGGTCTCGTATTAAGTAGTAAGCGTAGGCAGGAAGAGACTAACGTAGACCAAGATAAAGACTTAGAGACAGCGCTCTTTAAGAGACTCGAGAGTAGGCTGACATCGAGTATGACGTCTCTGTTTACCGATATTATGTCAAGATTAAGTGAGGATAGATCGAGCAATAGGGGTACTGAAATTACTAATCGTTCTTTTCCAGCTCCCCTGCCTGTTCCAGAGACAGCCATAACTGGTGCTGGGGGTTATGGGATCCGCAAGCCCACAGGGCAGGATCCGCCGTCCCCCCTGGCGCGGAGCAGGCAGTGTTGGCAGCAGATTCCCTTCCCCTCGAGGTGTAGTTCTCAGGATGATGAAAATTAGGTCAGATACAGATGAGTAGGGATAATAGGCTACATAGTGTTTAGGAAGAGAAGTGCAGGTTTCTTCGTCTTTAAGGTTACTTTCCTCTACTTATACGATACGATAATTGTTAATATCAACTAATTTCTCCGTTCAATACATATTGACTTACGATATTCAGATAGAGGGAAATCGAATAAAATTAACTACGGCTAGCCTAGTGTTTCACGATGATATATCGTATGCATATTCAGTAGCTAGCCTAGCCTAAAGTATTCGCTGTACTACATATCGGTAGTTATTTTATAGTGGCTAAACGCTGTAGGCTCAAGCATTCTGCTAGGATAATTCAGTACAGGTGTAATTGAAAACGAACGAGAATTCGATCTGAGGATAATTCAGTATGAATGTATTCGAACAGAATGAAGATCGGATTCTGTCCGACTAAAGCATTATAATTGTATTATATGTATCATCATATTAGCTTAGTATAAACACTTAACTCGGCAGTCATTCAAGCTGGAATCAGCGGATGACGAATACGGGTTTGCGTCGCCGTATCCATCTCATTCTGTCCTGATTGGCTAACATGACTAACGTAACAACTCTTCCTCACTTATGCCAGGTTTGTACAAACGTCTTGAAGGAGACGTGTGTTCATCTATGTTGACATTTAACATAGTCCAATAAGGTATCTATCTTGTGAAATATAATCAGATGTCAGATATAAGGAATTCGTATGTATGACGTCTTCATATGTTTAACAGACTAATTGCCGTCAGTAATTACATTGCGCTTATGTCAATTGCAGTTACAAATTATTACCAGTCGTATTATCAAATTACAGTGACAACTGAAATTAATATTAGGCCTGATAAAGTTAATTTAATTACCTTAAAATATTAATTTATTACTCTTCAATTAAATTACAATTACACTAGCTTGTCGTCAAACAGCACTATTGTAAGGAGGTGGGGTTTAGACAGACAAGGATGCCGGCTAGTCTGTTTTTTCCTTGGCTCCAGATTCAACCATATCACTTGGTCTCGGCTAATGTTTTTCCCGTCCCAGTTAGCATATTAATGAATATCTGGATACTTAACTTATGGAACGAAGTCATACTGTTCGTCTTACGATGTAATTAAGGCCAAAATTTGACTAATACGTCTCATTGGAAGCTAGTTTTTCCCTCGGGTTAGATGGCGTTAAATTTAGGATTCTGTTCGTTTTCACTAGTTTTCATAGGTATTACGAACCTTAACACTTTATATACTTTATTAATCCTTTGTCAGTGTGAAAAAACAACAGCAATGAGCTCTTTCATGCTATTAGTTTCTTTTCCACGGCTGCGTTTGAATTCATACAAAAGCTTGGGACTTCTGTTCAGGTTGCTGATGCACGTAATTTTGCCTTGTTAGCTTCAGCTACATTATAACTGAATACAGTAATTACCGTCGCACGCGGATGAATACAATAACGGATGTTGCTATCGGATCGATTACTGTCGCACGCGGATCAATATAATAAAGTGATGATGTTAACGGAGTCGATCGCATTAGCACAAGTTCCTCGTTCGGTTGTTCATAGTGTACGCAGTTTATACGAGTACTATATTATCGTTAGATAATTCCTTTTTACTTAGAAGATGGGTGCAATTTACGGAGGTGGAGATGTTACGATTGGTAAATCTCTCTCTCCCCCTCTCTCCTCTCTCCTTCCCGATGGTCTTTTCTCTTCTTCTTCCTCCCCTCTTCCCCCTCTCCTTCTCTCTCTCATTCTCTCTCTCTCTCTCTCTCTCATCTCTCTTCTCTCTCTCGTCTCTAATCCTCCTCTCTCTCTCTCTTCTCTCTCCGTCTCTCTTCCCGTTTCTCCTCTCTTCTCCTTGCTCTCTACTTTCTGATCCGTTTATTCTCGTCGCTCTCCTAACACAACTTCATTGTGGCAACAGAGAGGTTTTTCTTCCTGTTACACCTTTTCAAACTTTTCTGTCACCTGAATGATTCCCACCCTCCTCCCCTCTCATACCGAGTTATTGAGTTATGATTGACGAGAGGGCAGGTGTGACCGGCCCGTGAGGCAGGGCTACCAGCGGTGGCTGGTAACTAGGTAACGAGGGTGTTTACCAGGAGATTGGCAACACTGATCGTTTATTTTAACCAAAGATTTGGTAAAATTTTAATAAATGAGGGTTCGGGCTAATTTAAAATGGTGCAAACATTACGACAATTGCACGAAAAATTTCTGGTTTTTTTTTCGTAAGATTTACGCGCAGACGTAAGAGTTTTTTTTTTTTTCTTCCTTCTTCATAAATTCACCATAATCAAAAATATTGTGCTAGAGACTTCAATTTGTTGCAAAATGAAGGTAAATGATTGAATATTACTAGAATCTAAGAGTTTTAGCTTACAATTGCGTTTTTCGACCATTTCGTAGAGTCAAAGTTGACCGAAGGTTGAAATTTTGGCACTTATCGTTATTTATGTGAAATATTTCAAAACTGATAAAAGCTACAACCATGGATTGTTTATTGTTGTATTTCTACATGAAATTGTGGACATTTCCATATATAAAACTTTATGTAACGGCTAATTTAAATGGTACAAACATTACGACAATCGCACAGAAAAAATTTATCGGAAGAGTTACCGCGCAGACGTAAGGAAAAGTTTTTTTTCATAAATTCACCATAAATCAAAATATTGTGCTAGAGACGTCCAATTTGTTGCAAAATGAAGGTAAATGATTGAATATTACTAGAATATAAGAGTTTTAGCTTACAATTGTGTTTTTCAACCATTTCGTAGAGTCAAAGTTGACCGAAGGTTGAAATTTTGGCACTTATCGTTTTTTTATATGAATTATTTCAAAACTTGATAAAAGCTACATTCATGAGTATGTTTTTTTTGTATTCTACATGAAATTGCACACATTTTTTTTATATATAATACTCCATGTAACGGCTAATTCAAAATGGTACAAAAATTATGTCAAAATGACGAAATAATTTCTGAGAAGTGTCACTGATACTTTTTAGTGCGCTAAGAAAAAAAAATTCGCGCTTGCGCGTCTGCGTAACGATTGTAAACAAAACAATGCCTTGATCCGTGAGCTCTCAGCATCCCCCAGGGCGCGTGATTCAAAAAGTTTTTGCCTAGTAGGCCTATAAGTATTTTCCCGCGAATTTAAAAAAAAAACTTTTTTATGACTTTTATCGACGTTTAATATGTCCAATCGGCATCCGACAGACAATTTGATGTCGACGTTTAATAAGTCCAATCGGCGTTAGTGGGTTAATAAAACAGCAAAAAAGCAATTTTTATACATTCAACTTCCCTGCCAGATATATACTTAGTAGACTCCGTCGTCTCCGACAGAATTTCAAATTTCGCGGCACACGCTACCGGTAGGTCAGGTACCGTGATCTACCGCCCTGCCCTGGGTGGCAGGACTAGGAACCATTCCCGTTTTCTAATCAGAATTCTTCTGTCGCGCCCGGGCCATCAACATTGTTGTTGGTTTCCTCTCGATTGGTTTTTCTTTTTTCACCGGCAATTGATCTTCTGACCGACTTTTGGTGACGTATCTGGATTGTTGGATTGGCATACGCTTTTGTGGACTGTTTTGTGGACTTGATTTGGATTTTTCTTTAAAAATGTCTGACTCTGGAATGGTTGTGAGACGTTGTGTGAATGTAGGCTGTAAGGTGAGGTTGCCAAAAGCTTCGGTAGACCCTCACACTGTATGCAAGGGTTGCAGGGAGTATGAATGTTCCTTTTACTAATACTTGCAAGGAATGTGAGAATTTGAGTGAGAACGAATGGAAGAATCTAACTAATTATTTAAAAACAAGTTAGAGAGAGAAAGAGTGAGGAAGGCTTCTTATAGAAGTTTTAAGTAGTTCGAGATCTGAACTAATTCCTAGCTTGGGATCTTCCCCAAGGGTAAGTATTGCCTACTGTCCTCCTTCCATTGCAGCCCCTTCTCCTATTGCAGAATCTGTAGATTCAGCGAAAGAACTTGCGGATCTAAAAGCAGCCTTCAAGTTGATGGAAAACAAAATGGCTGCCATACAAGGTAAGGCTAGTGATTTTATTCAGTGGACAGTGATATGAGTGTCCCCCAGTGTAGTGGAGGGGGCATCTGGTCGGCTTCCGCAACGCTCCTAGGTCTAGACCTCTTCCAAGCTCACATGCCCAGAGGAGAAGGAATGTCGAAAACCGAAAGGAGGTTTGTGGAAGATCCCCACCTATTACAGGTGTCCTTCGGCGGTTTCTGTGACACCCCAGACTGCCAAGGATCGCTATTGTAAAAAGCGTTCCTGCGTGAGTGTTTTTCGTCGTCGGGATCTTCATCTCCGAGACGTGATTGGAGGGATTCAGATCGATCTCGACCACTCAAGAGGTTGTTGGAACGGCTCCGACGATTGATTCGAGCCCAGAAAACTTCCCTGAGGAGGTCTCCTTCGGGAGTTAAGAAGGCAAGAAGAGCCATTCTTTCAACCAGAGTGAGAAGGAGTCAGGAGGTGGAGGCTATGGACTCCTCCCCTCCTCCTTCCCCTCCTCCCGAAGAGGATAAAGAGGAGGTTACGAAGAGGTTTCATGATGGCTATGCAAGAGCAGATTTCGTCTTTGTAGGAGTTCTGTCAAAGGAGCCTCCTAGAAAGAAAGACTCTTCCCTTCCGATCAAAAGATCCTCCAGACGTATGGAGGTATCTGCCGCCAGGATCAATGCTCCTACTCGAGTGAGTTTTCCTGTACGAACGTGGATGAACCTATCAGACGTCTGGCATCGGCCAGGAGTGAGGAGTCACCCAGGAGGCAGGAGCCAAGAGCCAGGAGTGAGGAGTCAACCGGAGCAGGAGCCAAGAGCCAGGAGTGTGGAGTCATCCAGGCAGGAGCAGGAGCCAGGAGGCAAGAGCCAGGAGGCAAGAGGCAGGAGTTAGGAGTCAAGAGGCAGAGTCAGAGCAAGAGGCAGGGAGTCAGGAGGCAGGAGCAGGAGTCCGGAGTCAGGAGGCAGGAGTCCAGGAGCCAGGAGGCAGTAGTCAGGAGGCAAGAGTCAAGAGCCAGGAGGCAGGAGTCGGAGACTCGTTCCTGGAATTTATGACTCTTCTCCAAATAGGAGCTCCTCTCCTTCAGATCGTAGGGAGGTCTTGGATGGACTCTCCTCCAAACGTGAGCTTTCTCCTTCGTCTGATCGAGTTTAGACGATTTTGTTTCTTATGACGAACCTCCTGCAAATGAGGGGACTCTCAAGTTTTATAAGGGTCTTAGCCTCATTATTTGCTACAAGAGTTTGGAGGACTCTCTTAGTCCGGCGGCTCCTCCTTCTCCTCGTTCTCTCTTTTCGAGCTCGGCTACGGCAAAATCTTCGCCTTTCTGAAAATGAAGCCTGCAATTTCTATGAAGAAGGCACTCCATTCTTTAGATTCTTGGATGGCGGACAAGAAGAAAGAGTTGGAAAGACGGTATTCTGCATGCCTCCTTCCAAACTACATGGAAAGAGAGGTATTTGGTATGGACAGGAGAGACTATGGGTCTTTCTCTGCCTGCCCTCGGCAGATGCGGACTTTCCCAATTTAGGTGGAGGCCTCTAGACGTCACTCCTTAGGATCGGTCAGATCGACGTTGGAGCACTTCGGAGTTGAACCACTTTTCTAAAGGGACTTTTTGTCACTTTAGAGGTGTTCAACTTTCTGGATTGGTCACTCGGAGTTCTGGCCAACAAATCTAATGATCCGGAGTTTCTTAAAACCCAGAGATTCTCCATAGCGTCCTGTCTTGCATGGACAAGGCAGTACAGGACGGTTCAGGAGAAGTGGCTTCCCTTTTTGGTGCTGGTCTCCTGAAGAAGAGATCAGTATATGGATCCCTATTATCAAAAGGGGTTTCTCCGAGCCAGAGGACCTGCTTTATTGTTCGCCCCTCTGTCGGATCATCTGTTTCCTTCTCAGTAGTGAAGGATATATCTCGCTCGCTAACTGAGAAGGCGACACAGGACCTACTAACACAAACGTCCAAGAAAGGACGCCCTGTAGTGTCGGCGATTAAGAAGGACTCTCGTGTCCTCCTCAGCAGCCCTTTCGTGGAGGTGCAGCGGCTCGTCCCCCTGCCAGAAAGAAGAGCTCTGACAAGAGAGGAAGGTCTTCCTATAGACCTTTCAAGAAAACCAAATGACTTGTTGCTCCTTCAAGCACCAATGGGCGCCAGACTCCTGAACTTTGCAGGAGTATGGGCAAAAAGGGGAGCCGACCCTTGGTCAGTGTCGGTCCTCAAAGAAAGGATATGTAATCCCCTTCGAGGACAGCCCTCCTAACCTCTACGCCTCCGGGAACTATCAGCGAGGTACAGAAACCCTGTAATGAGAAAGACTCTCCTTCAAATGGTGGAACAAATGTGGGAAAAGGAGGCCATCGAACTTGTGCAGGATCCACACTCCCGGGATTTTACAATCGCCTTTTCTAGTACCAAAGGCATCGGGGGGTGGAGACCAGTTCTGGACGTAAGCGCTCTGAATCACTTTGTTCAGAAAAAGAAGTTTCGCATGGAAACGTCCGCTTCAGTAATGTCGGCTCTTCGTCCAGGAGATTGGATGGTCTCTCTGGACTTGCAAGATGCGTATTTCCACGTTCCCATTCACCATTTGTCAAAGAAATATCTTCGGTTTGTAATAGGAGACAAGATTTTTCAATTCAGGGCTCTGTGCTTCGGTCTGTCTACAGCTCCGCAAGTATTCACCAACCTGATGGCGAATGTGGCAAGATGGCTTCACCTAAGAAGGGAATAAACATCTCCCTCTACTTGGACGACTGGCTGATCAGGGCCAAGTCGGAGATTCAGTGCTTGGAGGACTTATCAGTAACAATGGAACATGATAGAATCGCTGGGATTACTCGTGAACCTCGAGAAGTCGCAGCTGATCCCCAGCCAGAGCTTGTTCTATCTGGGGATTCAGATGGATTCTCGGGTTTTCGAGTATTTCCTTCGCGAGGAAAGAATACTCGAGGTTTGTCGAAAATCTTGAGCTTCTTAGAGAGAAAGAACATTTCAGCAGGGATTATCTGAGCCTTTTAGGGACCCTGTCCTCACTAGAAAAGTTCTTCTCTCTGGGGAGGCTTCACCTTCGCCCTCTTCAGTTTTTCCTGGATAGAGGAACAGGTGTCCTGGCACATCAATTGCAAGGAACTAGTGGCCATACACCTAGCCTTAAAGTTCTTCGAAGAGATAGTCGAGGCGGGGTGATACAGATAAACTCGGACAACACCACGGCTCTGGCTTACATACGCAAGCAAGGAGGCACCGACTCTTTCTCCCTCTTTCAGTTAACAAGACACCTGTTAACCTGGACAGAAGAAAGAGGCATAACTCTCCTCACAAGATTTGTTCAAGGGATAAAGAATGTGAGAGCGGACAGACTGAGCAGGAGGAATCAGGTCCTTCCCACAGAATGGACTCTACACGAAGAAGTGTGTCGAAGTCTTTGGTCCCTGTGGGGGAGACCTCACATAGACCTGTATGCGACGTTCCTCTCCAAAAAATGAAATAGAGATCTTTTGCTCTCTAGTGGAAGATCCGAGAGCCTTCGCAATAGACGCGTTTCTCCTGGATTGGTCGGGTGTGGACGCATACGCCCTTTCCCCCCGTTCAAGATCCTGGGGGAAGTGCTCAGGAAGTTCGTAGCTTCAAAGAACACGAAGTTGACACTAATAGCCCCATTTGGCCAGCCAGGAATGGTTCACGGAGGTACTGGAGTGGATAGTGGACTTTCCCCAGATCTCTTCCAAACAGACCAGAATCTACTCAGACAACCCACTTCGAGAGGTTTCATCACAACCTCCCAGGTCTCGCTCTGACTGCCTTTCGACTATCGAAAGACTTGTCAGAGCGAGGGGGCTTTTCTCGCAAGGCTGCGGGCTCTATCGCTAGAGCCCGCAGAGCTTCGACGAGAAGAGTATACCAATCGAAGTGGGAAGTCTTTAGGAGGTGGTTGTAAGAGTCAGAAGCTGTCCTCCTCCAGTACCTCTATAGTGAATATTGCCGATTTCCTCCTCTTTCTGAGAGAGGAATCACACCTATCTCTCAACAATAAAGGGATACAGAAGCATGCTGTCTCAGTATTTAGAAATCGAGGGCTAGATATTGCAAACAACAAAGATCTACACGATCTAATTAGATCCTTTGAAACTTCAAAAGCAGCAACTCCTAGAACACCTAGTTGGAATCTGGACGTGGTCCTGAATTCCTTTCATCGGATAAATTCGAGCCTTTACATCTGGCTTCCTTCCGCGACGTCACTAGGGAAATGCTTATTCCTGTTGTCTCTCGCTACAGCCAAGAGGACGAGAAGAATTGCACACACTAGATTCCACAGTGGGGTTCAAAGGAGATGCTGCCATTCTTGTTCGTTCCAGACAATGTTTCTGGCGAAGAAACGAAAACCCGTCAAAACCTTGGCCAGAAGCTTTGAAGTAAAAGGTCTATCTAACCTCGTAGGCAGAGATAGAGAGGTCTCTCTGTCCAGTGAGAGCTCTTAAATTTTATTTAGAGAGGAAGAGACAGATGGGAGCTTGTCAACAAGGTCTTTGGTGTGCGGTGAAGAACCCCAAAAGACTCATGTCCAAGAACGCCTTGGCTTTCTTTGTGAGAAGCGTAATTACGGACGCTCACAAGAACTGCTCGAGGAATCCTTCGGTATCATTGAGACTACGTATTGGAGGTGCAATTCAGTGTTTGCATCTCATTATCTGAAGGACGTTGAGAAGTGACCTATGAGAAGTGCTTCTCTCTAGGCTCATTGTATCAGCAGATACAGTGCTGGGTCTTGGAGCAAAGACTGATCCTTAAATATTGTGTTTTTATCGTACATAAACCCTCTTGTCAGATATGTGCTTGGTTTTCTATTAGCAAGCTCACTGATGTCGCACGGGAGCATAGTGTCATTGCTGGTAGGGGATCAAGGGTATGTATGGCTAGTCGGGGAGTACAAATTTTTTTTTTTTTTGTATATTTTGTAAAAATGAAAGTATAATTATGTTCGAGTTTTTGGTTGTTTGTAAGGAGTTCGGGATAACTCCTTGCAATCTTAGAACACTAACTGGATGTTAGGATCAGGTGATCGGGAATCGGTGTTGTGCTCCTTGAACAAGTTGTATTGTCATGTTAGTGGAATAGCACCCAATGACAAAGGCCTTTAGGCTCTGCCGAGTAAGTGGATAAGACCCCATTTGGCAGACCCACAAGAACTCTTAGCCATAGATCAATATCTCGCTGAGGCTCTTGAAGCTAAGCAGACTCCAAGGCAGTAGCCGCGAAGTCTTCAGCCTAATAAGGTAGGAACCAAGGTTTATTAATACCTACAACATATGTTGTTTACCTGTCTATTTCAGTAATTAGCTGTCTCTTACCCACCACCAATGGGTGCTAATCAGCTAAGTATATATCTGGCAGGAAGTTGAATGTATAAAAATGATATTGTCATGTACAATAAAGTTTTATACATACTTACCTGACAGATATATACGATTAATGGCCCACCCAGCCTCCCCGCAGGAGACAGGTGAAGAGAAGAATTCTGATTAGAAAACGGGAATGGTTCCTAGTCTGACCCACCCAGGGCAGGGCTGGTAGATCACCTGACCGTACCTCCCGGTAGCGGTGCCGCGAAATTTGAAATTCTGTCGGAGACGACGGAGTCTATAGCTAAGTATATATCTGTCAGGTAAGTATGTATAAAACTTTATTGTCGTAACATGACAATATCATATTTCTGGACTCGAAAACGAAAAAATAAAAAAAATATTTAGATTCTGAAGGTTCAGTTATCCCCATAAACCATTTTCTCTGTTAATGAAATTTACATATAATCAAATTATTAGAACTGTGCTTTCTCTTGATTTATATATTACCTAAAATTTGCATTCATGAAGAGCGCTGACGTTATAAGGCCCAATACTCTTGAAGTAAATGACTGAAGTTTATTTCATTTCTAATTTTTACCACTGATTCTACAAATAATACTGAATAAACACAAGTCTTATTTCAGTCTTCTTTGAGATTGAAGCATTTTGTTTTGGAAAAAAAGGAACTTGTCAGACAACTAAAAAACTGCAATATTTCTGGACTCAAAAAACAAGGAAAATCACAAATATTTAGATTCTGAAGGTTCAGTTATCCCTATAAGCCATTTTCTTTATTACGCTAACACCAGAGAAAATAAAATATA
>NC_061102.1:25613076-25736964 GCF_015104395.2 Macrobrachium nipponense
TATATTTTATTTTCTCTAGTGTTAGCGTAATAAAGAAAATGGCTTATAGGGATAACTGAACCTTCAGAATCTAAATATTTGTGATTTTCTTGTTTTTGAGTCCAGAAATATTACAGTTTTTCAGTTGTCTGACAAGTTCCTTTTTTTTCAAAACTAAATGCTTCAATCTCAAAGAAGACTGAAATAAGACTTGTGTTTATTCAGTATTATTTGTAGAATCAGTGGTAAAAATTAGAATGAAATAAACTTCAATCATTTACTTCAGAGCATGGGGCCTTATAACGTCAGCGCTCTCCATGAATGCAAATTTTAGGTAATATGTAAATCAAGAGAAAGCACAGTTCTATTAATTTGATTATATGTAAATTTCATTAACAGAGAAAATGGTTTATGGGGATAACTGAACCTTCAGAATCTAAATATTTTTTATTTTCTCGTTTTCGAGTCCAGAAATATTGCTCTTTTGCTGTTTTATTAACCCACTAACGCCGATTGGACGTATTAAACATCGACATAAATTGTCTGTCGGATGCCGATTGCACGTATTAAACGTCGATAAAAGTCATAAAAAAGTTTTTTTTTTAAATTCGCGGAAAAATACTTATAGGCTTACTAGGCGAAAACTTTTGAATCACGCGCCTTGGGGGATGCTGGGAGCTCACAGATCAAGGCATTGTTTTGTTTACAATCGTTACGCAGACGCGCAAGCGCGAATTTCTTTCTTATCGCACTAAAAAGTATCAGTGACACTTCTCAGAAATTATTTTGTCATTTTGACATAATTTTTGCACCATTTTGAATTAGCCATTACATGGAGTATTATATATGAAAATGTGTGCAATTTCATGTAGAATACAACAAAAAATACTCATGAATGTAGCTTTTAACAGTTTTGAAATATTTTCATATAAAAAACGATAAGTGCCAAAATTTCAACCTTCGGTCAACTTTGACTACCGAAATGGTTGAAAAACGCAATTGTAAGCTAAAACTCTTATATTCTAGTAATATTCAATCATTTACCTTCGTTTTGCAACAAATTGGACGTCTCTAGCACAATATTTCAATTTATGGTGAATTTATGAAAAAAAACTTTTTCCTTACGTCTGCGCGGTAACTCTTCCAATAAATTTTTTCTGTGCGATTGTCGTAATGTTTGCACCATTTTAAATTAGCCGTTACATAAAGTTTTATATATGGAAATGTCCGCAATTTCATGTAGAATACAACAAAAAACAATCCATGGTTGTAGCTTTTATCAGTTTTGAAATATTTACACATAAATAACGATAAGTGCCAAAATTTCAACCTTCGGTCAACTTTGACTCTACCGAAATGGTCGAAAAACGCAATTGTAAGCTAAAACTCTTAGATTCTAGTAATATTCAATCATTTACCTTCATTTTGCAACAAATTGAAGTCTCTAGCACAATATTTTGATTTATGGTGAATTTATGAAGAAGAAGAAGAAGAAGAAAAAGAAGAAAAAGAAGAAAAAAAAAAAAAAAATTCCTTACGTCTGCGCGGTAAATCTTACGAAAAAAAATCAGAAATTTTTTCGTGCAATTGTCGTAATGTTTGCACCATTTTAAATTAGCCATTACATAAAGTTTTATATATGAAGTTTTTATTGTAAAACTAATATTGTAATACCTACCTGAACACCTGAATAAGCCCTGGTCACTTACCAGCCCGAACCCTCATTTATTAAAAATTTACCAAATCTTTGGTTAAAATAAACGATCAGTGTTGCCAATCTCCTGGGAAACACCCTCGTTACCTAGTTACCAGCCCACCGCTGGTAGCCCTGCCTCATGGGCCGGTCACACCTGCCCTCTCACGTCAATCATAACTCAATAATAACTCGGTATGAGAGGGGAGGAGGGTGGGAATCATTCAGGTGTTCAGGTAGGTATTACAATATTAGTTTTACAATAAAAACTTCATATTGCAATACACCCCCTGAACACCTGAATAAGCCCGATTAAACAACATTAATATATCATCGTGAACACTAGGCTAGCCATAGTTAATTTTATTCGATTTCCCTCTATACTGAATATCGTAAGTCAATATGTATTGAAACAGAGAATTAGTTGATATTAACAATTATCGTATCGTATAAGTAGAGGAAAGTAACCTTAAAGACGAAGAACCTGCACTTCTCTTCCTAAACACTATGTAGCCTATTATCCCTACTAGTCTGTATCTGACCTAATTTTTTTCATCATCCTGAGAACTTACACATCGAGGGAAGGGGTGAATCTGCTGCCAACACTGCCTGCTCCGCGTCAGGGGGGACTGGCGGATCCTGCCCTGTGGGCTTGCGGATCCCCATACCCCCAGCACCGTTTTATGGCTGTCTCTGGAACAGGCAGGGGAGCTGAAAAGAACGATTAGTAATTTCAGTACCCCTATTGCTCGATCTATCCTCACTTAATCTGACATAATATCGGTAAACAGAGACGTCATACTCGATGTCGCATACTCTCGAGTCCCTCTTAAAGAGCGCTGTCTCTAAGTCTTTGATCTTGGTCTACGTTAGTTTCTTCTCCCTGCCTACTCTTACTACTTAATACGAGACCTTTCCTATGTTTGAGATACCCTAACATCCGGTCCAAAGACCACTCCTGACATTCCATACATCTGGTCTTGACATTACATTGAACAGGCCTACAATTTAGGCATAAGGAATGATTATCGTGTCTTAGGGTACTCATCCTTTTCTTGCATTGTTGGCAAAGACGATACGTTGTTGAACTTCCGCTCGTCGTTTTCTGTGATGTTGTGGCCGAGAATGCAGTAGTCGTTGTCGTAGCCTGTGTTGTTTCTTCCTTTGCAGAATCATTGTCTAATGACAAGGTATTAAGAGCAATCCAACTGTAATCCAAAGGGATGCGTAATTCGTCACCAAAATCAATCAAATCAAAGGTGCAAATGAAGGCCGGGCAAGACCAAAAAGGAGTTCGCTATGGATACATCTGTACTCCACCGCAAACGAAAAGTGATTGACGTGAGAGGGCAGGTGTGACCGGCCCGTGAGGCAGGGCTACCAGCGGTGGGCTGGTAACTAGGTAACGAGGGTGTTTGCCAGGAGATTGGCAACATTGATCGTTTATTTTAACCAAAGATTTGGTAAATTTTTAATAAATGAGGGTTCGGGCTGGTAAGTGACCAGGGCTTATTCAGGTGTTCAGGGGGTGTATTGCAATATGAAAATTTACGCAATTTCATGTAGAATACAACAAAAAATGATTGAAGGTTGTAGCTTTTCTCATTTTCAAAATATTTGCATATAAATCACGATAAATAGAAAAAAAATCACGTTTGGTCAACTTTGACTCCACTGAAATAGTCGAAAAACGCAATTGTAAGCTAAAACTCTTACAGTCTAGTAATATTCAGTCATTTATCTTCATTTTGAAACAAATTCGAAGTCTCTAGCACAATATTTAGATTTATGGTGAATTTAAAAAAAAACTTTCCTTCCCTCCGTGCGCGGATTCTCCGCCGCAAATCTCTGAAATGCGTACGTCGCATTCTTGTAATATTTGCTCCGTTTCATATTAGGCATTTCATAGAGATTTATATATGAAAATGTGCGCAATTTTATGTAGAATACAACAGAAAATAATTGAAGGCTGTAGCTTTTTTCATTTTCGAAATATTTGCATATAAAAAAAATATATAAAAAAATTAGACATTCGGTCAACTGTTAATTAACTTGTCCGAAAAGGTCGAAAACTGCAATTGTAAGCTAAAACTCTTACAGTATAGTAATATTCAATCATTTAT
Organism: Macrobrachium nipponense; assembly: GCF_015104395.2. NCBI lineage: Eukaryota > Metazoa > Arthropoda > Malacostraca > Decapoda > Palaemonidae > Macrobrachium > Macrobrachium nipponense. The sequence goes on from NC_061102.1 coordinate 25,616,872, forward strand.
TTTCATTTTTAAACAAATTGGAAGTCTCTAGAACAATATTTTGATTTATGGTGAATTTTTGAAAAAAAAAAAAAAAAACTTACGTCCGCGTTACGAATTCATGCATCATTTTGTGATAATATTTTCTCTGTGTTGCTTTGATCGTTTTACAATGTGTTATATACCAAAATGATTGCAATTTAGTGTACAATACAACAAGAAAAAAATAACTCGTTAGCTTTAACCGTTTTGCTCAAAGCGCGATTTGAATACAATTATATATGAAATTTTGTTTTCGCGCTATCATATATCGCATTATTTATATATGATAATGATATTTTTTTTCATTTCTGATGGTTGCATACTAAACTTCAGGCAACACCAAAAAAAGCAAAAATGACTCTTAATCTTGAAAACTAAGCGTGCTGTAATTTTTTGAAAAAAAATATTTTTTTTTTCCGAGCGTCACGCGCTACCATCCGAGACCCCCTCGGCATACAGTTGACAATTTTTATTATATACCTTCTGAGTAAGAGGGTTAAGATCCTTTTTTTAAACTAAATATTTTAATCTCAAAGAAGACTGAAATAAGACTGTTTATTCAGTATTATTTGTAGAATCATTGGTATTATTATTATTATTATTATTATATAGTAAAAAATTAGTTTATCCAGACCTCTGACCCTAATAAAGGCTCTTCTCAGGCTTATTTCAGGAATTAATCACTAAAAATAAAATATAAATATTTAGAAAACCGATTTAGGAACATCATGATTCTCAGAATTATTGTTTATTAATGTATGGTTCCACTGTTATGATATTCGAGTCTGCCAATTAGTTTTTAATTTGTTTCTTTTTGAATTTCTGTGCACCCTAATAGGTGTTCTGGATTTGATATTTCACTTGGAACAGGGTGTTCCTCTGTAATATTTACATTGTTTGAAGCCGTACTAAGGAGATTCAGGAGTGATATTTCAATTGTTAACAACTGTGGCAGAACTTTTCCATCATTGGGCCTAGGGGTAAAATCTTTAGGTGCACTTTCTATCTAGATTGAAAAAAATTCAGTAAATCTTGAAAAGATATCATTGGTTTTTTATGAAGTACAATCTTCCACTGATGACACAAGTGGGAACCAACTCCCAAATGAAAGCATCCCTACCCTACCCCAAAAGGGGATGGCATAAAATTAGTATAGCCCAAGCGTAAGCAAAACCCACTTGCTAGGACTGAAGGTATTACAATAATACAGTCATCCCCATCCTAACCACATAATCGGCAAACCAGACAGAATGCTAGTCCTAGTCCTAAAACTAGACCCCCTGGAACCCATGGATCAGCTCCACAGAATAGTTCTGCCTGAAAAGAAAATGGTCAGAACATTGTCAGGTAGATGATGGTTCTACCACAGTTCCCACTAATTAGTTTCAGATTTAAATCCACTTCAATCATGATATATTGTCCTACCTAATAATCAGATTTTGTAAATTTTGACATACATGGAAAAATTCACAAATATTAATCCTAAATATATAATAACATACGTAAGGGACTTGGGTTCAAACCTAGGAAATAAAATTCCATAGGTTCGAAGCTCCCTCACCACACCAAGGTGGTCCCTAGTTGAAGGGGAGTCTGTAATTATACATGCATAACTTTTCCACAAGAACATATGGGGAAATACAGTTTGATAAACTTTTCCTCAAGAATATGTATATAGGGAAATGGGTGAATACAGTCTGATAACATCTTACCTCAATTTTTTTCTTCAAGTGTTCAAAAGCTTCCACCAAGTGTGAATGACGAGGAGAAACTGACACAACACTTAATTCAGTTACATGGACACAGGCACACCTTCCATCACTGTATCCTCGCCAGGATCCATTTGACACGTATAATATTGATGCACAAGAAACAATATCTTCAACTCCACACTCCTGTAAAACATACCTTATATAAATTCAACCTTCATATAAGAAATATAGATTTAGGCATGAAATCAGGTACAAGAGCCTACTTGGGAAAAGTAACTGAATTTATATTAGAAGGTTTTTGTCAAAAGAGATATTATTGCCTATAAAACCAATATCCTGTACCATCATTAAGCCAGAGCATCTACAAATATGAGGCACAACTATTGCTTTCTTGGCCTGCTTCTTTCTGACTCACATAGCCCTGCATTTAATTTTTATTAACCATTATACTCACTGCCTGCTCGTTTCCATGCTTCCATTAATCATGAAAATAAATATTGCACTGTAATCACACATTCTCTTAGATTGGACATTCACTGAAGAAGTAATTTATTGGAATATACTCAGAGGGAAATTCCAAAGCTTTGTAAAGTGCATGACTGAAAGGTATTAAAGGGAAAATGCTTTATTGCATTGAAATGGCACCATCACTGACAACTGCAAAATGACAAATTTTCTAAGACAATTTGTATTTTTCATAGCTACAAACTTGAGGTCTTAACAATAGGATAATTTCTTGTGCCTAGCCGGATCTGGTTAAAAAAACAAAACAGATGAAAGCAAGGAATCTTGTGATATCTGGCAATGCATGCGTAGATCGGGTGAAGGGTGGTCGAATACCATTCACCTATGATCACACATCAGTCTTTCCCAACTCAGGATGTCTTAACAAACAGAGGGGCAGCTAGAGGCAGGCAGTATAATGTTAAGACCTCAGGTTTGTAGCTATGAAAAATACAAATTGTCTTAGAAAATTTGTCATTTGTTCATACGCGAACAAACCTTCGGTCTTAACGATAGGATAGACTCATACTTGGAGGGAGGTATAAAACATCCTAGACTGGCTGGAGGCCTACCCACCAGTCCAGCTCTCAAAAGGAATGGTTTTTGGAGAGGGACTGAAGCCTGTTGAGAAGCTACATAAATTGATATCTAATGACTCAGACCCTGAGTGATGTACAATGATATATGGGATAACCATTGTACAGTATAGGGAACCAAGGAGAAACTTTGACTGTCCAATAACAAACCAAGACACCAGGGTTTGTATTGCTACCAACCCCTCCTTGCCAAGGAGTGGAGCATATGCTACCAAATTGCGAGTAAGATATTTGTATATTGCATGACCACACTATCAGTATGACTACCTTACTCACCTGTATCCAACCAGTCCAGTGAATGACGTGTCTATTCCTTAAACCGCCCGAAGGAAGAAGGAAAGGTACAAGAGAAAGAAGGAGACCAGCCAACTCACACATTCTCTCATCCACACAATCATCTTAGGTAAGACTACAAAGGTGCCCGGCTGCTTAAGGGCAACCTTAAGTTACACAACCTGTTGGGCAGCCACCACAGGACCCAAGGAAAGCATGTCCGCAGATCTGTGGGCAACATCCTTAAGATAGAAGGAGGTGAATGTGGACTGGCGTAACCAAATACCAGAGCTCAACACTCTATGTACAGCCAAGTTCTTTTTGAAAGCCAGAGAGGGACCAATACCTCTAACGTCATGTGCTCTAGCCTGCACAGACAAGGTGGTAGAATCATCAAGAGTCAAGTATGCCTGTCTGATAGCTTCCCGTATCCAAAAAGAGATAGTATTCTTAGACACCTCTTTCTTTGTACGGCCTGTGCTAACAAAGTCTGTGCCGAGTCCTTTTAAGATATCAACGCAGGGCCTGGACAGGGCACAACAAAAGCTCTTGAGCATCACCACCCACAAAGTCAGTCAGTGATGGAATGGAAAACGAAGTGAACCTGTCATCATGTACAGAGGGATTTTGGGTCTTGGCCACGAATTCCGGGACAAATTCGAAGGACATTGACCCCCAACCCCTGGTGTGCTTCACCTCACAGCTCAGACTGTGGAGCTCTCCTACCCTCTTGGAAGATGCCAAAGCCAGAAGGAAAACTGTCTTGAGCGTCAGGTTCCTGTCAAATGAGTGACGCAAGGGCTCATATGGACTCCTAGTTGAAGCTCTTAAGAACCAGAAACATCCCACTTTGAAGGCTTGAGCTCTCTAGGAGAACTCGATTGCTCAACCCCTTAACTAGCAGGGAAAGTTCCCAGGAAGAGGAGATGTTGATACCCTTAAGGCATAACACCAAACTCAGGGCCACCCTGTAGCCTCTAATGGCAGAAACGGACAAACATTTCTCGTCTCTGAGGAAGGTTAAAAAGTCTGCTATTCGCTGAATAGAGGTCACGAGTAGAGAAAAACCCCGCTTACGACACCCATCACAGTAGATCGCCCATTTGCCTTGGTAAACCGCGGAGGTCGACTTTCTAAGACTGCTGGACATGTGCCCAGCTGTTCTCTGAGGAAAGCCTCTTGCTCAGAGGAGATACTTGATAGCCTCCAACCGTGAAGAGACAGGGATTCTACTGACTGGTGGAACCTTTCCGCATGGGGCTGACACAGGAGATGTCGCCAAAAGAGAATCTCCCTTGGAACCTCTGACAACAATGACAGCAGATCTGGGAACCATCCGCCTGAGGCCACAGAGGGGCTACCAAAGTCATCCTGAGACCCTGTGAACTCATCAGCCTGTTCAGAACCTGACGGATCAAACAAAACGGAGGGAAGTCATACACCTCCAGGTTGTCCCAGGGATGTTGGAATGCGTCCTCTGCCAATGCTAAAGGATCTGGAACCACTAAACAGAACATCACCAGCTTCCTGTTGAAGCGTGTCGCAAAAAGGTCCAGCATGGGTCTCCCCCAAATCTGGAAAAGCTTGTCTGCTACCACTTGATGAAGGGACCACTCTGTGCCTAGGATCTGATCCCGGCGACTGAGTTTGTCTGAGAACTCTACCGAATTGCTGACTGCCCACTGGTGAAGCTCGACGGTCAAGGCGTGAAGTTGACGTGAAACCAGGCCTCCCTGTTTGTTCACATAGGCTACCACTGTTGTGTTGTCCGACATGATAACGACAGAATGAATTTCTACCTTCCCCCGAAACTCCTTCAGACCCAGGACAGGCGCCTTCAACTCCAAGATGTTGACATGTTGCTGCTTGTCCTCCAACTCCTAACGCCTGAAGCAAAATAGGCACCTAAATGAGCGCCCCAACCTGCGAAGGAGGTGTCCGAGAACAGAAGGAAGTCCGGTGGAAGAGAACTCAGAGGGACACTCTTCAACAGATTCTGGTCGTCCAACCACCAACGAAGGGCTTCTCTCACTTCCAGAGACAGAGGAACCATTAACAGGGGAGAGTCCCCTGCTGGAGACCAGAATTCTCCCAGTCTCCATTGCAGAGACCTAAGATGAAGACGCTCTTGAGGGACCAGCTTCTCCAGGGAAGACAACACTCCCAGAAGTACCTGCCACTGATCCGACGGGAAAACTTTTGCCACTGTCGTATCGATGACCATGCCTAGGTAGAGAATCCTTTGAGTGGGTACGAGTTCGATTTTTCCTGGTTGACTAAGACGCCCAGTTCCAGACAGAACCGAAGTAGACTATCCCTGTTCTGCAACAGCTTTTCCCTGGAAACTGCCAAGATTAACCATTCGTCGAGTACCTAAGCAAACGGATCCCCTGAGCATGGCCCCAACTTGACATGAGAGAGAAGACCCTTGTGAACACTTGAGGGGCTGTCGTCAGCCTGAAGCACAAGGCTTTGAACTCGAAGACCTTGTCCGCAAGAGAGAAGCGAAGGAACTTCCTGGACGTGGGATGAACAAGGATTTGGAAGTATGTGTCCCTTAAGTCTATCGACAGCATGAAATCGCCTTCCCTCACGGCTGCCAACACCGAGCGCTGGGTCTCCATCTTGAACTGTATCTTCCTGATGAAGTGATTCAAGATGGATAAGTCGATCACAGGCCTCCATCCTCCCGACACCTTGGGCACCAAGATGTGACAGTAAAACCCTGGGGACGGACGCACTACTTCCTCTATCGCATCCTTGTCCAGCATTTTCTGTACTTCCTCCCGAAGAGCCAAGAACTTCAGAGAATCTGGAGGATATGCCTTCCTGAGCTGTGGCTTGTCCGACAGAGGAGGAGAGAAGTCGAATGGCAGTAGGTATCCCACCCGAAGGACATCTACCACCCACTTCTCTGCCCCATAACTCTGCTACTTGGCCCAATGGCCAGCCATGGCACAGGAGAGGGAGAGGCGCCTAACCTACCTCTGGCCCTTGGGCCCTTCTTGGCTTAAAGGAGCGAGAGCGAAAGGGGCGTTGATCTTCTGACTGGCTGTGTCGAACGGGCAGGCCCTGCCAAACTTGAGGTCCTCGACGGCCACTAGGTAACGATCTCCTTGACTGCTGCTGGACAGGGAGGAGGAGGAGCCGGACATCTCCGAGGACGAGACTCCAACTTAGACACGGACTGGTGCACCAGTCTGTCCTTTGTGCCAGCCCGGCACCGGTCTATCGCATTCTTGAGCTCTGTCCGAGGAAACAAAAATTGGGACTCCAACAGATCTCCGTTTCTCAATGCCAGCAAGGACTCTGTGTCGAGCGATCTCTCCATCCTAAACAAAGCCGCGTCCCTTCTAATCAGAAGATTAGCCCATAAATTAGAACTCAGGTGAGCCAAATATGAAAACGCCTTGTCCCCCGGACTGCAACAGACTGGCAAGCGAGGAGGCACTCACCAACCCTTCCGGGGACCTGTCGGAAGCTATCTTGGCAATAACCACAGACCAGAGGTCTAGCCAAGAAACCATCTGCAACATGGAGGCCGCCATAGATTCCAATGCTGAGGCATCTTGCGGAGACAAGGACGGAGCCACCGAACTCACCTGCTCCAAAGTCAATCCCGGCTTCAGGCAAATGACGTCTGGGTTAAGATGGCGTACAACAAAAAAGCAGAGCTTCATAGCATAGTACTTCCTATGTCAATGATGAGGCGGGGGTAGTAGTTTGGTAGAGCCCCTAGAGACGTTAACCTTCTGCAAGACTGACTGAACGTGGCCCGACAAAGGAAGCTGATTTGGGGTCCTGAGTAGCTCCCACCAAGGCTTCCAAGCAAGAAGGAGTATAAGATGACCGAGCCTGAGTCCTACTTTCCAAATTGTTAAACCCACGAATGAGATCAACAACTTCTGAAAAGGAAGACAGAAACTCTTGCGTGTCTCCCTCCTCCTGCTCCGGCAACGGAGACCGACGACGAGAAGGATGTGTAGGCTCCTCTAAGCCACCTTCCCCACCAAAATTAACAGAAGGGTTAGCAGCCAACAGCCTGAAACCCCAGCGTTTTTTCCTCCCTCGAAGGTGAAGGAAGGGCAAAGTCCTTAGCCTTCCAAAGTTTGATACGGGGAAGAGAGAGAGGAATACAGCACTGGTTTCTTATGTGCACTCTTCTCAGGAGGCGGGGCGGGAATGAAGCAATACGATTCCTACCAGTCCTCCCAACTGAAAAGGCAGCCAACTTCACATCCAATACAGAGTTCAACCTCTGAAGCACTGCCTGGCATATGACCACAGACTGATGTGCCAGAGAAGGCTCTGATGACAAGGAAGGGAGATGTAGCAAACTGGGCGGCAGTGATGACGTCACGGCTGAGAAAGGTGATCAGAGGGCAAGACTGGGAGAGATGTCATCGATGGGAGTGACGTCACAAGTGGTTGTGACGTCACGGCTTCCCCTTGGTGTGAGGGGGAATCAGACGCCACTGGCGGAGGAATACACAAAGACGGATCCCATGACGTCATCAACAGGGCTGATGCCACAGCGTCACTCTGACTTGAAGTGGCAGCAGACACTGGCAGAGCAATACAAGATGGCCAACTTCTGCTACCCACGAAGACGAGGCCAGGAGGAGGGGGGATGGCCTGGCCAGATCGGGGAGGGGGGTGTGAGCCTCCACAAAATGCGCTAGCAACCCCTCCAAGGACGGGGGACCCCCTAGCCCGAGCGTCTTCCATTTTGGACGCCTCTAACTCTGGAAGAGAAGAGATTGATGAAAAAGCCTCATCCTTCCCGGGAATCAAATAAACTCCCGAGGAAGAAGGGGCTACATTACAAACATTAGCCTGGTGGCCTCCCGATACTTCCATCGACGAATCAATGGAAGAAAAGGAAAGAGACGCAGGGACAATGGTACCATGGGGGTTGACTACTGCAGGAGACAAAACATTGGGAAGAGGCAAAAAACCTTCCCAAGTAGAAGAGTCGAAACCTTCCGATGTTCTCTCTTGCCATAAAACGACCTCCACTGCTCCTTAGGCCATGCCCGGCATTCCGTGCAAGGACTCGTAATAGTATTAAAATTAGAACGACACCTACTGCACATTATGTGAGGGTCGGTCACTGCTGAAGCAAGAAAACGAGAACACGGAAAACCTGTAACTCCAGGGCACATACGCTGACGCCAAGAAGGAGCAGAAGAAGCCAAAATATCAGCCAAACACACACACACACAAACACTAAACATAAGCGAAACGGGCATTGAACCGGGAAAAGGCCAAGAAAGGTTAACACAACTCTCGCCCAGGCGGTCAAAAGAAAGACTGATGCATCATTATAGGTGAATGGTCTTCGACCATCCTTCACCGGATCTATGCATGCGTTGCCAGATATCACAAGATTCCTTGCTTTCATCTGTTTTTTTTTTTAACCGGATCCAGCTAGGCGCAAGAAATTATCCTATTGTTATGAATGAAGGTTTGTTCGCGTATGAAAAATGAGAGGTTTTAAATAATTAATTTCTTGTACAGTACATAGCCATTGATACTAGCCCTTATTGTCAATGAAATCCCTCAGGCTTTAGTCTGTATCTAAAATAATTGAGGGTAATCAGCTACTAACCCTCACGTTTGTATGAATCCCTAGATCGAAGTAGTTAACTGACACACTCTTCATGTTGTCTGACTAATTAAGTGCAAGAAGTTATTGTAAATCTGTATCTGTAGATACAGATATACAGTGGCACAGGAGACAAAAAAACTAACTGTCCCTTTTAAATTGAAGGATGAAATATATTACAAACACTGCAATGTTTCCAAAGCACTTTTATCTGAAGGCTTATACAGTACCTAGATATATGAAATTCAACCCAATACTAAACAATAAATTTCACCTCAATCAATCATATCAGATTATAAAGTTTAAGGGCAAAGCTGTCAATCTTCCCATTTATGTTCTAAGTTTAAATTATGGGTCAGTGCTAACAGTATACATAGGGGGAAAAAAAAAGAGCTAAAGTAATTACAGAAAATAAATCTGAGATAAATCTCTAAACTAGAACTGTTCTCTTGTCCTTTCCACTTACAACTAACTTCTCTTATTGTTTCCACTTACAACTAATTTCTATTACATAAAACAAAGCAACAAGGTTAGACTAAGTCAGGAGGGTAGTGCATAGGACTGATGAGTAAATTCTTTATATTAGAAAAACAATGTTATGTGTAATGTATAATTACAATAGGGGAAATGTACATCATCATCTCTGCCTTTAAGATAACAAAAATTCTGAAGGTAAACATGACAATTCTAAAATTTCATCAACAGCTATGTGTATATCTGATTATTTCTAGAAATACATAACCTTGGCTTTTTTCTTAACCCTGTAACGCCGATTGGACGTATTAAACGCCGATATAAATTGTCTGTTGGGTGCCGATGGGACGTATGGTATGTCGATATAAAAAAGTATTTTTTAAAAATTCGCGGAAAAATAGTTATAGGCCTACTAGGCGAAAACTTTGGAATCACACGCCTTGGGGGATGCTGGGAGCTCACGGATCAAGGCGTTGTTTTGTTTACAATCGTTACGCAGGCACGCAAGCACGCAAGCACGAATTTCTTTCTTATCGCACTAAAAAGTATCAGCGACACATCTCAGAAATTATTTTGTCACTTTGACATAATTTTTGCACAATTTTAAATTAGCCGTTACATGGAGTATTATAAAAGGGATTTTGACGTAGAAAAAATCTATTTCTGGGCGAGGAAGCCGTGTCGCCCAGTGAAATGTGTCTTCTTTAGCACTATTTCTAGTAAAATATTGCTATAATACCAGAGAACTGCTAAATTGGACATGTCAGAAGCCTCTGACTTGCTCACCTATATAAAAGGTTTCGGTATAAAACTGGGGCGAGTATTAAACACTACCACAGCAACCCCTCCAATTAGCCTTTTCCTCATCAAAAGACCCTAAATACGGGGAGCCGACGTAGAATACAACAAATGAGAGGTTTTAAATAATTAATTTCTTGTACAGTACATAGCCATTGATACTAGCCCTTATTGTCAATAAAATCCCTCAGGCTTTAGTCTGTATCTAAAAAAGTTGAGGGTAATCAGCTACTAACCCTCACGTTTGTATGATCCAAGTAGATCCAAGTAGTTAACTGGCACACTCTTCATGTCTGACTAATTAAGTGCAAGAAGTTATTGTAAATCTGTATCTGTAGATACAGATATACAGTGGCACAGGAGACAAAAAAACTAACTGCCCCTTTTAAATTGAAGGATGAAATATATTAAAAAAAAAGATACTCATGATTGAAGCTTTTATCAGTTTTGAAATATTTTCATATAAATAACGATAAGTGCAAAATTCAACCTTCAGTCAACTTTTACTCTAACAAAATGGTCAAAAAATGCAATTGTAAGCTAAAACTCTTATATTCTAGTAATATTCAATCATTTACCTTCATTTTGCAACAAATTGGAAGTCTCTAGCACAATATCTCGATTTATGAATTTATGAAAAAAACTTTTTCCTTATGTCCGCGCGGTAACTCTCCCGAAAAACTTTAAATCTTTTCGTCCTATTTTCGTAATGTTTGCACCATTTTAAATTAGCCGTTGTACATAAAGTTTAATATATGGAAAATGTGCGCAATTTTATGTAGAATGCAACTAAAAACAACCCATGGTTGTAACTTTGACTAAAAAAATGGTAAAAAAAAAAACGCAATTGTAAGCTAAAACTCTTATATTCTAGTAATATTCAATCATTTACCTTTATTTTGCAAGAAATTGGAAGTCTCTAGCACAATATTTTGATTTATGGTGAATTTATGGAGAAAAAAAAAAAAAAAAAAATCCTTACGTCCGCACGGTAACTCTTCCGAAAAAAATCAGAAATTTTTTTGTCCGATTGTCGTAATGTTTGCACCGTTTTAAATTAGCCATCACATAAAGTTTTATATATGAAAATGTGTGCAATTTCATGTAAAATACAACAATAAACAACCCATGGTTGTAGCTTTTATCAGTTTTGAAATATTTTCATATAAATAACGATAAGTGCCAAAATTTCAACCTTCGGTCAACTTTGACTTGAGCGAAATGGTCGAAAAACACAATTGTAGCTAAAACTATTACATTCAGTAATATCAATCATTTACTTTATTTTTCAACAAATTGGAAGTCTAACACAATATTTCGATTTATGGTGAATTTATGAAATAAACTTTTTCCTTACGTCCGCGCGGTAACTCTTCCGAAAAAATCATAAATTTTTTTGTCCGATTGTCGTAATGTTTGCACCATTTTAAATTAGCCGTTACATAAAGTTTTATATATGAAAATGTGCGCAATTTCATGTACAACTAAAAACAACCTATGGTTGTAGCTTTTATCAGTTTTGAAATATTTTCATATAAATAACGATAAATAGAAAAAATTTGTCCTTCGGTCAACTTTAACTCGACCTAATGATCGAAAACTGCAATTGTAAGCTACAACACTTACAGTCTAGTAATATTCAATCAATTACCTTCATTTTGCAACAAACAGGAAGTCTCTAGCACAATATTTCGATTTATGGTGAATTTTTGAAAACAGCTTTTTTTTACGTCCGCGCGTTACGAATTCATGCATCATTTTGTGATAATATTTTTCTCTGTGTTGCCTTGATTGTTTTAAAAAGGGATTTTTGACGTAAGGAAAAATCTATTTCGGGCGATTGGCTCGTGTCGCTGCGCGAAATATCCTTTATCTATTATTTCTAGGGTAAATGTACTAACACATACCAGAGAATAAATAAATAAAGAAAAAAGGTCAGTACACTGACTCGCTCACCCTCCAAGAGGTGTCGGTATGAACACTATGGCGAGTAGACCACTACCACGAGCCAAATGCCATAGAATTCTCCCCACTACAAAATCCCTCCAAGAGGGGAGCCGACCCACAGAGTGGGCAGCTAGTACTACTATACTCCATCCCATGCTGCCGACTGCTGCGCCTCTGGTGGCCATCCTTTTCAGTTAGCGCACACGATTCACACGTGCCATTTTTTCTCTCTGTGTTTTTTGTGCCCTTTCGTTGGATTTATTTACCCATGGAGCGTGCAGCCATCGCAGCAGCTAAGTTAAGTACTCAGTATTTATTGTTAGTTGGTTTTTTCCGGCCCTGAGCCCGTATTTGCCGTTTTTTAGGTATAAATACGAACTCTAGGTCGGAAGCATGGCAGCATGGTTCTGCCTCGTGGTGGTTCGTTCTTGGTCACCCATACCCAGAACATCCCCTTATTTATGTACGCTCTATTTTAATTATCCGCTTTACTTAGGGTACGGTCTACACGGTTTTGTCATGCATGCATGTCTTTTACCTTATGTAGGCTCCTTCTATCCATACCCTAGCCACGGTTCTCTTAGTATCGGCCCCGACTAGCTTTGAGTGGTAGACTTGCCTTCGGGTTAGTCGTACACTCCTGGATTTTTTTCTCCTACTTTATTGTTTTCTTTCTTTCATTATTATTCATTTGAATTATTTATATGATATTTGTTTAGGTTAGTTAGGCGTCTGGCTTGCTTAGCCTAGGTCAATGGCCCAGTTGGGGCCTATATGCTACCGCTCATCAGTTCGGTTGTTCTTCCCTATAGCCATCTCTCTGATCAGTTGGTTATGGTCCAGTGGGCCTATAGTGCTACCGCTCATCAGTTCGGATTGCTTCCCGATAGCATCTCTCTGATCAGTTGTTGTCCTAGGCTTAGTTGTCTTTGTTTTGTTCTTACCGCCCCGTGGTCACTACGTGATCACGAGGCAGCCAGACGCCTGTCCAGGTCACCTTCCCCCCCTCCCGCTCTTCTATAGAGTCGGGGGGGGTGGGTCTGGTCTACCCATGCTCGCTCCGCATACCGAGCCTGCCTCCACTCTCTCCCCCAGGCGGAGGGAGTAGAGGGACGGGGACAGACCCAGACTGGACTCGACCTCTACGGCTTCTCGGTCCGGCCGGATGGTAACGTGTACTGGCCTTTCCCCCCTCCGTTGCTACCCCCGTACGTCGCTCCGTTGCTAGCCTGAGCCTGTATGTCCTCTCGCTCTTTCCCACCTTACTAGGGCTCCTTTACCACCGGAGTCCTGGCATCCAGCGGAAAGGTGCTAGTCCACCCGCAGAGTGGACCGGAACATACAGTTGGTCCCTGCTAACCTCTCCGTTTTTTAAAATGTGTTATTTACCAAAATTATCGCAATTTTGTGTACAATACACAAGAAAAAAATAAACTTGTTAGCTTTAACCATTTTGCTCACAGCGCATTTGAATACAATTATATATGAAATTTTGTTTTTGCGCTATCTATATCCCATTATTATATATGATAATGATATTTTTTCATTTCTGATGGTTGCATAACTTCACGCAATGACAAAAAAAGAAGCCAAAAATGAACTCTTAATCTTGAAAACTAAGCGTGCTGTCATAAAAAAAAAAAAAACATTTTTCAACTTCGGCGCTTACTCCCAGACCCCGCCGGCATACGGGAGAAGATTTTTACTATACCCCTTCGGCGTTAAAGGGTTAATTAATATGATATATTTTTTTCATCTAATTTTCTATAAAGAAATCAAACAACTTACCTTAAAGACCCCCCACCCCAAATTTAAGAGCAAGGATATTAATATGATGATCAACAATGTATACCAGTTGGGATCCTTGGTCCATTTGACTAATTCTAAATACCACTCCAACAACATCAACCTCATTCCATGCTGGTTGCAGATTTTTAGATAATGTAAGACACAGAGGTGTTACATGACGGCGACAGTCTGGGAAACTGTGGTCTGTTTCAGTCCCAATGTCTTCCCAGCGTGTTTGGCGTGTGGCTGTTAACTGAAGACAATCCCTTCTGTTGACAGAAAAAGTTTATACAGTTTAGTATATATTTTGCTCAAGAAATTTAGGTAACTCCAATTACTCAACAAATTATTTAACGTGTTTTCTGCTGCTTGGCAAAAGAAACCAGTTTATACAGAGTGCAGTGAGCACTATTGAAATTGAATAAGGTATTTGAACAAGGTCTTTGCTTCTACCATGTAAACTTAATTGCACTCAACAACTACTCTTCTGTATCATTCATCCTCAACAACCATCCACACTGACTCCATTATTCTATCATTGATTTCCAAGGTCCATATATGCCACATACTGAATTTTCCGTTCACTTTAAAACCTTTCATGAAACACTTTTATAACACATGCTTCATCCGCACACCCTCTTCCTTGTTTAAACCAATACTATTGATCTTACCCAGTTAGTCCTTTGGTCATATTATTTTCCCGATAAAATTCCTACCATACACCTTCCTTTATAGCATACCGAGTAATGGCATGCACCTAACTCTAGCGTACAACACCATTTAAATAATGGGAGAATTATTTTCATTGACCATTCATTTGGAACTTTTTCCTCATCAAGACATCTTACTCTCTATTCTTTAACTTATAATTTGCTTCCTTACATCCTCAACAGTCACTGCCATAAGTATACTCAAACTCTTTCCACTTTCACAGGAGCCAGCACCTTCTCTTCTATCTTTTCATCAACAAATCTTCAAATAAGTATTCCTTCAACCCAGAACTGCAGTTACTCCAGACATCATCTCTACATCTGCATCTTTTATTCTGAGATTCAGTCGATCATTTACCTTCCTTTTGTGCATTCACTATCCTGTTTAAAAACTTAAAACCTTGACTCCCAAAGTTCTTGATCACGTTGTCTCCTCTAATTTTAGTCATTCTCTTTCTCTCTTACTTCCTTCTGGACATTTTTCATCTTCCTATAAACCTGCATATGACCTCTTCTGCTGTACTATGATCTAGTCAAGTTATTTTACAAATTCCTAACCTATTCTTTTTACCTCCTGTTTTGCACCCTAGCCCATATTTCATCCACTTTTCTCCTTTTTGTATATTTATTTTTTAACTTTTTCTTATTCAATAACTTATCTCAATTAAATTTATAGCAACACTTTCACCCCTTCCTTTACAACTCCAACTTGCATCTTCCTTAATTTTATTTTTGCCACCAAATAATGATTAAATATATCACCATCATATATCTCCATCACTCCTCTCCTTACCCATTAAGCAATTATTTGCTATTCCACCTACTCTGTAATAACTCATAATCTAGCAAATTTGCTTCCTTGCCATTTTTCCTTTTTCAGTAGTATAATCAAGAACATTCCTTAATCCTTAAACAGTCTTTCAATGCTTTTGATTTTCTTTTCCAATATCATGCCATTTTCAAAACTAACTCAACATAATGCTCTTCATTCTTATTTACTTGACCATTATGTTCACCTGTTGCACAGCTGCAGTTAAACCTAGCAGGAAAACCCTTTCATTTTCACCTAAATTGTTACAAATTGATATTTTCCCAAAACTTATATTTCACTCCTACTTTATCCACACCTGAATAGATACTCGTACACATACTCTGACAACTTCTTTTCCAGCCACACTCAAATCAAAACTAATTACCTGGAAATTCTCTCAGGAATACAGCTGAACTCTTCAATGTCCCCACAAACTTCCTGATACTACAAGCACTATCCTTTCCTAAGCTCTACAAAACTTTCAACAACTGTAGTCAAAGCTTTCCCTAACTGCATATTAGCCAATCCCATGTGTCTCAGTAAGTGACAAAACTAGCTTTCTCTTCTTCTTTCTCACCATTATCCCTACATTAATGGATCAGTTGCTTGATGCGCCTTCTCTACTACATGAACTGCAATAAATTTATCATGTCAGCATTCTCGTCAATTTTCTATGTTTCCTAAGCATAAAACCAATTCACAGAAAACATAAAGAGCATCACCAAGCAATATTTCCCGATAAAGAGAGAGAGAGAGAGAGAGAGAGAGAAGATAGAGAGAGAGAGAGAGAGAGAGAGAGAGAGAGAGAGAGAGAGAGAAGAGAGAGAGAGAGAGAGAGGAGAAATTTGCCCATCCACTCTCTTATAAAAGGGATTTTGACGTAAGGAAAAATCTATTTTCTGGGCGATTGGCTCGTGTCGCCAGCGAAATATCCTTTAATCTATTATTTCTAGGGTAAATGTACTAACACATACCAGAAGAATAAATAATAAAGAAAAAGGTCAGTAATAAACTGACTCGCTCACCCTCCGCCAAGAGGGTGTCGGTATGAACACTATGGCGAGTGACCACTACCACGAGCCAAATGCCAATAGAATTCTCCCACTACAAAATCCCTCCAAGAGGGGAGCCGACCCCACAGAGTGGGCAGCAATTTACTCCTACTACTACTCCATCCCATGCTGCCGACTGCTGCGCCTCTGGTGGCCATCCTGAAGTTAGCAGACATCTTGGGCGAAGGGATGGGTAGGGCGGGATTTCGCTGGCGACACGAGCCAATCGCCCAGAAATAGATTTTTTCCTTACGTCAAAATCCCTTTTCTGGGCTCAGCTCGTGTAGCTGCGCGAAATCGTACCAGAGAATAGCACAAGATTGTAAACAAAATTAATAAAATAAAATAAAAAGGTCTCAAAATAAAAGATAAAATAAAATTAAAAGAATATAATTGCTAAAAGGATACATATACACAGTGATACAAAAATAGAAATATGCTTAAATTACACTTAATTCTAATAATATTTCTTAACTTAAGGTAATTTACATATATACAGAGGTAAAATGGCTTATATGTATCAAAAGGTATCTGTGTAAGCTATGTATCAAAATTCCAGAGCAATTAATATAATAAGATGAACAAACAACTCAACAATAATAATATAAAGGAATGTATATGACTTAATATACAAAACCCGTAACATTACAATTAAGATGTATCCCCTAGCATAAAAATAAGGGGATAACATCCATTAGATCAATATCCGTAATCACCTGTGAGTGTCCCTAGCAAAAAAAATAAGGGACACCCACCACTCATCATAAAGCAGCTAAGACACAAGGTTGACTGTAAATGAACAAGGCAGGAATAGAACGAACTGTTGGGTGAGGCAGGTAGAAAGGAGGACTGGATCTACTACTAAAGATTAGTTAGAGTCAGGGGAAACTATGTTACCCGCTGCTACTGCTCTGAAAATTTCACAAAAAGCTTCCAAGGGGGGACTTAAGGTAATGACGTTTGAACACTGTCGGCGATTTCCATCCAGTATACTTTTTCAACTCATCGAAGTTCATATGTTGGAAATAGTTAATTGAGGTGGCTACTGCCCTGACATCATGTGCTTTCGGGAAAGAGTCAGGATTGGCTTGTTTAATGAAGTACAGGATTTGTTGCCTGATGCCTTTATAGATAAAGTTTCCACCTTTTTCCCTCTTAAAGAGGGGACCCGATGAGGATGAGGAGGTCCTGGACAGAAAGGCTCGTAAGGCTGAAACTGGGCAAAGAGATACATCTTGTGGAAGGGGTAGTACCTTCCTTCCAAGGTTCCCACCTCATCAAAGGATCTTCATTCTTTGCTATAAAGCTACGTTCCGGAGAAAGTAGTACTTCCCCTGTGGGGAGGAATT
This sequence comes from Macrobrachium nipponense, assembly GCF_015104395.2. Classification (NCBI taxonomy): domain Eukaryota; kingdom Metazoa; phylum Arthropoda; class Malacostraca; order Decapoda; family Palaemonidae; genus Macrobrachium; species Macrobrachium nipponense. The sequence goes on from NC_061102.1 coordinate 25,634,515, forward strand.
GAATATGATCCGGATCTCTGGATAAAGCCGACAGTTCTGAAATTCTTGCTCCTGAAGCCAAGCTTTAATAAAATAGAGTTTTTTCTCAAGAGCATTATAAACGAGCATGTGTCATTATCGGTTTCTGAAGCCAGTTTTAGAACATCGTTTAAGAACCATGATACTGACGTAGGCCTTACAGAAGGTCTAAGTCTAGCACATGCCTTGGGAATAGACGAGAAGTAGGAATCCGTCAAGTCTATGTTAAATTCCAAATTGAAATATCTTTTTCAAGGCTGACTTGTTTGTCGTAATCGTGCTAGCTGCTAAACCTTTTTCAAATAGGGATCTGAAAAAGGATATAGCTGAATTAATTGTCATGATTCTAATATCTGATTCTCTCAGGAAGATTGCTAACTTTTTGACAGCAGCATCATACTGTCTCAAAGTTGAATCCCTTTTATCGGATTCCAAGAAGAGAATATTCTGAGGGGTCAATATTCGCATCCCTTTTCGCTGCAAACTTCATGAAATCCATAAAGTTAGGGTTTTGAGAATCCCTGAGGAAGCGAACACAGTCTTCGTTGTACTGACTGGGAGAGCCTGGGATTGGGGATCCGAAGAGGACGAAGACCCAGTTCCCAGAATTAGGGGATACCAATTGCTCTTCGGCCAGTCTGGGGCTACTAGAGCCACTTGACCCTTGAATGTCCTGAGTTTGTTTAACACTTTCATGAGAAGATTCACTGGAGGAAAGACATAAATCTTCTCCCAGTTGTTCCAGTCTAGCGCCAGGGCGTCCGTGGCATAGGCCAGAGGGTCCAGGTTGGGGGTTGGCCACATAACACGGGAGTTTGTGGTTCGCTTGAGATGCGAAGAGATCCACCTGTAGACCTGGAACTCTCTGAAGGATCCATTGGAACGAACTGTTGTCCAGTGACCATTCCGACTCTAGGGGCACTGATCGGGATAGAGCATCTGCTATGACGTTTCTCACTCCAGCTATATGAGTGGAGGAGAGATGCCAACTGAACTTGTCTGCCAGGGAGAAATGGCTACCATGACGTGATTTAGATGACGTGACTTGGAGCCTCCTCTGTTTATACAATGTACTACCACTGCGCTGTCCAGGACTAGCTTTATGTGGGAGTACCTTGGCGGACGTAACCTTTTTAGAGTCAAGAACACTGCCATTGCTTCCAGTACGTTTATATGGAACTGACGGAACTGAGGTGACCACGTTCCTTGAACCTTTTTGAACTGGGAATACCCTCCCCAACCGCTTAAAGACGCGTCTGTGTGGATGGTGATCCCTGGTGGAGGGAACTGGAGGGGTACTGACACCGACAAGTTCTTGACTTTCGCCCAAGGCCGGAGTCGATTCTTTAGAATCAGAGGGACTGAGGATAATTTGTCCCTGGACCTGACATTTGCTCGTGAGCGCCAGATTCTGGTTAGGTCTTTCAGTTTGGCTTTCATTAGGATGTTCGTCACTGAAGCAAACTGGAGCGAACCCAGGATCCTTTCCTGAGTCCTTCTTGACGCCAGTTTGTGACTTAGAAATTGCTTGACTGACTTCGCTATTTCCTTCCTTTTGGTTGATGGAATCGACAGAGTATGTGAGGATGATACCATTGAATGCCCAGCCACTGAAAGTTTGACTCTGGGGTGAGTCTTGACTTGGTCCTGTTTATCTTGAAGCCTAGATATTCCAGGAACTGAATCACTTTCGTGTTGCTCTGTTTGCATTTCTCGACTGTTTGAAGCCCAGATCAACCAATCGTCGAGATACTACTACTACCATAATCCCTTGTGACCTGAGTTGTTGCACTACACTTCCGCCAGCTTCGTTGAACACCCTGGATGCTACGTTGAGCCCGAAAGGAACTACCTTGAAGGAGAATGTCTGGCTCTCCTTATCTTGAAAGGCCCAGATACGGACGGAAGTGTCTTGCAATAGGGATATGATAGTAAGCGTCTGTAAGATCGATAGAGGTGGTGACGGCCCCACGGGGAAGTAAGGTCCGCACCTGCGAGATCGTGAGCATCTTGAACTTGTCGTCAGCGAATGGCTAAGTTTAAGCGGGACAAGTCTAAGATTACCCTTCTTTTTTGTGAGCCTTTCTTTGGCACACTGAACAAGCGACCTTGAAATTTTAATCTTTTGACTCTCGCTATAGCTCCTTTCTGAAGGAGATCCTCCGCGTACTCTGTCAATTCCTTGGAAGGAAGTTGACGGAAAGGTCTGGATTGGAGGTGGGTTCGCTAACCAGCTCCAACCCAGGCCTTTTTTGAGACAATGCTCTGAGCCACTTGCTGAAGTTCCACCAGGTGGTGGCGAAAGTGAAACGAGCCTCCCTCCTACCTGAATTTCCTCATTGGTTCTGGTACCCTCCTCGTCCTCCTCTGAAGTGTTTCCCCTATTAAAGGGACCCTCCCGATCCTCTCCCACGAAAGGAACGCTTACCTCTGCCTCCTTACCCGAGCGGTCCATATTTCTGTGAGGCTTGACCCTCGAAGACCTGGTTGTAGGCCGGAGAGGTGGAGGGCTGAGGCTGAGGAGAGATCACATAAATCGGCTGTGACTGAGCCTTTGAGGTGGAAGGTTGGGCTGTTTGCACTAAGGAACAGCTGGAACTTGCTGAGAGAAGCGTGGCTGCTTCTTCTGGTAGGGCTGGAAACGTCTAGGTTTCCTTTGAGCCTTACCCTTACCGGTTTGGTCTTGTCCGTCTCTTGGCCGTAAGACCACACGGTCTTTAAAGGCTCTGGTTTCAATCTTGTAGCCTCTGACTGGACCTCCTTAACCATTGCTTCTGGGAAAGAGGTCTGCTCCCCAGATGCTTGACATGAGCAACTTATTCGGCTCGTGCCGAATTGTTGCCTCTTGTAGGACATGTTTCCTACAATTTGTCCTAGCAGTGGCGAACTCAAACATGTCAGACTGCACCGTTTGAGTCAGAGATTTGGTAAGAAGCTTGAAGAGCGGTTCCGACCCGTATGCAATGGTAGCCACCTCGGTCATAGCCATGGAATTAATAATAGACCTGGCTAATCGCGATTTGGCATCAAATTCCGCTTGAATAAGGCTATCTGGAAGCCTAGGTAGCTTCTCACCAAACTGCTCCATAGCACAGTCTGGTTTGAGTTTGCCAGCTGAGAAGGTGTTAGGCAAATCTTCCCATAATTCACCGGCTGAAGGAAGCAACGGAGATGTAGGATCTTCTTCCTTCAGTTGAGGCATGGAGTCCCCCTTCTGGTCTGCAGGAATAGTAGTTCGTCGCGATCTTTGTCAGGAAAGGGAGCGGAGTACTCTCTTCCATCGTAAGATCGTAACGGACTTTTAAAGGGTTGGATTTTCGTATTAGAACAATCCATGTCCTCTATGCACCTGAGCCATTCTCTTTGAGCCTGGTCACGTGAATAGAGGACTGTCTCCTTTGGAACTTTATCATCCCGAGTCATGGCTGCGGCTGTGAGCCTGGCGTAGCCTATAAACGGGGGCTGAAGGTCCTCTGGTAGAACTCGAAGTCCTCAATCCTCCGAGTTCCACATTCCGGGATAGAGATTAGTCCGTCTTGGAAGGGGGCGTATGACGCTACTCTCCACGGGTTGTTCATTGAGAACGGAGGTAGAGAGTCATACGGGGGAAGTTGGGGCTCCGCCTGTGCTGAAAGGTGGAGGAGAATCAGAGGAGCTTGGCTCAGTCCGGCTATGATGTTGTCCTGAGAAGTAATTCTATCAGACAACCGAGAGATCCATTGTTCCATGCTATTTTTCAGAGACCCACCAGATCTCCCACCTGTTGTAGCAGACCAGCGTTGGAGTCCAAAGCCGGAGCTGCAGCGGAGGTGGAAGGGTGGCTCTGAACTGGAACCAAGGGTAGTGAGACTGACGACTCCGCTGGAGTACGAGATCTCTCCCTGGAGGATCTACTCCTCGAGGACTTAGAGCCGGACCCAGAAGCTTTAGTTCTCTCTGCTCCGAGGTTCCTAGTCGGAGACTTACGAGAGGAGGATGAAGCCGAAGCCGTCTTCTTAGACGACGACGACGTCTTCGTCAGGTTTTCACCACTTGAACTTTGACCTTAGGTCTAACTGAAGCGTCAGGAGAAGTATAATAATTCATTACCCGTAAAGCCTTGGAAGGATGGAGAGGTTGCAGGAGTAGAAGAACCAGTTGCACCAAGGGTGTCCCCTTGGGTGTCCAACGAACTTACCTCGACCAACAGGTCGTCTACACCTACCATAGGTTCCACATTAATGTCAAGAGTCGCGACTTCCGAGGAGATGTCCTGGCCTTGGTCCGACACGAGGCAGCCAGCTGTTGCTGGATGAAGGCGATAGTCGGGGGCATGCCTCTGCTGGGTCGCGTTAGCCTGTCGCCTTGCCTCCGGGGAAGATTAGTACCGCCAACCTCTTCTCAAGGATGTAGGGCATACCCTTGGCGGCGTTCTTCCCGAAACCGCCGACCCAGGCCCGCAGGGTTGCCAATGCGGTATCCCTCACAGCCGGAGCCTGGAAGAGAGGGTATTGATTAGATTTAAGAATAACTTTAAAACTAAATTAACTTAAAGCTTAACTTAAAATTATAGGGGCTATAAGATCCCTTGAATTTTACCTTAAGTTAGTAATTGATGTAAAACTTAAGCACTAAAACAAAAGAGAACCAGTACCGGAGTTGGAATACTTACCCCGTCTAAGAGCTGGCTCACCAGATCGTAACAGATGGTACACGTCTCGTGGTACCAGACCTGGATGTCCCCGTGCGGAGTCGCGCATGGAGCATGGGACCGGCAACTTCGTGTCCACAAGGGTCTTGAAGTGTGGCGGCGCATCCCGGATGCTCACAGTTGGTGGTCTGTAAGTGGAAAGTAGCATGAGTATCTTAAAGACTATCACTTACAGGCTAAAGGACAGAAGAACTCCGTTGCATGCCGGAGCTCGGAAAAAATTTGGGCATAACCCCTCCCTTAATCGCCTGAATAGGCTATAACCCCGGAAAGATCCGGTGAGACAGGTAAGGGAGGGGGGATGGTTTAAGGTACTTAAGATAAACTTAATAGTTTAACCTAATAAAACTTAAACCTAAAACTCGAACGTACCGGACTAAGTCCAGTGCGTGGCGGAGTGTTGTAACTCAGCGAGACGGAGAGGTTAGGAGGGACCAACTGTATGTTTCCGGTCCACTCTGCTGGTGGACTAGCACCTTTCCGCTGGATGCTGGGATGGACTCCGGTGGTAAAGGATCCCTAGTAAGGTGGGAAAGAGCGAGAGGACATACAGGCTCAGGCTAGCAACGGAGCGACGGGGTAGTAACGGAGGGGGAAAGGGCCAGTCCCCCCCCCACGTTACCATCCGGCCGGACCGAGAAGCCGGAGAGGTCGAGTCCAGTCTGGGTCTGTCCCGTCCGTCCTCTACTCCCTCCGCCTGGGGAAGATAGGGAGGCAGGCTCGGGTATGCGGAGCGAGCATGGGTAGACCGACCCACCCCCCCCGACTCTATAGAAGAGCGGGAGGAGGGGAAGGTGACTGGACAGGCGTCTGGCTGCCTCGTGATCACGTAGTGACCACGGGGTGCGGTAAGAACAAAACAAAGACAACTAAGCCTAGAACAAACCAACTGATCAGAGATGCGATCGGAAGCACCCGAACTGATGCGGTAGCGGTGCATATAGGCCCACTGGACCAAAACCAACTGATCAGAAAGATGCTATAGGGAAGCAACCGAACTGATGAGCGTAGCATATAGCCCAATGGGCCATGACCTAGGCTAAGCAAGCCAGACGCCTAACTAACTCTAAACGAATATCATATAAATAATTCAATAAATAATAATAATGAAAGAGAGAAAACAATATAGGTAGGAGAGAAAAAAACCCAGGAGTGTACACTAACCCGAAGGCAAGTCTACCACTCAAAGCTAGCCGGGGCCGATACTAAGAGCCGTGGCTAGGGTCTGGATAGAAGGAGCCTACATAAGGTAAAAGACATGCATGCATGACAAAACCGTGTAGACCGTACCCTAAATAGAGCGGATAATTAAAATAGAGCGTACATAAATAGGGGATGTTTTCTGGGTATGGGTGACCAAGAACGAACCCACCAGAGGCAGAACCATGCTGCCATGCTTCCGACCTAGAGTTCGTATTTATACCTAAAACGGCAAATACGGGCTCAGGGTCGGAAAAAACAACTAACAATAAATACTGAGTACTTAACTTAGCTGCTGCGATGGCTGCAACGCTCCATGGTAAATAAATCCAACGAAAGGGCACAAAAACACACAGAGAGAAAAATGGCACGTGTGAATCGTGTGCGCTAACTGAAAAGGATGGCCACCAGAGGCGCAGCAGTCGGCAGCATGGGATGGAGTAGTAGTAGTACTTGCTGCCCACTCTGTGGGTCGGCTCCCCTCTTGGGAGGGATTTTGTAGTGGGAGAAATTCTATTGGCATTTGGCTCGTGGTAGTGGGTCTCACTTGCCATAGTGTTGCATACCGACCCCAACCCTCTTGGAGGGTGAGCGAGTCAGTTATACTGACCGTTTTTCTTTATTTATTTATTCTCTGGTATGTGTTAGTTACATTTCCCACCCTAGAAATAATAGATTAAAGGATATTTCGCGCAGCGACACGAGCTGAGCCCAGAAATATAATAAATATGTACCATATATACATATATATTTGTAAAATATATATATATATATATATTTTTACGTTTATTGATCTTTTCGTCATACCCAGCATTTAATTAATTATTTTGATTTGCAAAACGGCAGCCATATTCCTCCAAATATCAGCTGATTTTTTGGCGGGAAACCAAACACGCCAGCCAGAGATATGGGAGTTCCTGCGAGAAGGGGGAAAATAGACTCTTGTCAGCTTTAAGGGACGTACGTATCTCAAAGGGAAGGATGTAGGCAGACTGGTACTTCTTAGGCCTATATCTTAAGCTCTTTTTCCTGTGAACCCTCTGCTGGCTGTATGTTCTGTTTCCAGGATTGCCCTGCTCGTGGGGGTTAAGCTGCCCCAACACCCAGGAAAGACACCTGCGATCTTCCTCAGTCAACTCCAGTCGTGACCTCGGACGGATGTCCTCCAACCACCTTCCCTTCCCCTCCCCCTGCCTAACGGCGTACTGGCGCGCCAGAGACCCAGACCTGAGACAAAGCCGGATGCCACATTTTCTACAAAGGTCCACACTGATCATGGCATCCAGGTACGTCTTGTGAAGCAGCATATTGCCAGTTCCTTACATCCTATTGTCTATGCTCCCCTTTTCATTTTCCCAATTCAAAACTCTAATCAAAAAGAACTCATCCCTTTGTTTCCTCTCACTGCCTCATGGCCGCATGCTTCCCCTTGTGTGATCGTCCCAGACAAATGAAGTCTTCAGTGCATACCTCAGTGAAACAATTAGAGTTCCTTGCCCCAGTGTTAGAGAACTGAATAATCGTAACTTGTGCAAGAAGTCTTTTCTTTTTCTTTTATCTTGTCTAATCTGGGATCTTTTTCCAAATTGCCCTGAGTCACGTGTCAAGTCTGTCCGCCCGCAAGTGTTGCATTACCGCAAGATATCGAAACCCAGCTTTTATTACGTGAATCACATTTTAGCCAGCTATACATTTGTGAGAGACATATGGGTCCCAACGTGGACACACTGCATTTAGTTTTTCTCCAGGCCAGTAAGGGCCTCTTGTAAATAAATAGATGTAAAGTAATTAGCTGAGTTTCTGGCAACCTTCTCCTCTAGAGTAAATTATCACTGTAAATCCTTTTTACGGTAAGTTCAAGTAATTCATTCTATTTTTCCCTCAACTATTCCTGTTTACGTATTGGAACCTCTTCAAGGCCAGGCCCATACGTAACAATATATATATATATATATATCTATATATATATATATATATATATATATATGAATATATTATGTGTATAAATATACATGAATACCATATAAAGTATACCAGAGTTGCCATGCCATCAGCCCCGGGAATTAATTCTACCAAATTTGTTTACATCTTTACAAAATATGTCAATATACTGCAATATTATAATTCAATGGGCAGTCTGCATAGAAAGGCAGATTGTGTAAAAAATTTCATTACATTCAGATAAATTTTCATGAAGTTATGTAGCTAAGAAATACTCAGTGAATAAAATGCTATTTGAATGAAGAAAATTGGATGAAAATTGTGGTGTGTGAAGTCTGGAATTAGAATGGGCTCTTATGGGACAAAATAGCCCCCTTAAACTTTTCCACCTGCTTAATAACTGAGTCTCGTCTTTCTTGTATTACTATTCTGCTTCTACCTTCCCTACTGTTCACAAATCCACTGTTTTATTCACATTCACCTATAAGTCACTACTCTCTGAAGACTCTGCCACTCTCCAACCATTCTCTGTAGGTCTTCCTCATTTTTGGCCTTAATCACCAGATCATCAGCATACAACTCCCAAAGCTCTTCATTCCTGATCTCCTCACTCAACCCATCCATGACCAGCACAATCAAAAATGAACTTAATACTGACCCCAGGTGTAATCCAGCACTAACTTCAGTTTCCTGTTTCCCCAACTGCTATTATTACTTTTGTGCTCATTCTTTGATATATCATCTCGACCAGTCTAACCAACTTTTCTGGGACTTTCCTCTTCCTCAAACACCAAAACATCACTTCTGTTGGGATTCTATCATATGCTTTCTCTAGAACTATACATGCACAATAGAGTTCCTGATTTCCCTCCAGCCTGTCTTAATATGAAGAAGGCATACACTGTCCCTCTTCCTCTCATGAATCCATACTGCTGTTTCTTGATCTTTACAATCTCTCATCCAGTATCCTCTCTACAACTTTCAATCCATGCTGTTAGTCTAATTTCCCTGCAGTTACCACAATCCCCGGGTTACCACAGTCCCCGGGTTACGACGGGAGTTCCGTTCTTGAGACTCGTTGTAAGCCGGAACATCGTCAACAATCCTAAGAAAACCTTACTTTTAATGCTTTGGGTGCATTGAAAACTATGTAAACTGCATTCTTATTGCATTTTTCATCAAAAAAAACTTTAAATATTGATTATTTTGCATTTTTGGTGTCATATTTCATCTGCCAGATCAGCGTTTGTAGGCATCGTAACTCTAAAGCATGCGTCGTAACCCTGGAACATGCGTCGTAAGCCTGGAAATAATTTCTGATGAATATAATTGAAAAGCGTTGTAACCTAGGAACGTCGTAAGCCGAGACCGTCATAACCCGGGGACTGCCTGTATATATATATACACACACCGTTAGACTCTTCCCAGTCCCTTGTCATGACTTCCTCTTCCAATGTAGCTTTTAAAAAATCCAGCACCCATTTTTCCCCCGCTGTACCTAGTAATTTGATAATTTCAATTTAGAATTCTGATGGACCTGGTGCTTTACCATTCTTCATTTTACTTAATGCTCTCTTCAATTCTGTATCCTGTATCTCCATCACTGGTTCCTCTACCCAATCTCCTCTCATTCATTTTCAGTATTTAAAAGTTGTTCAAAATACTCTCTCCATCCCTTCTTAATGTCTTCATCCCCATGCAATATATTTCCATCTCTATCCTTGATGACACCCAATTTATCCAAGTCCTGTCTCTGCCTTTTCCCCAACTTTGAAATCTTCTCTTGTTCGGAGCTCTTGTTCAGAGCTTTTCATTCAACTGCTCTGCTGCTCTTCCAATAGCTATACCTACTCTCCTTCTCGCATCTCTTTCCTCTTCTCTGTACCGTTCCTCTGCACCCTGTGCATGCCTTACTTTCCAAGCCTTAAATTCTTTTGATTCTTGCACCTCTCCATTCCAGCACTACTTTTCTACTCTCGACACTTCATATCCTCTGGTTCTTCCCATTAGTTCCTCTGCTTCTCCCACACATTTCTCTCATGTCTGCCCAGATATTTTCCACTGTGTTACCATGTCCAAATTCTACATTCCCTCCTCCAGCCATCTCTCTTTCTCACAGTCCTCCTATTTGCTCCCCCTTTTCTCCTTTAAGGTCCCAAATCTTAATTCTAGCTCTCCCCTTTCTCTTATGTGATTCCTATCTCTAATTTTAAAATTCATCACCACCAATCTATGTAGTTTAACATATGCTTCTCCAGAGATCACTTTGCAGTTCATCACATTGCTTTTGTTGGCTCCTCTAATCAGGATGTAATCAATTTGGCTTTGCACTCCTCCACTTTCATAGGTTATCAAATACTTATCCATGCCAATTCAAACTCCTAGCCATCTCCAATATATATACCCATCTTCTTCATTTCTAATTCTAAACTCATGGCCTCCATGTACCTCCTCATGACTGGCCCAAAGAATAATGCTCTTTGTTGCACCTAAATGAAAAACAGACAGAATGTATGGGCCTCAAATTAGTATAACACCAAGTCGTAAAAAATTACAAATTTTTAATTACAAACCTCAGTTTTCGTACGTCTCTCTTTTCGTACGTTTTGGTTCTTGTAGACTTTTTTCTACAAAATTGTCTCAGTTATCGTACGTTTCCTCGGTTTTTGTACACTTGGAAATGCTCCATCCAGGCCTCACCACGTGATCAGGCCCCGTAGTGAGCACCCAAACAAAGCATCCCATCTTCTTTTGTGACCCATTCTGCTTTTGTGTTCATTGTTTTTGTGCTTTTTTTTATTCAAGTGCAACTGCTAAATAAGCCATCATGGGGCAGAAGAAAGTTCCCTTCCATAAAAAAGGTGAGAAATGCTAGAATTTAAGAACTCATAGCAAAGTGTTGGAAGAAGTTGCATGCTGATCTCAGTGAGAAAATACTTGCAACAGTTAATTTAAGGCCAGCAGAGGCTGGTTTGAAAAATTCAGAAAACAAATGGGCATACACAATGTGCCTACTTCAGGGATTAAGGACATGTTTGCAAAGTGGAATGAAGGAAAAAATTTTGTGGAGAATTATCATCCCAACAAAGAAGTTGTAATCCATGTCTCCAACATGTTTAATGACAATGCTGTGTTTAACTTTAGGCAAATTTTACAGAAATGGCAGAAACATGTCTCTGGACATTTGTAACCTCAGATAGTGACAGTAAAAAATAAAGAGAAGTAACCCCAGATACCTGAAGTCCTTCTGAAGGGAGATTCCCATTCCAACCAGTAACCTCTCCTCCTCCCTCTCCGTCTTCCACCTGCTAACAAGTGTTTTCCATAATGGTAAGAATGATGTTAAATGTTTACTTATTCATTTTATGAGTCATTTATATTATTTCCCATTGTTTTCTATTTGTAAAACTATATTCATTCCCAATAAAATGTATTTTCTGTTGAAATTTTTTGGGAATCTGGAATGCATTAATTGTATTTCTATTATTCCTTATGGGAATTACTGTTTCAGTTTCCGTACGTTTTGGATTTCATGGTAGGTTCCGGAACAGATTATGTACAAAAACCGAGGTTCAACTGTAACTTGTAGTTTTCATAGCTAACAAATCTTCACCTTAGGATAAATCTTCTGATGCCAGCTGGAAACCAGTTAAAAACAATAAAAAATGACAAATTTTTAATCAATTTGTATTTTTCATAACTAACAAGCATTCGATCATACCATTAGGAAAATACTAGCGCCAAGCTAGCTTTCTGTTGAACCGTGTAGCAAAGAGGTCTAACATGGGTCTTCCCCACCCAAGTTGACAGAGGAGATGATAGGATAATTCCAGGGAATCTCCTATGATAAGATGTTCTATGCAGATATGTGCTAAGTACCCTACTGTCAACTTGTGCACTATCAAAGGAACTTGCACCATAGACAGAGATGTCCTTGCACTGCCAGTGGAATGTACATCCCCAACATAGGAGATGTCCTATGAGTAGATCCCTATGATGACATTAGTTAAGTATGCTACTTGATTGAGATGTCCTATGATGATAGGACACAAGCACCCACCTTTTCTTGGCTAAGGAACCACCATGGTGATGTTCCTCAGCAACATAATCTAAAACTTAAAGGAGGATCTTAATTCTTGCAGAGACAAGAACTAGGATATTGAGGCACAGAACCAGTCTGGTTATACTTTGATATATAAAGCTAGGAGAAGTTAGGAATTGTACCCAACCTAACCCAATTCCACTCTTGAAGAATGGGAAAATCATCCTCTTGTGGAAGTCATGAACCAGAAGAACATTCTCCTAGATATTGAAAAGCAGATTTGATAAAGATTAGTTCGAACTAGCTAGGCTAGGTTAAGAACTCAACTATGCTAGGCTAAGTCACCAAACCTAATCCTATCACAGAACGTGGATTAATACAACTAACAAAGGAAATCACAATAATCTGAGGGCGCTGGCCGGCCAATATAGGGTGAAAAACGCAAAATCATGAACAATTTCATGGAGCTTCGTATGGCAATGGATGCGTATACGAAATATTTGTCAAAATTCCTCTTACTTTCATAGTTACAGGGTAATTAGTAACTCAATAAGCCAAAAACATTGATCCATACAAGAAAATGCAGTATTTCTTCTATTATCGTAAATTTTGATAATTATTATCAAACAAATTGTGAGCAATGCATCTGTAGAGATTCCATGAGTCCACAAGATGGGAAGACTGGAAGCTTTACACCCTTCAGTGCAAACGAAACATGAAAGAAAGTACACATTCAAGTTTCACCTCTGACATTCGCTTGCTTTTACATTTGTTTTGGCAAGGTTTTCATCATGCCAAAGAGGAAAAGACAAGCAGAACATCTCGCTAACATACAGGAGAAGAAAATTTGCTCTAATAAGAGTTTGGAAAATCATAATATTGGCGATATTAGTGGAGTTAGTGAAGGAAAGACAGAGAGAATGTTGTGTAAGAAGGAGCCTTACCTAACACAGTGCCCCAGGCTACGATCTTTGAGCAAAGGTATATTCATTTATAATTAAATTATGACAAAAAACAGTTTTGGTTTATTAATACCCAAAAAGGAATATAAATTCATAATAATCATAATTTATTAACATTGTCTTTGTAAAAATACAAAGAAAAACTTTGAACCCCCGTACAGGCATTCTCCTACTTACAATGGGGTTGGGTTCTGAAAAACCCATTGTATATTGAAAAAATTGTATCTCGAATATGGCCTAGCCTATAATAGGGTAATCAGTACCATCTTTACATATAGGGTAGCGTACCCTACACTGCACAGTAGATTTATACATATATGACATAGTAATTATTAATTTCAGCTAATTCTTTAGGTTCAATGCATATTGGCTCATGATAATTCAGTACTAAGAGAAGTTGAATAACATTACCAGTTACCCTAGCGAATATGATGATAGATACCATGGTAAATTGGACTCATTCGGACCGACATTGGCATAATTGAGTGATACCTATTAGGCTGCTGATGCCTACATATAATTATGGAATAAAAACATACAGAAATACATCTTTTCCGTTAATCTTTTAAAAATCATACATTACTCTATCCTATTATACTGTATGTATTCTCATATTATGTATTGTATCATATAATACTAACAAAGCGGCCAATGTTTTGGTTTGGAAATCAACTGATGGCAAATACAAGTTTATTTCGTCAAACAGTGGAACCTCTACACACTAAACAGTCCCTACGTAGAAAACGAAAAATTTGGTTACGAAAGCAAAGATGAAGATTTTTGCTTCTGTGTACAAAAATAATTCAGGTTGTGAAAGGGTAAAGTCCGAGATTCGCCCAGGCCGCTGAGAACAATTTTAAAACTGGTGCGCCCCCACCAACTCAGTAGACTCGCCACCATCCTCCCGCTCTCCCATTGGTTCCTGGTGCTAGTCACCGCTGTAAGATCCTGGTCTCCTATTGGTCAGCATCTGTCCCATCATGCCTCTATGTAAAGGCATTCCTTGACCATTTTTTGCGGCAGCATTATTGTAAACACATGGAATTCGTTTGTTCACAGTATTTCGTTTGTTAACAGTAAATTTTTGTTTTAGTTGATTTCGCTTTCGTTGTACTGTAAGTTACTTTATCGTTTTGTGTGTGAACTTAATTACTTACGTTATTAGCCATGGGTCCCAAGAATATTGCTGAAGTTCATGGAAAGAAGAGGATGTTTTCTATGGAGACGAAGATGGAGATAATCAAGAAGTGTTAATGTTTTCTGTCATTTGTTAATGTTTCCTGTCATTTGTTAATGTTTCGTAAAGTTTAGTGTTAATGTTTTCTGCCATTTTTTAGTGTTTCGTAAAGTTAAGTGTTCATGTTTTCTGCTGTTTGTCCTCCCCCTCTGTCGCCACTTTCGGACACCACCTCAGAAATACATGCACACACAGTCATTTCCTGTACCCTGTACACTAATACACTTTATTTACAGGTACAAGTAACAGTAAGGTTAAGTACTGAATGGTCCAAATTGTTGTATTTCAATTTATTGGTCAATTTAGCTTTATTATAAAATTTACTGTGGTGTTTTTTGTAGGCTTCGAACGAATTAGGCAATTTACATGTAAAACGTAGTTCTAGATACGAAAAAATCAGGTTACGAAGGCCGCTTCAGAACGGATTAATTTCGTAACCTGAGACACTACTGTATTTAACTCAATTCAGAACTAATTGTTTTGCTTCTAGTTAGCATAAAAGAATATCTAGATACTTTACTTATATGAGACAAGGTCACCTTTTCGTTGTAAGACGTGTTAATTTTAAGTTGAAATGACAATTTGTCCAAATTGCATTTTTCCTAACTATAACAAACCTGAGGTCCTTTTACAATAGGAAGGTACTAGCGGCAGCTGGATAGGTCGTAAGCTTTCGAACAAGGGGTTCGGTAGTTAACTGCTTTTTGTTTTCCCCCCCCCCCCCCCCCCCCCCCCCCCCCCCCTTTCCGACAGGCGCGCAGCGTGCGACTGGGAGGTAAACAAATCACACTTTTGCTTTGGCCCAAGCAAAACTGCAGAGTGAGGGGTGGCATGAGGTGGGACTATGTGTAAAAGGACCTCAGGTTTGTATAGTTAGGAAAAATGCATTTTGGACAAATTGTCATTTGTTCGACACGGCAATACAAACCTTCGGTCCTTTTTACAATAGGAAGACTCACTTCTTTGGTGGGAGGAATCTGAGTCTTTTGTGAACAGACTGGTGTTCGCCCAACCTTGGAATGCCTCCCTGGTCGTAAGAGCGAGGGAGGGATCCAAGCCTCTGTCCGATTGATCGGGGTGTGCACCGCAGGATCAATGGTCAGACCTCTGGACCACGTACTAAGAGAGAGGCAAGCGTATCTCTTCGTACCAGCAAACAAGAAACAAGTTCCTATTTGCAAGAGGCAACATAAAGTTATGGTTTGTCTCTTGTTGGCATCCACTTCCCCCCCCCTTGTAGGAGGAAGTGGTTGGATATTCGCTCCCATCCCTAGTGAAGGGATAGGATGGGGGCTCTGTCGAGTAGCTCACCTGCATCTCGTCCTTATCCAGCAAGGTGATGAACCGTATCCCTCTACCCACAGGTAGAGGGGGAGAAAGATAGGAAGAGAAGCCAGTCACTCTCTCATTCTTTACTCTATTCTTACAGTCACCACCAGGACTCGATGCTGTTCAGCCTGCTAGGGTCTGGGTTAGCTACACAACGTGTTGAGCAGCCACCACGGGTCCCAAGGAAAACGAGCCAAGGACCTGTGGGCAATATCCAAAAGGTAGAAGGAGGCGCCAGTGGTCTGGTTGTACCAGACCCCTGCCTTCAGTAACCTGCGCCACGGAGAAGTTCTTGTGTAACTCGAGGGAGTGTACTTCTAGGTCATCTTGGTGCTGACTAAAGAGTCTTCAACACTCAGCCTGGGATGTCGAGTTTGTTCAGAAAGCGCGGTCGCGCTTTCACAGGACAAAGCAGCATCTCCTTCGCATCGAAGGCGGTGAAGTCCATTAGGGAGGGGATTGTGAAGGACTCTCAACCGATCGTCAGGAACCGAAGGGTTCTGAGTCTTCGCTACGAAGTCGGTACGAATCGAGCGTCACGAATCCCCATCCCCTGGATGCTTGACTTCGCAGGAAAAAGTCATGCAATTACCTCAGAGGAAAAGAAGGGAATGGTCGTATGACCTATCCCTCTTCTCGACTTCGGTGATGTCCTGTACCCATACTGGTCCTATCCGTCTGCAGCGAAGTGTCTCACATTCTCCTATCCCCATGCAGTGAAGTTCTTCTCGGTAGTGGCTAGGACATCCCGACACTCAATGGTGGGTGTCGATGGTATGGGTAACTGTGACAAGCCGTTAGGACGAAGAAAGACTGTTATGGAACAACCGAACTAAGTCCCACAGCGAAGTTCGTAACTGACTTGGGCGCTCTGACAGCTGCCGACTGACTGCGTTCGGTAGGAGGCAAGTTGTCCAAGCGCCCGAGCAAGTCACGTGACCTTCGCCTTAAAAGGGTTTATGGCCAAGAGAACTAAACAAATAATTTGTTCGTCACCGATGCCAGAAGGGGCGAGGTGATGATTCTCTTAAGGCATGTGCCCAACAGGCGAAAGTCAATTGCCTTCTAGAGAACGAGGTCCCTGATGGCAAGATATCTTCATAGTATAGTTGATTCTCAGCTAAGGAGAAACAACACTATGTGTTCGTTGAAGACGAGTTGCAGTTCAATTAAGAATACAATTCGTCTCGGTCACAAACCGGTAGAGTTAACTACGGTATGCGCCTACCCCCGGACAATTCAACTGTTAAAAGAATCATGTCGCGAGGGTAATATACGTATTATATTTTTGTAGGTTCTGTACCACGACCTCCATCCTAAATTTCTTTTCCTCTCGAGGAATGAATAAGGATTGGAGAATCGACCGCCTTCGTTCTCTAGTCAAGAGAGTGAAGGAGAAGTCTTTCCCAAAGGAAAGCTTCAATGGTGAACAGAATACCGAAGACGATAGTTTCAAGCCAAACTGGAAGTTCCCGTCCGTTCTTCTCTATTCCAGGTTAATCGCCTACTGTGACATACTCTCTTCAGCAGCAGTCTTCTCCAAATGCTAGAAATTACAGGAATTCGAGCATAAGCGAGGTTCCCGATTATCGTGTAACAATTATCGGGATTCTCGCTCACTTTCCTTTTGGACCCGTGGTCTCGCCATAAGTGTTTGGAGATCGTAAAAAAAACTCGAACACTCTGAGTGTGCTAGAAATTCCGTAGAATTCTAAGCACTCTGCGAAACCCCCCACCGAATTCGTCAAACGATATCGGCTGGTGGTCCTATCGATTCCCGTAGAAATCGAGAAAGGGGCAGGATCCCTCCTCAACGACCGGGTCTTACGTCAGGTAGGACCCGAAGGTCCCCCCGGTAGCGCAGCCCCTAACGTGGGATCTTACAGAGATATCTCTGTAGGATCCCTCCCCCTTTCCCTCGTAGCCGGAAGGAGAGAGGGAATGGGGGAGGAATAGGATACTGGCTCGCCTTCCCGCGGAAACTAGCAGTTGGAGAAGAAAAGGACAGCCATCGCCGTAAGAGCCTGGGAAAACGTATCGTCAGGAGAAACGTTTTCCCCGAGGAGGGTTACGAACTCATACTGTATGGTAAGGGTCTGCCGCCACTGTGAACGTCGTCTGGGTGGGGCTGATCGACACCTGACAGGAAGAGAGCCGATACCGTCCTCCTCCCGACTCATTCCAGTCCTCGTCGAGGTCGAAACCTCTCAGGAGGACCGAAGGGGTATTCAAATACGGTGTCCGAAGACACGTAGAAACGCCTCTGTCGCAGTAGAGGAGGTGAAGTAGCTTGTTCGACCGGCCAGAACTGAGAGAGCCTTCTTGTCCGGAGACGAGAGACTACCTGGTTCACACAGTCGGCAAGCTCCGATCGCGGCAGACCCACCGTCGATTTGGGTTTCCCTCTCGGGGGTTGGGCCCCAAAACGACTCGCCGAGACGTGGCTTCTGCTGGTGGGAGCGCGATCCTTCCCCGAGGTCGTTGTGCTGACGAATCAGCGCCATAACCTCGGCAAAGGTTCCTCTGGATCTCGGAAGTCACAGCATCTTGCAGAGTAGGACCGTTAAGCCCTTCGAACAAGAGCATATTCCGAGAACCTTCCTCCCAAGAAGGGGAACAGCGACAGCCCTCTCGGTCTTCTCCATCCACTTGCGCATACGTCCTGGCCGGTCCAAGAACCGTGCCTGGCACGTAGGGCGTCGTGGTGGGATCATGAGGGGTCGCACCCCTCACGATCACTCCTCAATACCTCGCTCCTCCCGGTGTAACCCGAGGAGGTTTGAAGGTACGGGCGAGGCAGACCTGACTCTCCTCCTCGCTCGCTTGGCAGAACCCAGCAGCTTTGGAGGGCTGCAGGCGATCGTCAACGCGGTGGCGAGTCGAGCTGCAGGCCTGGTCGAACCGTCCTCGGCTGTGGAGAACGCTGGACCTGAGCACAGCGGCCCGATCTCGAGTGTCAGAAGAGCTGGTGCTGGTTGCCGTACCCGATCGCTCTCTGTGAGAGCGACGGTCCAGGCGACCTGCAGGCTCCACTGTCCACAGTGAGACCGGTGCTTGTCCTCGCACGGCACGTCACGTCGCTGGTTCCACCGTGGCTGGCACCGGGCGAACAGGGGGACCTCTTCCCAGCCTCAGCCCGTGGCCGGTCTGGACCGTCACGTCCCCGGGTAGCCAGCTGGTCGCCGCGAGAGCGAGAGCTGGTCTGGTGAGAGTCGCGTGAGCGGCTGTCACCAGTCTTCCCCCGCCCCGTGCCGTGACCTGACGCTGAGCGGGCTCAGAGGTCTGGTTCCTGGCTGCACGGTCGCTGGTAGGCGACCGTACACGGTCGGTACCCAGTTCCCGCGAACGAGAGGCCGAGACGGACCCTGATGCAGTGGCAGAACCACTGACACCAGGCGAAGGAAGTACCGGTGTTAGCTGGTACCCCTCTGTCCCCGTAGTCTTCTTCTTTGCGGAAGAAGAGACGGGCCCCGCTCCCGAAGGAGCAGTAGGACCAGCGGAAGGAACCCTCCCTCCCGTCCCACCGAGGTGAGACGGGTCCCGAGAAGCTCCCGAGGGAGACTTCTTAGGAGGGAGGCGCAACCTTCTTCTTCCTAGGCTGTGAAGCCTTAGAAGTCGAAGGGGGGGGAAGAGGCGGCAGCCGACGACGATGAAGAAGATGAAGACGACGTCCCCTTCCTCCTCTTCTTCGTCAGCTTCTCAGGACAGACGTAAAGATCTGCTATCCAGGGCGGAGCCGGGGCTGCTTGTAGCCGAAGCCACAGGGCCCGGACGCACCTGTACAGACAGACCAAAGTCTGGGGTAGTACCACCACGACAGGGAGACGTCAGCAGGTATGGGCATCTCAGGAACAGCAGGCACAGGCAGCACAGTAGTCGGTAGGGACAGCCAGTGCAGCAACGGCAGGGACAGCCAGCGCAGCAAACGGCAGGGACAGCCAGCGCAGGCAACTGCATGGACAGTCAGCCCAGAATCGGCAGGTATGGCATGCAGCACCGAAACACAGGAAGTGTAGCAGCAGCCAGCACATCCTGGTAACCGGCGGCAGGTCCAGGGCTAGCTCTAGGGCAGCGGAAGCGTGGGTCGCGGCGAGCGCGGCAACCACGAGCGGCGGCGGCACGTTCCCCCTCTCGGTAACGGCGAACGGCCACTTCACAGCGGCTGTAGGCAAGACCTGTTTACCACGTGAGGCGAGTACACCAGGTGAGGAGGGACGGTCGTCAACTGGAGCGTGGTCACCACTCCATGGGTGACCACAGTAGGCCCAGACATAGAACCGCAGCCCCTGGACACTAGCACGCCCTGCAAATGGAAGGACGCCCATACCTCACCAGGTCCACCCTGCTCCGTCGGCAGTAGCACCTGCAGAAATAACAGTAGTAGTGATTAGTGGGTGGGGGGGAAGTCCCCTCGCGCGGGGGTGAGCCCCACACCAGAACGAGTGGAAGACCCCGAATACAATTGTAATCTCGGGCACCGAGCGCCCTCCCCCGCGCATCTGACGGATCGGGCGAGGAGAAGAACCCAGATAACCTCCCCCCCCCAAGGGGAAGGGCCATCTGTGGGGGGGGGGTGGGGGGGGGGGATTCTCGTTCCCCACCGCCCGCACAGCACCCATGTACCCAACAATAATAATAAGAGCCCGAGAGCAAATCGTGCCATCGGCCCGAATGCAAGGCATAAGGATCAATTCCCTGACTGAGGCGTAACTTGAACCCAATAAATATTGTTATGCAATCAATAATAAAACGTATTAAAATGAAAAAGAATCTTGCATTACGATTCACTTCACAATGAATACAAAAGGGCTCGGATCGTGCGCATTTGCGCCCTCGGTACGGAGCGCAAGGGTAAAAGGATCCTTCCCGATTATGAACGGGAAACCTTGATCCATAAATGAATTGATGCAAATCAAATATATATGAAAATGAAAAAGAATACTGCGCTTGCGATTTCACTTCATACAAATAAAAAGGGGAAGGATCAATTCCCGGGAATAGCGGAAACATTGATCCAAGTAATAATGCAATCTCAATAAAATATGAAAATGAAAAGAACCTGCACTTGCGATTTCACATTCATTCAAATAAAAGGGGAAAGGATCAATTTCCGGGTAAGAGCGGAACTGATCCAAATGAGTATTGCTACAATCAAATAAATATATAAAAGAAAATGAAAAGAATACTGTAACTTGCGATTCCACTTCCATACAGAATAAGTTTTTTCATGCCGAGCGCATTCGCTCGGCAACGGAAGCATACAGGTCAAAAAAATATAAATGAAAAGGGCCACTTACTTACGATTTTCATCTACACATTTTCAACCAAAATATAAGTTCGGAGCGAGCGCTCTCCCGCCCTCGGCACCGAGCATACACAATACGAGGATCATTTCTGGGGTTGGAAAATGAATTCCCCCGCACTTACGCCTTCAGTCCGGCACTCGGGTAATCGGAGGTTCGCGTGGAGAAACCAAGATCCTTTAATTCACAATTGAATTCATGGAAATAAAGATGAAATGATTGTACTTACAATTCAGTTTCACTAGATAAATAGAAAAAGAAAACACAACCATGGCGCAAAGCAACGACGATGAAGCGGGCGAGAGAGCGATGATACACGTCTACACGCCAGCAGGCCGAAAGCAAAAGTGGTTTGTTTACCTCCCAGTCGCGCGCGCCAGCGCCTGTCGGACAAGCAGTTAACTACCGACCCCTTGTCGAAAGCTTACGACCTATCCAGCTGCCGCTAGTACCTTCCTATTGTAAAAGGACCGAATTGTTTGTATGCCGTGTCGGAACAAATATGAATTTAATTACGTCTCGTTGGGAACTAAATTATTTCTTTTGTACAGATTGCTTTGTGGTCATTTTTAGTGAACGAAATTAGGTGATTCCATTCGCTGTTTTCACTTGATTTCTTTGTAGTACCAGCTTTACAGCTACGTAATTTATCTTTCATCGGCGTGAAAACAACAGTAAAATGACAATTTGGTCCAAAATTGCATTTTTCTAAACTATACAAACCTGAGGTCCTTTTACAATAGGAAGGTACTAGTGGCAGCTGGATAGGTCGTAAGCTTTCGAACAGGGGGGGGTTCGGTAGTTTAACTGCTTGTCCGACAGGCGCGCGCTGGCGCGACTGGGAGGTAAACAAATCACTTTTGCTTTTTTGGCCCAAGCAAAAACTGCAGAGTGAGGGGGTGGCATGAGGTGGGGAACTAATGTGTAAAAGGACCTCAGGTTTGTATAGTTAGGAAAAATTGCAATTTTTGGACAATTGTCATTTGTTCCGACACGGCATACAAACCTTCGTCCCTTTTACAATAGGAAGACTCACTTCTTGGTGGGAGGAATCTGAGTCTTTTGTGAACAGACTGGTGTTCGCCCAACCTTGGAAGTCTCCCTGGTCGTAAGAGCGAGGGAGGGATCCAAGCCTCTGTCCGATTGATCGGGGTGTGGCACCGCAAGGATCAATGGTCAGACCTCTGGACCGAGTACTAAGAGAGAGGCAAGCGTATCTCTCGTACCAGCAATGTAAGAACTTGTTCCTGTACAGGAGCCAATATAAAGTCATGGGTTTGACTCTTTGTAGGCATCCACTTCCCCCCCCTTGTAGGAGGAAGTGGTGGATATTCTGCTCCTATCCCTAGTGAAAGGGATAGGATGGGGCTCTGTCATATAGCTCACCTGCATCTCGTCCTCATCCAGCGTAGTGACGACCGTGGCCCTCTGCCCACAGGTAGAGGAGGAGGAAAAGATGAGAAGAGGGAGCCAGTCACTCACGGTCACTCACACATCCATCCACACAGTCACACAGGACTCGATGCTGTTTCAGCCTGCGAGGGTCTGGTTAGCTACACAACTTGTTGAGCAGCCACCACGGGTCCCAGGAAAAGGTATCCAAGCCTGTGGGCAATATCCCGAAGGTAGAAGGACGTAAAGGTAGTCTGGTTCGACCAGACCCCTGCCGTTCAGGACCTGCGCCACGGAGAAGTTCTTACGAAACGCCAACGAGGGGCCAATACTTCTGACTTCGTGAGCTCTCGGACGGGACGTACGGATGTCGTCATACCATCAGCCTCATACGCCCTCCTGATGACCTCACGCAGCCAGAATGAAAGAGTGTTCTTGGATACTTCTTTCTTGGTTACCCCGTTGCTAACGAAGAGGCGTCGACACTCAGCCTGAGGTGTCGAGTTTTCTTCAGATAGCGCCGTAGCGCCTCACAGGACAAAGCAGCATCTCATCCGCATCATTATCGGTGAAGTCCATTAGGGAGGGAATCGTGAAGGACTCGAACCTGTCGTCAGGGACCGAGCGGTTTTCTGAGTCTTCGCAACGAAGTTCGGGAGCGAAATCGAGCGTCACGATCCCCATCCCCTGGAGTGTCGTACATCATAGGAAAGACCATGAAGTTCCCCTACTCTCTTCGCCGATGCCAGGGCCAGCAAGAAGAGGGTCTTGAGGGTCAGATCCCTGTTCTGACGACTCTCGGAGTGGCTCGAACGGCGTTCGAGTCAAACTCCTAAGGACGAGAGTCACATCCCACAACGCAGGGGGCCTGAGTTCCCTGGGTGGGCAAAGACCTTTCGAAGCTCCTCATAAGCAAGATCTTCGAACGAGTTCAGATGTCCAATCCCCTCAGTTTCAGGACGAGACCAGGGCGGCTCTGTTATCCTTTGACTGTGGGACTGAGAGGAGCTTCTCTCGGCGAAGAAAAACGAGGAAATCCGCTACCTGCTGAAGAGTGCTCTGAGAGGAGATAGAACCCTGTCTACGACACCAACCACAGAAGACGGCCCACTTCCCCTGGTACCACAGCTTGCAGAGGAACTGACGGGACGTTTCCAGCCATCTCTGTTGCTGCGCTACGAGAAAAGCCTCTCGTTCGCAGAGATGGTGGATAACAGCCAGCCGTGAAGTCGTAGGGACTTGGACTGCTCGGTGGTACCGCTCGACGTGTGGCTGGGCGAGAAGGTTGTGCCAAGGGGGGGGAATCTCTCTCGGTTCTCCTGCGAGAGCCAGCAGGTCCGGATACCAAAGTGGCCTGTGGCCATTTGGGAGCCACCACGGATCATCCTGAGATTTCGGTGTGACCGTGCTCGACTGATCACCTTGCGAATCAGGCTGAACGGGGAAAGGCATGACCGAAGAGGTTGTCCCACGGGTGTTGAAGAGCGTCCTCTGCAGCTGCCCATGGGTCCGGCACGGCTGAGAAGAAACCTGAAGCTTTCTGTTGTGCCGGGTGGCGAACAGAGGTCCACGACTGGTCGCCCCCCCCCCACAGGTCGAAGAGCCTTTCCGCCACGTCCCTGGTGTAGAGACCCACTCGGTGGGGTCCCTATCACCTGATCCCGACGGCTGAGCGTGTCTGCTACTACATTCCTCTTCCCTGGAATGTAGCGTGCCGACAGCTCTATTGATGTGCCTCGGCCCACTCGTGCACCATGCCGAGTCAACTGGTACAACGGGAGAGACACTAGGCCCCCCTGTTTTGTTGACTGTAGGCCACTACCGTGGTGTTGTCGCACATCAACACCACTGAGTGTCCCATCAAGCGGTCCTGGAACTCTTGGAGAGCGAGGAACGCTGCCTTGAGTTCCAGTACATTGATGTGAAGGTGCTTGTCGTTCTCGTCCCACACTCCTGAAGTCAGCAACTCCTCCAGGTGTGCGCCCCATCCCTCGGTCGATGCGTCTGAGAACAGCTGCATCTCCGGGGGGGAGTGCGCAGAGGCACTCCTCTTAAGAGGTTTCCTGTCGTCCAGCCACCAGGCTAGGTCCTGCCTCACCTCCGGTGTCAGTGACACTGGAAAGCTTGGGGGATCCGTCGCCTGTGACCAACTCTCCTTTAGTCTCCACTGAAGAGACCGCAGGTGAAGATGCCCGTGAGGGACTAACTTCTCGAGTGACGACAGGTGTCCGATCACGACTTGCCATCGCTGAGCTAACCTGTTTCCTGCCGAGACAGGAACTGGTGGCTGCCTCCCTGAATCTGCTGATCCGCGAGTCTGCGGGGAAGACTCGCCCTGCTACCGTGTCGATCAGCATACCCAGGTACTTCTCCTCTGCTTGGGCTCGAGATCGACTTTTCGAAGTTCTCAACGATCCCAGATCGCGACAGAACTCGAGCAGTCGATCCCTGTCCTGTAGCAACTGCGAGCGGGAGCTCGCCAGGACTAACCAATCGTCGAGATACCTCATCAGACGTATCCCGTGCGAATGGGCCCAAGCAGACACCAGAGTGAACACTCGCGTGAACACCTGTGGGCGGTTGAGAGACCGAAGCAAAGTGCCCTGAACTGGTACACCGTCCCGTCGAGGATGAAGCGGAGGTACTTTCTGGAGGACTGATGAATGGGTATTTGGAAATACGCATCCTTCAAGTCCACTGAAAGCATGAAATCGTTCTCCCTGATGGAGTCGAGCACGGAACGTGCCGTCTCCATCGTGAACCGGGTCTGGCGAACAAACCGGTTCAGAGGAGAGAGATCTATCACCGGCCCGCCCCCAGCCTCCCGCCGGTAGACTGTTCCACCAGGAATGAGTCGACTGTAAAAGGCCCGGTGACTGATCCGTGACGATTTCTACAGCTCTCTTGCTCAGCATGGTCTTGATCTCCTGTCTCAATGCTACGTCCTTCGATGACCCTGGAACGTACGACTGCTGTTGGACCGGGTTGGAGGTGAGGGGTGGCCGAGATTCGAACAAGGGTAATAGATATCCCTCCCGAAGGACATCTACAATCCAGGTCTCGGCGCCTTAGCGCTGCCAAGTTGCCCAATGGTGGCTGGCCAGGCACCCCCCCATTCCGGCAGCAGGTGAGGGGGAACGCCGTCCCTAGCGTTTCCCCCCTTTCTTCGCTTCTTCCCAGAGCCTCCTCGGGAGGAAGGAGGGCTGGGAGGAGGGCTGGTTTACGGCTCCCCTTTGTAGAAGTCGAAGAAGACAGAGTCTTTCCCCCGGGGCTTCGACGCAGCTACCGTCTTAGCCACCGAGGAAGCGCTAGCCGAGCTCTTTGGCTTGGCCGCAGTCCGAGGCTGCCCAGAAGCCTTCGAGACTGCCTGGTGAACCAGACGGTCACTGTCGTCAGTGCGCCGTCTGTCCACCGCAGCGTCCACCATCTCTCCTGGGAAGAGAGACGTGGAACTCCGTAAAGGTCCGTTGCGTAGTCCCAATGCCGCTTCACGCCCGGCCGCCCTGGAAACTCGAGTAAGGACAGCGTCCCTACGTCGGAGAACCAGGTTGGCCCACAGGTTTCACCGTCTGGTGGGCAAGGAAGGAGATGGCTCTTCCCCAGACTGGCAAAGTCTCCTAAAGGCCGAGTCATCTTCGGGAGAAATTCCCCCGGAGTTGGCTGCGACCTTAGATACTGTGAGGGACCACAGATCTAACCAGGAGACGGCCTGGAAAGCTGCCATGGCAGTAGATTCCAGGCCGAGTGCCTCTTGCTGCTAGACCATAGGTTTCTCGGTTACAGGAGCTGCTGCAGAGACACACCCGGAGTCAGCCTGGCTAACTCCGGGTTCACCTGTTTTGGGCGGCATCGGGTCCTCAGATGGCACGTAAAAACGCCGCTGTCGCAGCAGAGGAAGGTGGAAGCAGCTTGCTCGACCTGCCAGACTTGAGAGAACCGTCTTGCCCGGCAGACAAGAGATTCTACCTGGTCCTAGCACTGAGAGTCGGCAAGCTCGGAAGAAACGCGGCAAACCCACCGTCGGTCTGGGTTCCCTCTTCGGGAGCCCCAGAACGACTCGAGCCGGGACGTGGGCTCGGATGGTGGGAGCGGCGATCCTTCCGCGAGGTCGTTGTGCTGACGAATCAGCGCAATAACCTCGGCAAAGATCCTCTGGATCTCAGGAGTGACTGCGTCCTGCAGAGTCGGACCATCCAGTCCCTCAAACAGGAGCATCTCCCGAGACCCTCCCCCCCTCGAGGGGGGGAACAGCGACAGACCCCTCTCGGTCTCCTCCAGCCACTTGTGCATACGACCTGGCCGGTCCGAGAACCGTGCCTGGTACGTAGGACGACGTGGTGGATCCTGAGGGGCGCACCCCTCACGATCACTCCTCAATACCTCGCCCCTCCCGGTGTGACCCGAGGAGGTTGAAGGTATGGGAGAGGCAGACCTGACGCTCCCTCCTCGCTCGCTGGCAGAACCAGTGGGCTTGGAAGACTGCAGGCGATCGTCAACCCGCGGTGGCGATCGAGCTGCAGGCCTAGTCGAGCCAGTCTCGCTGTGGAGAACGGCTGGACCGAGAACAGCGGCCCCGGGCTCGTGTGTCAGAGGAGCTGGTGCTGGTCGCCGTACCCGATCGCTCTCTGTGAGAGTGACGGTCCAGGCGACCGGCGAGCTTCCACTGTCACGGTGAGACGGTGCGTATCCCTCACGGCGCGTCACGTCGCTGGTACCAGCCGTGGCTGGTGCCGGCGAACGGGGGGACCTCTTCCCAGCCTCAGGCCCGTGGCCGGTCGTGGACCGCACGTCCGCCCAGGGTAGCCAGCTGCTCGCCGCGAGAGCGAGAGCTGGTCTGGTGAGAGTCGCGTGAGCGGCTGTCCACCAGTCTTCCGCTCCGTGCCGTGAACCTGACGCTGAGTGGCTCATGAGGTCTGGTTCCTAGCTGCACGGTTCGCTGGTAGGCGACCGTACACTCGGTACCTCTCGCGAACGAGAGGCCGAGACGGACCCTGCTGCCGTGGTCGAACCACTAACAGCAGGTGAGGAAGTGCCGGTGTTAGCCGGCATTCCTCTGGTCCCGTAGTCTTCTTCCTTGCGGAAGAAGAGACGGGTCCTGCCCCCGAAGGAGCAGGGTGACCAGCGGAAGAACCCCGTCTCACCGGAGCGAGACGGGCCCTTAGAAGCTCCCGAAGGAGACTTCTTGGGGGGGGGGGAGGCGACCTTCTTCTTCTTAGGCGGGGGAGCCATTAGAAGAAGAAGGGGAAAGAGGCGGCAGACGACGACGACGACGAAGAAGACGATGAAGACGACGACGACCACCTTCCTCCTCTTCTTCTTCTTCTTCGTCAACCTCCTCAGGACCGATGTCAGATCTGTCATCCAGGGCGGAGCCGGGGCTGCTGTTGCCGAAGCAACAGGGCCCGGACGCACCTGTCCGAACAGATCGGCATCGGGGAGCAGCGGCGCCAGGAACAGGACAACGTCAGCAGGTGCAGGCATCACAGGAAACAGCAGTGGAGACGGCAGGAGCAGGTACAGGAACGGCAGAAGTGGTCGGCAAACGTCACGTCCGTGAACAGCGGCTGGGCAGGTACGGCAGGTACGGCAGTACGGCAGGCTGTACAGGCGGTCCAGGTGGACGGACCACGGCACAGACATCCTAGGTAACTGGTGGGAGGTCCAGGGGCGAGCTCTTCGGGCACACGAAGTCCGGTCGCGGCAGCACCGCAAACCCAGGCGGGCGGCATCACACTCCCCCGTGGTTACGGCGACTGGCCCCTGCACCGATGTAGTTGGTGACAGAGACCGCGTGCGGGGTGTACACCAGGTGAGGAGGTGAAGCATAGCCAGGCGTTGAAAGGGTCGTGGTGGTGGTCGTTACCGTAGCATGCGTGACCGCCACAGAGCCAGCGAGATGGTAGAGCAGCCCCTGGACACTCGGCACGCCCTGCAGACCCAACGATGCCCACACCTGTCCGAGGTCGTCCTTCGCGGCAACCGCACCTGAGGAAGCAAAGGTCAAAGGCGGGTGATTAGCAGGATCCTCTACCCGCTCGCGCGAAGACGAACGGATAGAGGACCCAGAGTACAACTCGACATCGGGGTATCTAGCGCCCTCCTCCACATCTCGACAGGTCGGGTGAGGAGAAGGACCTAGAAACCCCCCCCGAAGGGGAAGGCGCCAAACGTGGGAGCTGAGAGCGGGCGGCAGGAAAGAAGACGAAGTGTCCGTAACCAAAGGAGTCGTGGGAGAGCTTTCCGACGACTCCTTTGCAGGCCTTCGCTTCTTCCTACCTTCGTACAAGACCCCACTTGCGCTCCGACCAATTACAATACTCACCAGGGCTGGCTCGAGTGCATTCGCGCCCCCGACACCGAGCGCACAAAATATGTGGATCAATTTCAGGGAACGAGCGGAAGCTTTCCGCATTTACGCCCTTCGGTACCCGGGCATAATCTCCGGGGGGTAGCGAGGCGTGGAGATTCCATGATTGATCAAAATTCACAAATGATGAAAAAAGAGGAAATGATTGTACTTACAATTATGATTCACACACAAACACAACCAAATACTCATGAAAGCAAACGACGAGAAGCGGGCAGAGAGCGTCGAACACACACGTCCACTCGCTGTGAGGCCGAAAGCAAAAGTGATTTGTTTACCTCCCAGTCGCGCGCGCGCGCCTGTCGGACAAGCAGTTAACTACCGAACCCCTTGTTCGAAAGCTTACGACCTATCCAGCTGCCGCTAGTACCTTCCTATTGTAAAGGACCGAAGGTTTGTATGCCGTGTCGGAACAAATGTATTCTTTCGAGACCTGAAGTTTTGATTAAAATTATTCTCTCTCAACTTTATCTACGGTTGTGTTTGATCGGATAAGTTTATGGGAGTTTTATGTTTGTTACTGATGCACAATAACAGTCATTAGCAGCTCGAAGTGTTCTCAGCTTCAGCTACAACTTTGTTTAAATTTAACAGTATTTTTACTTGCTGATATTTGATCTTTAGTGACCAAAGTTATTACCTAAAAATATCAGTCCTATTATAATTAAACATAACGTCATTTATAACATAACTGCAGTAATGTTTACTATAGTATGATGGTTGAAATAGAAGCCAAATGGATGTTGTATCCAATTCGGCTGTACTTAGCAAAATGTTGTTTCTTGTTTGGTTGTTCATGGCTGTATACATTTACCAAACGAGTAAAATGTTAAAACAAAACTTTCATTATTTTCTTTTTGCTTTTTTTTTTTTTAACCAGAAGACGGGATGAAGTTAGGCTATTGTAATTTGGTCTGTCTTTCTTGCTGCCAGGTTGTACGCTGCTGGACTGCACCCGTTACGAGCGAAATTTTAAAATATTTTCAAAATATTGTCGTATCAGTATCAATTGCTAACCCTATCGTAAAAATCGGATTATCATAAGCCGAATTATTGTAACTTGAACACTACCTGTATCTAAAAATCATACTTACTGACGTTCAAATTCTATCTTCTACCTTAGTTTTAAAGCTATAGCATTGAAATTTGGTACTATATAACTTCACCTCCTGATTACCTCACGTAGCCAGAAAGAAAGTGTTCTTGGATATTTCTTTCTTGGTCACCCCGGTGCTAACGAAGAGGCGTCGACACTCAGGCCTGAGGCGCCGAGTTCTCTTCAGATAGCGTTGTAGCGCCCTCACAGGACAAAGCAGCATCTCATCCGTATCATTGTCGGTGAAATCCAATAGGGAGGGGATTGTGAAAGACTCAAAACCTGTCGTCAGGATCAACGGATTCTGAGTCTTAGCTACAAAGTTCGGGCGGGACAAAATGAGAGTCCACAGATCCCCATCCCTGGAATGTTTAACGTCGAAGGAAAGACCATGAAGTTCCCCTACTCTCTTCGCCGATGCCAGGGCCAGCAAGAAGAGGGTCTTGAGGGTCAGATCCCTGTCTGACGACTCTCGGAGTGGCTCAAAGGGTCTTCGAGTCAAACTCCTAAGGACGAGAGTCACATCCCACCCCGGGGGCCTGAGTTCCCTGGGTGGGCAAGACCTCTCAAAGCTCCTCATAAGCAAGGAGATCTTGAACAAGTCCGAGATATCCACTCCCCTCAGTTTCAGGACCAGTGCCAGGGTGGCCCTATATCCTTTGACTGTGGGGACAGAGAGGAGCTTGTCTCGGCGAAGAAAAACGAGGGGGAATCTCTCTCGGTGCTTCTGCAAGCCAGAGCCAGCAGGTCCGGATACCAAACGGTTGGCCACCAGGATCATCCTGAGATTTGGGGTGGCCAGCACTCGGCTGATCACCTTGCGAATCAGGCTGAACAGGGGAAAGGCTTAAGCGAAGAGGTTGTCCCACAGGTGTTGGAGAGCGTCCTCTGCAGCCCTGCCCATGGGTCCGGCACGGCTGAAAAGAAAACCTGGAGTTTTCTGTTGTGCCGGGTGGCAAACAGAATCCACTACTGGATGCCCCCACAGGGTTGAAGAGCCTTTACGCCACGTCCTGGTGTAGGGACCATTCGGTCCCTATCACCTAATCCCGACGGCTGAGCTTGTCTGCTACTACATTCCTCTTGCCTGGAATGTAGCGAGCTGTCAGCTCTATCGAGTGAGCCACGGCCCACTCGTGCACCTGCAGCGTCAACTGGTGCAACGGGAGGGACACTAGGCCCTCCTGTTTGTGGACGTATGCCACTACCGTGGTGTTGTCGCACATCACAACACCACCGATGTGTCCCATCAAGTGGTACCGGAACTCTTGGAGAGCGAGAGGAGGAACGCTGCCTTGAGCTCCAGGACATTGATGTAAAGGTGCTTGTCGTGATGGTCCCACACTCCATGCAGTCAGCAACTCCTCCAGGTGCGCCCATCCCTCGGTGGATGCGTCTGAGAACAGCAACATCTCCGGGGGGGGAGTGCAGAGAGGCACTCCTCTTAAGAGGTTCCTGTCGTCCAGCCACCAGGCTAGGTCCTGCCTCACCTCCTCCGTGAGGGACACAGGGAAGTACGGTGGGTCCTCTCCTGCCTGTGACCAAAACTCTCCTTTAGTCTCCACTGAAGAGACCGCAGGTGAATACGCCCGTGAGGGGACTAACTTCTCAAGTAACGACAGGTGGCCGATCACTACTTGCCATTGCTGAGCTGCCTGTTCCTGCTGAGACAGGAACCGGTCGGCTGCCTCCCTGAATCTGCTGATCCGAGAGTCTGCGGGGAAGACTCGCCCTGCTACTATGTCGATCAGCATACCCAGGTACTTCATCCTCTGCTTGGGTTCGAGATTGGACTTTTCGAAGTTCACCACGATCCCCAGATTGTGGCAGAATTCGAGGAGTTGATCCCTGTCCCGTAGCAACTGCGAGCGGGAGCTTGCCAGGACTAACCAGCCGTCGAGATATCTCAGAAGACGTATCCCTACTGAGTGGGCCCAAGCAGACACCAGCGTGAACACCTGTGGGGCGGTTGAGAGACCGAAGCAAAGTGCCCTGAATTGGTACACCGTCCCGTCGAGGATGAAGCGGAGGTACTTCCTGGAGGATTGATGGATGGGTATCTGGAAATACGCGTCCTTCAAATTCACTGAAAGCATGAAATCGTTCTCCCTGATGGAGTCGAGCACGGAACGTGCCGTCTCCATCGTGAACCGAGACCAGCGAATGAATCGGTTCAGGGGAGAGAGATCTATCACCGGGCGCCAGCCCCCAGTAGACTTCTCCACCAGGAAAAGGCGGCTGTAGAAGCCCGGTGACTGATCCCTGACGATCTCTACAGCTCCTTTGCTCAGCATGGTCTTGGTCTCCTGTCGAAGGGCTACGTTCTTTGATGTTCCCGGAACGTAGGTCTGAAGATGAACCAGGTTGGAGGTGAGGGTAGTAGATATCCCTCCCGAAGGACATCTACTATCCAGGTCTCGGCACCATAGCACTGCCATGTTGCCCAATGGCTCGCCAGGCAACCCCCCACTTCCGGCAGCAGGTGAGGGGGAACGTCGTCCCTAGCGTTTCCTGCCTCTCTTCGACTTCTTCCCTGCCCCTCCTCGTGGAAAGGAGGGCAGGGAGGGGGGCTGATGGCAACCTCCACTGGCAGAAGTCGAAGGCAGTCTTTCCTCGGGGCTTAGACGAGGCAAAACCGTCTTAGCAGCCGAGAAAGCGCCAACCAAACTCTTAGGCTTGGCCGCAGTTGATCGAGGCTGCCCAGAAGCCTTCGAAACTGCCTGGTGTACCAGACGGTCACTGTCATTAGTGCGACGTCTTTCCACCATCTCTCCAGGGAAGAGAGAGGAGGAACTCTGTACAGGTCCGTTGTGAAGTCCTAATGCCGCCTTACGCCCAGCCGCCCTGGACAAGCTGGTATGGACTGCGTCCCTACGCCTAAGTACCAGGTTGGCCCACAGGTTTGCCGTCTGGTGGGCGAGGTAGATGGCCCTACCTCCAGACTGGCAAAGTCTCCTGAAAACTGAGTCCCCTTCAGGAGTAATATTCCTGGAGGTGGCTGCGACCTTGGACACTGTGAGGGACCACAGGTCCAACCAGGAGACTGCCTGGAAAGCTGCCATGGTGGTGGATTCCAGGGCTAGTGCCTCCTGCTGCAAGAACCAAAGGTTCTCCGACAGGAGCTGCTGCAGAGACACTCCCGGAGTTAGCCTGGCTAGCTCCGGGTTAACCTGTTTGGGCGGCATCGGAGGAAGTAGCTTAGACGACCTGCCAGACCTGAGCGAACCCTCCTGTCTGGAGACGAGCGAGTCCACATGGTCTAGCACTGAGTCGGCCGGCTGCGATCGCGGCAGACCCACCGTCAGTCTGGGTTCCTTTTTGGGCCCCCAGAACGACTCGAGCAGGGACGTGGGCTCAGAAGGTGGGAGCGGCGATCCTTCCCCGAGGTCATTGTGCTGACGAATCAGCGCAATGACCTCTGGATCTCAGAGTGACCGCATCTTGAGGAGTAGGACCGTCAAGCCCCTCCAACAAGAACGACTCCTGAGACCTTCCTCCTTCAGAAGGAGGAAACAGCGACATTACCCTTCTCGGTCTCCTCCTGCCACTTGCTGCATACGACCTGGTCGATCCTAAGACCATGCCTGGCACGTAGGGTGTCGTGGGTAGGATCATGGAGGGCGCGCACCCCTCACGATCACTCCTTGTAGCCCTCGCCCTTCCATTGTAACCCGAGGAAGTTGAAGGGTACAGGAGAGGGGGAAGACCTGACGCTCCCCCCTCGCTCACCGGCAGAGAACCAGTGTGGCGAGCGGCTGGACCGAGAACAGCGGCCCCGGTTCCATGCGTCAAAGGAGCTGCTGCTGGTCCCCCTATCCGTCCGGTCCCGGTGGGAGTGGCGGTCAGGGGACCTGCAGAGACTACTGTCACGGTGGGACCAGTGCGTGTTCTCACGGCGCGTCGAACTGCTGGGACCAGCCAGGGCTGGTTCCTGCGATCGAGGGGACCTCTTACCAGCCTCAGCCGATCTGGGACTGTCACGTCAACCCAGGTAACCAGCTGGTCGCTGCGAGAGCGGCCGCTGGCCTGGCGAGAGTCACCTGAGCGGCTCTTGCCAGCCTTCCGCTCCATGCCTTGGTCCTGGCGCCGAGCGAACTCGGGCGTCTGGGCCTTGGCTGCACGGCCACCCGCGGGCGACCGTACACTCGGGACCCTCTCGCGACGAGAGCCGGCCAGAACCTGGTGTAGCGGCAGCGCCCCTAGCACCAGGCAAGGAAGTACCGGTGTTAGCTGGTACCCCTCTGGTCCCCGTCTTCTTCCTTGCGGAAGGAGAGACAGGCCCTGCTCCTCCCGAAGGAGCAGGAGGACCAGCGGAAGGACGTGGGACGGGCCCTTAGAAGTTCCCGAAGGAGCATTCATGGGGGGGAGGAGGCAGCCTTCTTCTTCCTCGGCTTGGAAGCCTTGGAAGTCGAAGGGGAAGAGGCGGCGGCAAGCGACGAAGAAAATGACGAAGACGACGACAACACCTTCCTCTTCTTCGTCAGCTCCCTCAGGACAGACGTCAAGTCCTCCATCCAGGATGGAGCCGGGGCTGCTGTTGCCGAAGCAACAGGGCCTGGCTGCACCTGTCCGGAAGGACCAGCGACTGGGGCAGCAACACCACGGGCTGGAACGACGTCGGCAGGTGCGGGAACAGCAGGAGCGGCAGGTACGGCAGACAAGTCAGCCAGCGACATCCTGGGTACAGGCGGCAGGTCCAGGGGCAAGCTCTTCGGGCATCGGAAGTCCGGGTGGCTGGCAGCACGAAGAACCTGGGAGGTGGAGGCATTCCCCCTACCTCGGCACCGGCAGGCGATCAGCAGGCCCGTACGGTGGCCGTAGGCATCACAGACATCATGTGAGGGGTGTAAACCAGGTGAGGAGGGGCGGCGTACCCTGAAGTTGAGATTGTGGTGGTAGTGGTGGTCACCGCTCCATGGGTGACTGGCACAGCCCCCGCCAGATGCTGGAGCAGCCCCAGGACCCTCGGCGACACCCACACCTGGCCAAGGTCGTCCCCCGCAGCAGAAGCACCTGAGGAAGCAATAGTTGGGGTTAGGAGGGGTTACCCCCTCCTCCGCGCGTGGGGGGGGGGGGGGGGGTGGGGGGGGGGGGGGAAAAGCCCCACCCCTACGAGCGAACGGAAAAACCTTAAATACAATTGCACGTCAGGGTGATGAGCGCCCTCCTCTACGCTCGACGGATCGGGCGAAGAGAAGGACCTCGAAACGTCCCCCCCGAAGGGGAAGGTGCCATACGCGGGAGCTGAGCCGGGGACAGGAAAGAAGACGAAGTGTTCGTAACCAAAGGAGTCGCTGGAGAGCTTTCCGACGACTCCTTGGCAGGTCTACGCTTCTTCCTACCCTCGTACAGCACCCACTGCACCTCCGACCAATTAACACATATATTGCACGGCTCGGTCCGAGAGCATTCATTGCCCTCGGCACCGAGCGCAAAGGGCATGCAGATTCAATTTCCGGAAAGGAGCGGGAGGACCGACACTTGCGGCCCTCCACCCCCCCGGGCACATTCTACGGTGATGGGGGGTGGGGGCGGAGGGGATAGCTCCATTGTCCGATGATCCATTAATCAATGTAAATAAAAAAATGAAAAAGACAGTACGTACTTACAATTTCACTTTCAAACACTGACAAACCAAGTTGAAGAATATTTCACAACAAAACCAAAGCATACGACGATGAAGTGGGCAGAGAGCGATGATGAACACGTTCTCCACACACGGCTGAAAGCAAAAGTGATTCTTCCCCTCCCAGTCGCGCTGTGTGCGCACTGTCGGACAAGCAGTTAACTACCGAACTCCCTTGTTCGAAGCTTATGACCGTTCCAGCTGCCGCTAGTTACCTTCCTATTGTAAAAGGGCCGATGGTTTGTATTACGTATCGGAACAATGGATATTTTCGGGATAAATCACACTGGCGTCACAAAACCGGTCAGTGGCAAAAATCATACGCAGTTTGGAGATGTCCCAAGTCACCTTATTAAGTGGTATGAATGTCAAAGTCCTGTCCTTAAAAAATGGCATTAGCCTGCTGGCACCCTTAAACCCAGACTATAGAATTTTACCCCATTCTGCACTAGATATTCTAAGGAGATTGAAGATAAATTCAAGACACCTGTGCCTCACCTGATGACCTTTCAAAAGGTAATAGCATTATATGCTAAAATTGTTGCATTACCCTTGAATATTAGTTATTGTTTATAAAACAAGTTTATTTTTTATAATTTTGTATGTATTCCACTGTACATAGTTTACCTGCGAATCCCTTCAAGGCAGAAGACATTGCACATTTGTAACATTTTCCTTTTAACCCTACACTCTTGTGTTGTATGTATGTATTCATGTGTACAAATATGAAAGCTTTGCATAAAAATTATGAAATGAATTGCACATTACCTATAACCAGCAGCCACAACATAAAAGATGCGGAAGATTTTCCCTTCCAACAGTGATTGCTGAAGGTCTTCAGATGGTCGCCATACTGAGAGTATTGCACAGGACCCATTGGTATCCATTACTCGTATCTAAAAATGAATACAGTAAGTACATTACACATAATACAGGTTTATTTTCATGAAATAAAGAGCAAAAAGTAAAAGATTTTAGCAACTATAGTATATGGAAAAACAAAATTTAAATAACATTAATTTAATAGAAATCCATAAATTTCAGGAATTCTATGTGTTCCAGCTACTTTCAGAGGGGCTATACATGAAGAATCAACCACAGAGATAGAAGACCCATCTGAACCAACAGTATCTAGGCTCCAAAATCTTCAACCCAAAGGAAATGGTCATACAAACTTCTGAGCCTACTGTAAGAGACATGTAATCAGCAGGCAGGCATCTTAATTGGGATAATGAGTGTGTAGCTGACTCCACCAGAAAACATTTCACCTGTTTCACATTATGGTAGCTTGAGTTGCCATTAAAGTGGAAAGAATCTTGTTACCCATCGACAATTAACATGCTGTAGTTTTAGAGCCTGTAAATCACTGGTGTGGTATCTAAGAACATGGAAGCTCTGTGTACATGGAATGAATGAATTACAAAATTTATTCTATAATGAAAACTCTGGGGCACATTCAGCTCTCACTTACTTGAAAAAAAAAGTTGGAATGATTGGGTAGCAAAGATACAGATATCCAGAATATAAATTATGTTCAAGGATCTAAACATGAAACTAGCAGAAAAAGTGTTGTATGAAGTAAAGTTGGTTCACCAATAAATTCAACCATTCACTTAATCCATTCTTCTGAGAAAATGAACAAAATCAAAAGGATGAACGAGTTAGACTCACCTTCCTTCCACTGAGATAATGTAATAACTTGGGCTTACCAGTTCACCTTGAAGACCAATAAGACAAATGGTTCCTTGACATCCATGTTAGGAGGTCTCTATATGAACCATACAAAATGATCTGATGATCTCAGAGATGACTATTTAATAATGGAATCAACTTCTCTTCCACTTAAAACCCAGGGAGGTTGACACAGCCAAATTTCAGGATCCATGATCTTCATTTATCAAAAGCCGTAAGTCCTTAAAATGACTTGTTTAAGACAGAGGGATACAAACTTTTAGAAAACCTAATACTCTTTCCTACAAAAACCTTGATCTTCCCAAGATAAATCCTCATGGCTCTACAAAACACAGAAGCCTGACATTTTCATTTCCAAACTGAACAGGCATGAAGGAAATGACAACTAAGGGAGAAATATGAGGTAGATGGTTAAGTTGTGTGTATTGTAGCCACAAGGCCTGGGATACATGACCTAAGGTTGAGGTTCTTTTGGGAAGTCTCCTTGAGTGACTCATATGGTTAATTGAAAAGGTACTTAAGGAGATGAATTACAAGAAGAGCTGAAAGTCCAGTGAGGAACCTCTCTCTAAAAACTCTGACACAAACAATTCAATGGGGCCCCCTTTTAAAGTTATGAGAGAACAGAACAAAGTCATTAATTACTGACAAAGGAAAAAATTCTTATAAAATCCTTGAGTGACGGAGAAAAGCAGTCCACTACACACAGAATAGTGGCAGTGAGAAATTCAAGGCCTTTCTTAGCAGTTTCGCCCAAAAAGTCACTCCTGAAAAGGGACAACTCAACGACCTCAAGGCATGAAAGCTGAGGTTCTGGTGTTACCTCTGAAAGTGAGACCGAGAGATAACTTTCTCCATCCTGGAAACACTCACAGGAGGTCCACAAGACAGGAAAAGTCTGAGAAACATGAAAGCTGAATCCAATTGTAGATCTGCTACTTTTTGTATGAATGGCAGGGAATTTATATTAACCTGCCAACTTTTTATCAATAAACTGCCTCATAAGACTTCCATCTGGCTACCTAATCAATAAACAAATTTCAGTAAAGAAATAGTCTCCATCCAAGTTTAACTTTGACAGACAACTTACACTTTTTGTAAAGTTTAACCATTTCATGCCGATTGGACGTACTAAACGTTGATATAAATTGTCTGTTGGGTGCCGATTGGACGTATGGTACGTCGATATAAAAGTTTTTTAAAATTCACGGAAAAATAGTTATAGGCCTACTAGGCAAAAACTTTTGAATCACGTCGGCCTTGGGGGCAATGCTTGGGTGAGCTCACAGATCAAGGCGTGTTTTGTTTACAATCGTTACCCGGCGCGCAAGCGCGAATTTCTTTCTTCTCGCACTAAAAAGCATCAGCGACACATCTCAGAAATTATTTCGTCACTTTGACAGAATTTTTCCACCATTTTATATTAGCCGTTACATGGAGTATTATATATGAAAATGTGTGCCATTTCATGTAGAATACAACAATAAACAACTCATGGTTGTAGCTTTTATCAGTTTTGAAATATTTTCATATAAATAACGATAAGTGCCAAAATTTCAACCTTCGGTCAACTTTGACTCTACCGAAATGGTCGAATCGAAAAACGCAATTGTAAGCTAACACTCTTATATTCTAGTAATATTCAATCATTTTACCTTCATTTTGCAACAAATTCATGTCTCTAGCACAATACAGTGGGGCCCCCGTATTCGTGTTCCCCGGATTCACGGACTCACACATTCGCGGATTTCTCTCGGGAACGTTTCCCCACATTATTCGCGGAAAATTCGCGCATTCAAGGTACTTTTCTGAGAAATATCCACAAATTCCTGGGTTTTTTTTATCAATTTCATCATAAAATGCACTTTTTGTGATAAAACTATTAAAAAAAACCAAGTATGAAATTTTTTAGTGGTTTTTCTGAGTTTTAACTAACAAAATAGGCTGTTTTTAGCGTTTTTTTATAGGGGTTCCAAACATTTTGCGGGTTCTAACTATTCATGGGGGGGTCTGGTACGCATCCCCGCGAATATGGGGGGACCACTGTATTTCGATTTATGGCGAATTTATGAAAAAAACTTTTTCCTTACGTTTGCTCGGTAACTCTTCCGAAAAAATATAACAATTTGTCGAAAATTGTATTTTTCCTAACTACACAAACCTGAGGTCCTTTAACAATAGGAAGGTACTTAGCGGCAGCTGAACCGGTCGTAAGCTTTCGAACAAGGGGGTTCGGTAGTTAACTACTAGTCCGACAGTTATCAGTATGCTCGACTGCGAGGCGAGGAATGTCCACTTTGCCTGCGGACCCAGGAAAACTCAGAGTGAGGGGTGGCATGAGGTGGGACTAGTATATGTAAAGGACCTCAGGTCTGTACAGTTAGGAAAAATACAATTTTCGACAAATTGTTATTTGTTTCGATACGAAATACAAACCTTTGGTTCTTTAACAATAGGAGGACTCACTATTGGTGGGTGGAATCTGAGTCTTATGAACAGATGGTGTTCGTCCTACCTTGGATTCCCTCCCTGGTAGTAAGAGCAGAGGGAGGGATCCTAGCCTCTGCCCAGCTGATCGGGATGTGCACCGCAGGGATCAGTGGTCAGACCTTCTGGACCAAATTATAAGAGGGAGGCAAGCGTACCTCTTATAATTAGAAAAAAAAGCAAAAGAACTAGTTCCTACTTCAAGAGCCAAGGTAAAGTTATGGGTTTGACTCTTGTTGGCTTCCACTCCCCCCCTTGTTGGGGAGTGGTGGATAAACACTTCTATCCCTACTGAAATGGATAGAATGGGGGCTCGGTAGTGTAGCTTACCTGCATCGGCCTCCTGTTCAGCGTAGTGACGACTGCGGCCCTCTGCCCACAGGTAGAGGAAAAGAATGAAGGAGGAAGAGAAACCAGTCACACTCTCTTTCACTCGTCCATACATGCAGTCACACAAGGATGCAATGCTGTTCTGTCCACTCGGGTGCTGGGTAGACTACACAACTTGTTGAGCAGCCACCACGGGTCCCAAGGAAAAGGTGTCCAAGGACCTGTAGGTGATATACCGAAGGTAGAAAGAAGTGAAGGTGGTCCGGTTGGCCCAAACCCCTGCCTTCAGAACCTGCGCCAGGGAGAAGTTCTTGCGGAACGCAAGGGTTGGACCAATACCTCTGACTTCGTGGGCTCTCGGATGAAGGGTACGGGTGGCGTCAATGCCAGCTGTCTCGTACGCCCTCCTGATCACCTCACGCAGCCAGAAAGAAAGAGTGTTCTTGGATACTTCTTTCTTGGTAACCCCGGTGCTAACGAAAAGGCGTCAACACTCAGGCCTGAGGTGCCGAGTTCTCTTCAGATAACGTCGTAGCGCCCTCACAGGACAAAGTAGCATCTCATCCGCATCATTATCGGTGAAATCCTTCAGGAAGAGGATCGTGAAGGACTCGAACCGGTCGTCAGGGACAGAAGGATACTGAGTCTTCGCTACGAAGTTCGGGACGAAATCGAGCGTCACGGATCCTAATCCCCTGGAATGCTTGACGTTGAAGGAAAGACCATGAAGTTCGCCTACTCTCTTCGCTGATGCCAGGGCCAGCAAGAAGAAGGTCTTGAGGGTCAGATCCCTGTCTGACGACTCTCGGAGTGGCTCGAAGGGTTTTCGAGTCAAACTCCTAAGGACAAGAGTCACATCCCATCCCAGGGGCCTGAGTTCCCTGGGTGGGCAAGACCTCGCAAAGCTCTACGGACCACTTCCCCTGGTAGACAGCCGCAGAGGATTGTCTGAGGTATCCGGCCATCTCTGTCGCTGCGCTGCGAGAAAAGCCTCTCGCTCACAAGAGATGGTGGACAGAAGCCAGCCGTGAAGACACAGGGACTCGATGGACCGGTGGTACTGTTCTACATGTGGCTGGCACAGGAGGTTGTGCCAGGGGGGAATCTCTCTCAGCGCCCCGGCAAGCAGAGCCAGCAGGTCCGGATACCAAATGGCTTGGGGTCGTTTGGGCGCCACCAGGATCATCCAAAGGTTCGCAGTGATCAGCGCCCTGCTGATCACTTTGTCTTGCGAATCAGACCAGAATGGGGGGTGTGGGGGAAAGGCGTAGACGAAGAGGTTTGTTCCCACGGAATGCTGAAGAGCGGCCTCCATGCTCTGCGGACCTGCCCATAGGGTACCGGCACAATCAAGTAGGAAAACGAGTTTTCTGTTGTGCCGGGTGGCAAACAGATCCACTACTGGGCGCCCCAACAGGTTGAAGAGCCTTTCCGCCACGTCTGGATGAAGGGACCATTCGGTTCCTATCACCTGATCACGACGACTGAGCTTGTCGGCTACCACATTCCTCTTGCCTGGAATGTAGCGGGCCGACAACTCTATTGAGTGTGCCACGGCCCACTCGTGCACCTGCAACGTCAACTGGTGCAGCGGGAGGGACACTAGGCTCCCCTGCTTGTTGACGTATGCCACTACCGTGGTGTTGTCGCACATCAACACCAAAAGAGTGTCCACCAGTCGGTCCCGGAATCGTTGGAGAGCGAGGAACGCTGCCTTGAGCTCCAGGACGTTGATGTGAAGGTGCTGTCACGATGTGTCCCACACATTTGCAGTCAGCAACTCCTCCAGGTGTGCGCCCCATCCCTCAATCGATGCGTCCGAGAAGAGCAGCATCTCCTGGGGGGGGAGAGGAGGAGGAGGAGGAGGAGGAGGAGGAGGAGGAGGAGGAGGAGGAGGAGGAGGAGGAGAGGGACTCCTCTTACGAGGTTCCCGTCGTCCAGCCACTCCTTTAGTCTCCACTGAAGAGACCGCAGGTGAAGACGCCCGTGAGGGGACTAGCTTCTCGGAGAGACGACAGGTGGCCGATCACGACTTGCCACTGCTGAGCCTGTTGCTCCTGTAGAGACAGGAACTGTCTTACTGCCTCCCTGAACCTGCTAATCCGCAAATCTGAAGACTCGCCCTGCTGCCGTGTTGATCAGCATGCCCAGGTACTTCATCCTCTGCTTGGGTTCAAGCTCTGACTTCTCGTAATACACAACAATTCCCAGATCGCGGCAGAATTCGAGGAGTCGATCTCTGTACTGTAGCAAATGCGAGCGAGAGCTCGCCAGGACAAACCAATCGTCAAGATACCTCAAGAGACGTATCCCTACCGAGTGGGCCCAAGCAGACACCAGCGTGAACACTCGCGTGAACACTGTGGGGCGGTGAAAGACCGAAACAAAGTGCCCTGAATTGGTACACCATCCCATCGAGGATGAAGCTGAGGTACTTCCTGGGGGATTGATGGACGGGTATCTGGAAATACGCGTCCTTCAAATCCACCGAAAGCATGAAGTCGTTCTCCCTGATGGAATCAAGAAGCACCGAACGTGCTGTTTCCATCGTGAACAGAGTCTGGCAAACGAATCAGTTCAAGGGAGAGAGATCCATCACCATGTGCCAGCCCCCCGAAGACTTCTCCACTAGCAAGAGGCGGCTGTAGAAGCCGGGCGACTGATCCTGAATGATCCCACAGCTTGTTTGCTCAGCATGGCTTCTACTTCCTGCCGAAGCATCACGTCCTTGGTCGAGCCAGGAACGTAGGTTTGCAGATGGACCAGGTTGGAGGTGAGGGGTGGCCGAGACTCGAAGGGTAGTAAATATCCCTCCCGAAGGACGTTTACTATCCAGGCCTTCGCACCGTAGCGCTGCCATGTTGCCCAATGGCTCGCCAGGCAGCACGCCCCCCTTCGGCAGCAGGTGAGGGGGAACGCCCTAGCGTTTCCCACCTCTCTCTGACTTCTTCCCCAGCCCCCCTCGTGAGAAAGAGGGCTGGGAGGAGGGCTGGTGACGGTCGCTCCTTGAAGAAGTTGAAGGCAGAGTTTCCTTTGGGCTTCGACGATGCGATCGTCTTGGCCGCAGAGGAAGCGCTAACCAAACTCTTAGGCTTGGCCGCAGTAGCTCGAGGCTGCCCAGATGCCTTCAAGATTGCCTGGTGTACTAAACGGTCACTGTCATCAGTGCGCCGTCTTTCCACCGCAGCGTCCACCATCTCTCCTGGGAAGAGAGAGGAGGAACTCTGCACCGGTCCGTTGCGAAGACCCAGAGCCACCTCACGCCCAGCCACCCTGGTCACTCGGGTGAGAACAGCGTCTCTACGCCGGAGAACCAGGTTGGCCCACAGGTTGGCCGTCTGGTGGGCCAGGTAGGCTATAGCCCTACCCCCAGACTGGCACAGTCTCACGAAAGCTGGGTCACCTTCAGGAGTGATGTTCCCTAAAGAGGCCGCGGTTTTCGACACTGTGAGGGACCACAGGTCGAGCCATGAGACTGCTTGGAATGCTGCCATTGCGGTAGACTCCAAGGCAAGTGCCTCTTGCTGCGAGAACCAGAGGTTCTCCGACAGGAGCTGCGGCAGAGACACCCCCGGAGTTAGCCTGGCTAGCTCCGGGTTAACCTGTTTGGGCGGCAGAGGGTCCTCTGAAGGCACGTAAAAGTGCCTCCGTCGCGGTAGAGGTGGAGGAAGGAGCTTAGCAGACCTACCGGACCAAAGCGAACCCTCCTATCTGGAGACGAGAGCACCCACTTGGCCTAGTATGCTGTCAGCCAAAGCTGATCGCGGCAGACCCACTGCCATCCTGGGTTCCTTTTTAGGTACCCAGAACGCCTCCAAGCCCAATGTGGGTTCGGTAGGTGGAAGTGGCGATCCTTCTCCGAGGTCGTTGTGCTGACGGATCAGTGCAATTACCTCCGCAAATGACCTCTGGATCTCGGGAGTGACTGCATCCTGTGGAGACGGACCGTCAAGCCCTTCAAACAAAATGCCTCCCGAGAACCTCCTCCTTCCACAGGAGGAACCACGACAGACCCCTCCTGGTCTCCTCCTACCACTTGCGCATACTATCTGGTTGGTCCAAGGACCGTGCCAGGTTCGTAGGGCGTCGTGGCGGGATCGCGAGGGGCGCGCCCCTCGTGATCGCTCCTGATCGCCTCGCTCTTCCCGGTAAAGCCCGAGGAAGTTGAAGGGATCGGAGAGGCAGACCTGACGCTCCCCCGCGCACACCAGCGCTGAGGGGGCTGCAGGCGATTGCCAACCCGCGGTGGCGATCAGTCTGCAGGCCTAGTCGAGCAGCTGGACCGAGAACAGTGGCGAAGGTCCCGAGCGTCAAAAGAGCTGCTGCTGGTCCCCCTCTCCGCCCGGTCCCGGTCGCGGTGGGAGCAAGGCCTATCCTCACGACACGTCACGCTGGTTGGACCAGGCGAAGCTGGTTCAGGCGACCGAGGGGACCGCTTCCTCGCCTCAGCCCGCAAGCGGTCTGGGACCGTCACGTCAACCCTGGGTACCAGCGCGCCGCCGCGAGAGCGATCGCTGGTCTGGTGAGGGTTGCCCGAGCGACTGGATCCTGGCACCGA
This sequence comes from Macrobrachium nipponense, assembly GCF_015104395.2. Classification (NCBI taxonomy): domain Eukaryota; kingdom Metazoa; phylum Arthropoda; class Malacostraca; order Decapoda; family Palaemonidae; genus Macrobrachium; species Macrobrachium nipponense. Next base: position 25,678,785 of record NC_061102.1, read on the forward strand.
GAGAACTCGGATGCCTGGGTCTTGGCTGTCCGGTCACCCACAGGTGACCGTACACTCGGTGACTCTCGCGAACGAGAGGCCGAGACGGTGTTAGCGCTCCTCCTCCCGTCCCCATCTTCTTCTTACTTGCGGAAGGAGAGACGGGCCCCGTTCCCGAAGGAACAGGAGCACCGACGGAAGTCCCAACCATCCCACCGGAGCGGGACGGGCCCTTAGAAGTCTCGGCACGAGACTTCTTGGGGGGAGGAGGCAGCCTTCTTCTTCTTCGGCCTTAGAAGTTGAAGGGGAAGCGGCGGCAGGCGACGACGACGAAGAAGACGATGAAGATGAAGACGACACCTTCTTCCTCTTCCTCTTCGTCAGCTTCCTCAGCACCACCGTCAGGTCTTCCATCCAGGACGGAGCCGGGGCAGTTGCCGAAGCAACAGGGCCCGACTGCACCTGTCCGGAAGGAACTGGGGTGGGAGCAGCAACACCACAGGCAGGAACGACGGCGGCAGGAACTGGTACCAGGGCTGGAGCGGCAAAAAAATCAGAAATAGGAGGCGGGGCAGGAACCGGCAGCATCCTCTGCAAAGGAGGTAGGTCTAGCGGAGAGCTCTTGGGATACCGGAAGTCCGGGGCTGCAGCAGGAGTGGGAAAACTAGGTGGCGGCGTAGCAGCGGGCAAGGAAACCTCCGGCAGCGGAGCCTGCACAGCGGCTGTTTGGGTCACCGTGGCTACGTGCTGCATATATACCAGGTGAGGCGGAGCAGCGTAGCCCAGCGTGGACACCATTGTGGTAGTCGTGGTGGTTGGCCCCCTCACGCCAGATGACTAAGCAGCCCCTGGACCGTCGGTGTCCCTTGCAGCCCCAGCGAGTACCAGGCCCTACTGACTGAGATCGTCGCCCGTAGTCAGCAAGCTTGAGGAAGGAAAAGTCGGGTAGATTAGTGGGGAGTCCCAACTCGCCCGGGGAAGGGACAGCTCCCAGCCCGAACCAACGGAGGACCCCGAGTACAACTAGATGTCGGGGTATCTCGCCCCCTCCTCTAAGCTCGACTGATCGAGGGAGGAGAGGGAGCGAGAAACCTCCCCCGAAGGGTAAGGAGCCATACGAGGGAGCTGAGACGGAGGGAGTAAGGAGGAAGACATATAGGTAACCAAAGGCGTGGCCGGGAGTCCTCCTCCGACTCCTTAGCCATAAATTTTTTCGCTCGATTGTCGTAAGTTTGCACCATTTTAAATTAGCCGTTACATAAAGTTTTATATATGAAAATGTGTGCAATTTCATGAAGAATACAACAAAAAACAACCATGTTGTAGCTTTTATCAGTTTGAAAAATTTTCTTATAAAATAACGAAAAGTGCCAAAAATATCAACCCTTCGGTCAACTTTGACTTGACCGAAAGTAAAAAAACGTAATTGTAAGCTAAAACTCTTACATTCTAGTAATATTCAATCATTTACCTTTATTTTACAACAAATTGGAAGTCTCTAACACAATATTTTGATTTATGGTGAATTTATGGAAAAAAAAAAAAAAACTTTCCTTACGTCCGTGCGGTAACTCTTCCGAAAAAATCCAACATTTTTTCGTCCAATTGTCGTAATGTTTACACCATTTTAAATTAGCCGTTACATAAAGTTTTATGTATGAAAATGTGTGCAATTTCATGTAAAATGCAACAATAAACAACCCATGGTTGTAGCTTTTATCAGTTTGAAATATTTTATATAAATAACGATACGTGCCAAACTTTCAACCGTCGGTCAACTTTGACTCGACCGAAATGGTAAAAAAACGCAATTGTAAGCTAAAAATATTACATTCTAGTAATATTCAATCATTTACCTTTATTTTGCAACAAATTGGAAGTCTCTAACACAATATTTCGATTTATGGTGAATTTATGAAATAAACTTTTTCCTTACGTCCTCGCGGTAACTCTTCCGAAAAAATCATAAATTTTTTCGTCCGATTGTCGTAATGTTTGCACCATTTTAAATTAGCCGTTACATAAAGTTTTATATATGAAAATGTGTGCAATTTCATGTAGAATACAACAACAAAAACAACCCATGGTTGTAGCTTTTATCAGTTTTGAAATATTTTCATATAAATAACGATAAACAGAAAAAAAAACTTGTCCTTCAGTCAACTGTAACTCGACCGAAATGGTCGAAAACTGCAATTGTAAGCTACAACACTTACAGTCTAGTAATATTCAATCAATCACCTTCATTTTGCAACAAACGGGAAGCCTCTAGCACAATATTACGATTCATGGTGAATTTTTGAAAACAACTTTTTTTTACGTCCGCGCGTTACGAATTCATGCATCATTTTGTGATAATATTTTCTCTGTGTTGCCTTGATCTTTTTACGAAGTGTTTTTTACCAAAATGATCGCAATTTAGTGTACAATACGACGAAAAAAAATAAACTCCTGATGGTTGCATACTAAACTTCAGGCAATGACAAAAAAAGGATCTTGAAAATTAAGCATGCTGTGATTTGAAAAAAAAAATTTTTTCCACTTTGGCGCTCACTCTCGAACGCCGCCGGCATACAGGAGACAATTTTTAAAATACCGCTTCGGCATTTAAGGGTTAATAAAATAATTTCCTTGTTACATCTAGTCATTTAGTGTGGATCACACACTGGGGTATTATACCACCCTGTGGTAGGGGTGTAAGAATACTGCCACCTTAGGTCCTGTATGTCGTAAAAGGCGACTAAACGGACAGCTGCTGCCTTACAGTCTTAATTTTTTAGTAAAAGGCTAGGCCCACCTCCAATAACTATGGAAACTGCTGCCTTGCAGTCTTACTTTTTAGTAAAACGCTAAGCCCACTACCAATAACTGTGGAAACTGCTGCCTTGCAGGTGGAATTTTTAGTCAAAGGTAAGGCCCACCTCTAATAACTGTGGTTGATGACAGCAAGGGCATGCGGCTGTAAAAACCCCTTTTGCCAGATAATAGACCATGCCCGATGTTGTGAGGAAAGGCGCATCAGGCAACTGACCCCTTAGTGTAGGGATAACAGTGGGAAAGACGACAACACACTGGGGTATTATGAGATATATATGTTTGGTACACATACAAGAGTAGCATTTATAGTCAGGTACTGTATGACATGATTATGATGGTCAGTAATCTACATGCTGTATATGGTAGGTGAATTAATCTGGGTATGTGTTGCTATTACATATACAGATTTGTTCATTTTTTTATTCATTTATTTGGGGATACACAGACAAAACTAAAGGTAGTAAGAATTTTCATGTCTGTAGTCCTTTGGATTTTTACTCATCAGGTTATTTCAGACATGAATATACATGAATATTCGTTTAATTCTGAGGAGTTACTTAGTTTGTCTCCATAAAAATATGAATTTTCATAATAAAATTATTATTTGGATACTTACCTGCTGTTAAATTTAGCTATATCTCCCTGCCAATTAGGCGAGTTGGCATTCAAACAAAAAATTGAATGGCTGCCCGGACGACTGTCTAGTTTACCTGTCTTTAACTGTAGGTAAGTATCCAAATAAAAAATTATATTATGAAAATTTATAATATTTGAGATGAATCTTACCTACTGTTAAATTTAGCTGATTCCCACATTAAGAAGAGGATGGTGGGTAGTTCAGCTAGGCAAAATTCCGCTCAACCATTCAAGCTAAAGGTTCCTTGTACAAAACCCAAAACATTCTCACCTGAACTGGAATCCTTAGTGGATTTTACTACCACCAGAAGTTGGATTCTGTTCAGGGAGCATGGCTCTCATATGTATGCAGCAAAGAGCAGCCGTGTGGAGAAAACTGCTTCGATTCAGCCAGCATGAAACGCAAGCGGTATGAGGGACCCCTGTGCCTGGGTCCAAAAGCCCTATCAAACGACAGTCACTTAAAATAAATACCTTTACAATATAAATGTACGCTCCTATACAAAATTTTTAACTCAACACTCCCCAAAATATTAAAACCCGGGATTTAAACAAAAACGCCTAAAGAATTGCTCTTTTTTCGGTTCAGGAAAAGACTACCCACTACTAGTAGCGGATTAAGGGCTTTACTATTTTCAAACACAATTCTGTATACTTAAGGTAGTGATCGGGCAAACACTGAATTGTACTTCTACTGTGACACATCCATCCTATTCTGGAGCAACAAATTGACTTAATACTAAATGAAGTTGCAACTGCAGCTCACATTATGAATGTTTAACTTCAATAAAGGTAGAAGATATGGAGCTAGTTCTCATGCACTAGCCTATCCATTATGTCACAGAGGACCTTGTGTTCCTTGACAAAGTTTCTAAAAATCACAACACAAAAGGTTAACTTTGCCTCTTCCAGGCTTAACCTTCACAAATACATTCTAGGTTTTGTACAACCACAAAACAAAAAGTTAAATTTGCCCTCAAGCTTAACCATTGGCAAAGACAGCTAGGTTTTCTAAAACCACAAAACAAAAGGTTGATTTTTGCTTCTTCTAGGCTAACCTTTGACCACATGTGTTTTTCTTAAAACCACAAAACCAAAGGTTGTCTCTGCCTCTTCCAGCATTTACCTTTGACAAAGATGTTCAAGGTTTCTAAACGGATGATAAAAATGTTCTAGGTTTAACCTTTAAATGCAATGCCCAACAGGATAGACAAGTTTCCTCTTTTCCCCCCTAAAGGGGTTACATTGGAATTCTTACAGGGAACTGTGAAGCATAGCCTTAACATCACCCTCAGCTCTAAGGCAGAAAGCTACAATAGCATTCTCTTTACACCAGCTTACAGAAGGGTGCTGACAATAAATTTACTTATTAACCACTGCTAAATAAAAGGTTTTACAGTAAATTCAGATAGTTTAGACCCACATCTAAACTCCAGAGAGAGACTGATATATAGAGATGAAGGGGCTCCAATCTCAACACCTTACAGTGCTGGTCCTCAACAAGATCTAAAAGTACTTGATGCAATACCGAGGAAAGTACGTATGGAACAATAACTTTGGAAGTAGACAGTGAAACGTCTTATCTCCTATAAACAGAAAACATTGACGTCTACAGGTTCCAGGTGCTGAAAATTCCTCCAGAATGGTACCCTCAGCAACAAAGAGACCACTGCTTTTGACCCCAGGCCATGGCAGTTTTAAATTAAGGACAGATCCTATGATAACTTGAAAATCTTATTGTTGGGAGGGGACATTCTAACATCTCCAAGCAGTTAAGGAGATGCCTACGTCAATGGAACTGTATGGTATTGTGTAGTAGAGTTGATTTCTTCTCAACGGAAGAATGAGACATCTACCAAGAGCATTGGAAATTCTGAAAAAAAAATTTGTTTGCCCTCAGGCTACAAGGGTTCTACAGGAGACTAAGCAATTCTTGAACTTGAAATTGCTCAATAGAATGCAGTGTTGATACGAGGGGCAGGCCTATGAGTCTGAATTAGGAAAATTTTTTTGAAACATCCACTGCTCAAGCCTGAGGGCCAACAAAGTAGTAGTAATCATTCAGATGTCCCTGTTCATCTACATGCTATGAAGCTAAATGAGTGCTCCTTAAATCCACACCAAGTGCCAAACTTACGGATGTAAAGGCCCTTGTAGGCAGTTGTTCTTCCTAATCCCCAATTGCTAAAACACTGTCCTTCCACAGAATGAATGATCAAACCAATATGTTGTTTCATTTCACTCAAAGGAGTAAACTTCTCACAAAGACTGCAAACTTCTCACAAAGACTTTGTTTCTGACCGGGAATAAACCTGCTAAGCATCCTGATGTCTTTCCACTGCCCTGCCATCTAAAAAGTTTTACCATGTGTAGTGTTGACCATTCTATGCTGCATGAAAGTGTAATGACACTAGTTAAACTCTGTGTTGCATGACAGAGGGAAAAGACCAAAACTTGGACTTAGGTTTAATAACAAAATGGACGATTCCTGGTTACAAAGTCCCATCCTACAGCCCCTGGAGCCAAAGTTGGTTCTGGATTCTTACAATTTCAACGAACGTTATTTGTAAGTCATAATTCTTATGCTGAAAGTGTACATTAATTGAGCATGATTATCTGAAAATATCCCAAGAGGCCATGTTTCCTAATGAGGAAAAAGCCTTACCATAAAGGAAGTTTCCTTTAGGTCTAAAACTTCTTCAAGCAGCACATGCCTATTCATCTTGACCGACAAACATGCATAATTAAGTATCATCCCCACATCACTAGATAAGAATGGGGATATAAAGAATTAACAACATAATGCAAAGAAATTGTGCCAGAAGCAGCAACAGGTCCTTGGCCTTTGGAATACTGTTGACAGAGTTAGTTAACTTGAACCACTGATTCAGTAGAAGTGTCTCGCTCCTAGAGTCAACACCATCTACCAATGGGCAACAGGTCCCTGGCATAACTTATAGAGGGCTGCACGCTAACCCAAACAAAGTGGACAGAACAGCAATACCTTCTAGTAAAAACATCTTGAAGGAGCTTGCATGACTGTGGGATGTATGGTAAGGTGAAAATACATTTCTCTGCATGTGTACCACAAGTCTGACCATTCTTTGGAAAGGCACTAAAACCATGCTAGAAAAGAAAGAAAGCCAACAAGTATATGGGCAGACACCTTACTGTTATTCAGTCTCCAAACGTCCAAGAATAAACTCCAATTGCTTTTGGGTGTCTTCCTGAAGAATTACCCTTGGACCAATCATTCCTTCTATATACACCAATTGCTTTAGGGTGTTTTCCTGAAGAATTACCCTCTAAATACAATCTCCTACTAAAAGAGACTTATGAGAGATTTCTGCTGAAGACAAGGGAAGCTATAAGAGGGAGATTAAACCAGTGGAGGACAACCAAAAAGAATCACAACTGCCCTTCACTGTCTCCACCATATAACGTACTGGGCCAGAGTCTCTCCATGCATGTCAGGAGGTTGCAACTGTCCATATCCCAGAACCTGAATCTGCACTTATCCCCGAAAGGTACAAAATAAGACTACCAATAGATGATCCCTTTTCGCCTTAAACCGAGCTGCATAATGAGACCATGAAGTGAGAGTGTTCTCACTTCTTCCAAACCGAGTGAGTATAAGCATAAGGACATTACCCTGAAGCATCACAAAATGAGTTACTTGTTTAGTACTTGTTTCCTCGCTAAAAAAAACTCCCGCTGGGTTGGCGTCTCCACCTCTCTAAGAAGTTGCAGAGACGAGACAACGTAGATAAAAGGTAATAACTCAAGTTAGACTGAAATCCATCAGCATGTCTGTCAGTCTCGAGTTCATTTCCCCACAGGAAAGAGAAAGAAAGCGAACCTCCTACTAAAGACGGTTAAAGGACCAATAAGCGTTGTACAGCAAAAGGCGGCCTTCGGCTCTCCATGACTTTAAAAAGACAAGACGACAAGCCAAGGCAGACATAAAGGGAGAATGTGTGTCCGATGATGAGAAAAGTTATGAAATGCTCTCTAATTGGAGAGAGCATTGTTCTCTTCTCCAATATTTAGAGGGCTGCCAAAATACGTTAAGGCAATTATGATATATTCTCTATGTGGCCTCTATCCTCAATAAAAATGAGGATACAGCAAGGCGTAGTGTGCAACAAACGCTGAGTGGCCCAAAACAAGTTCCTCCAACTCCATTCAAAAACTCTCTTCCGTCAGCGGGCGACGGGAGGAGACGCTGCCGACAGGAGGTAAACAAAAGAGCTTAAAGGATTGCTCTTTCTCTGCCAAACCAATTGGCGACAAAAAAGCGACACTTGTCGTATAAGAGGTGACAGCAGCGAGTGCTGTATCGAATCCACCACGACTCAATGAGAGGAAGACAGTTTAAGCGACTCGGGACTCGGCCAAGTCCGCACGAGTCAACTGCGTTCACATGAGTCAACAATGTCCACAGGCAGGGTTCCCCAGATGTATCAGACCAAAATTACCGTACCAAACCTCTTCAAAATTATCGTATTTTGATTAATAATAGTTTATTGTGTACAGAGGTCAAATTATCGTACTCTTATGATAATTATCGTACGTCTGGGAAAACCACTGGTCCGCAGTCTGCATGAGTCAACAGAGGGAAGAGAGACGAGGTGCCAGAAGTGGGAGGCGGTGGGAGAGTATCTAACTCGGCGAGAACTTTAGATACTACAGGCAGTTGTAAGAGATTTGCAGATAGCGAAGAGGAAGCACGCAAAGAACGAACGACCAAGCATTACGAAGAAAAAGGAATATGCTAGCAGACACGAATGTAGAATAACCAAAACATAGAGAGAGATAAAACAGTCGACTGAGTCAACACATCTAAATGTGTAAAAAAAAATAAAAAAGGGATTTTGACAGAGGAAAAATCTATTTCTGGGTGAGAGACCTGTGCCGCCCAGTGAAATGCTCCTTATAGCATCATTTCTAAGGTATAAAACTGCTATATATACCAGAGAAAAAAGTTGCATGGAATGCTAGGAATATACCCAGCTCGCTCACCCATATAGGGTGTCGGTATAGTAACTGGGGCACGTTAAAACCACTGTCAGAGGTCTACTAATATTAGTTCTCTCCTCTCAACATCCACCATTACTACGAGGTGCCGTTCTACATCCAGCTACTGCCCGCTACTACTATACTACTACTACCACGCGATTCCAAACATTTCTCATAGCACCCAAGCTTTGGGCCAGTCTCGGGTGAGGAACCAAGAGGGGTGGGTTCACTGGGCGGCACAGGTCTCTCGCCCAGAAATAGATTTTTCCTCTGTCAAAATCCCTTTTCTGGTTCTCAACCTGTGCAGCTCCATGAAATAGTAAGAGAGAATTGGTCCCATAGCTTGGAAATAAACATCTGATCAAGGAACTGAAATAAAATCAGAACATTTAAATAAACATGTTTAATAAAGTATATTAATCTATATAGTCTATGATACAAAATTAGTAAAAGTTCCAAAAGTTCTTGGAAACATTAAGGAAGAACATTCCAAAACAGATACCATAAGATGTCTAAATCTAATACATTAATATTATTAATATATGTACAGTACAAACGTAGGTTAATGTGCAATCCAGATGAATGTCAAGGCTAAGGCAGGGACAATAAGCGAGGCAGGTAGGAGAGAAAGTAAAGGAAAGAATATATTTATAAGGATTAGACCCCGTTATGATGGTTCTGATATATCAGGAGGAACCACATTTCCTGCTGCCACTGTTGCAAATTTTAGGGCTTCCAAGGATTTTAGGTAGTGGCGTTTGAATACTGCTGGTGATTTCCAGCCTGTATATCTTTTTAATTCTTCAAAATTCATATGGTGAAAATAATTGACTGATGTGGCTACTGCTCGGATATCATGAGCATGTGGAACTGATTCTGGGTTAGCTTGTTTAATAAAATAAAGAATCTGTTGTCTGATTCCTTTCAAGGAAATGGTTCCTCCATTTTCTCTAATAAACAAGGGCCCTGAAGACTTTTTGGAGGTTCTATTCAAATAGGCTTTCAGAGTGTTGACTGGACATAGGGACAGATCCTGTTGAAGTGGTGACAATCTTCACGGGGACATCTATTCTGAGGCATCCATTCTTTGCTAAGAATCTCTTGTCTGGAAAGATTAGTATTTCCCAGAGAAGAAGAAGCCCAATATGATTGGTTCTCTAGACAATGCTGAAAGTTCAGATATTCTGGCTCCAGATGCTAAACTTACCAAGAATAAAGTCTTCCTAAGGAGTGTTATATATGTACATGAGTCATTATCAGTATCAGAAGCTAGCTTAAGAACATCATTTAGAAACCAGGAAACTGTATGAGGACGAGTTACTGGTTTTAGTCTGGCACAAGATCTTGGAATAGATGAAAAATATGAATCTGTAAGATTAATATTAAACCCAATCTGAAATATTTTCTTTAAAGCAGACTTAATTGTTGTAATCGTATTAGCGGCTAGGCCTGTTTCAAACAAGGTCCTAAAAAAGGTAACTGCTAGATTCATAGTCATTGTTCGAACCTCTGAGTCTTTTAAAAACTTTGCCAGTTTTCTTACAGCCGAATCATATTGACGAAGAGTAGATTCTCTTTTATCTGATTCTAAAAACAAAGTGTTTAGAGGATCAATCTCAGCATCTTTTTGTGCTGCAAATTTCATAAAGTCCATAAAGGTAGGGCACTGAATTCTTGAGGAAGCTAACACACTGTGAGTTTGTACTATTGTGTCAACTTCGGGCTGGGGAATCCGCTGAGGGCGGAGTCCCAGTTCCACCAAGAGAGGAAACCAGTTGCTTTTGGGCCAATTGGGGGCTACCAGAGCTATATGACCTCTGAAGTACTGAGCTTGTCCAGAACTTTCATTAACATGTTTATAGGAAGAAACAGGTAAATTCTCCACCAGGTGTTCCAATCTATGGACATGGCGTCCGTGGCACAGGCCAGAGGGTCCAGGTTGGGGCTACATAACATTTTAGTTTTGTTGTTGGATGCCGTGGCAAATAGTCTACTTGGAGATCCGGAACTGTTGGCAAATCCAATTGAATGACTTCTTGTCTAAGGACCATTCCGACTCCAGCGGAGTTGTCCTTGAAAGTGCGTCTGCGACCACATTTCTTATCCCTGCCACGTGAACAGCTGACAAGTGCCAATGGTTCCTTGTTGCCATCGAAAAGATTGCTATCATCACATGATTAATGTGACTTGACTTGGAACCTCCTCTGTTTATACAGTGGACTATTACTTCATTGTCCAGAATTAATCTGATATGTTGTTCTTTGCCGGGGCGAGTTTCTTAGGCTCAAGAATACTGCCATGGCTTCTAAAATATTGAAGTGTACTTGACGAAATGTCACTGACCACAAACCTTGGACTTTTTGTGTTGGGAGTAGCCTCCCCAACCGCTTCTTAGAGAGGCGTCGGTATGGATTACTAGTGCTGGCGGTGGAAATCGTAGGGGTATCGATTTTGCCAGATTTCTTGACCTCGGTCCATGGTTGAAGTCTTTTCTCCCTCAGTATTGTGGAATTCGGGAAATTTGTCTCGATTTTTCTTGTTGCTTTGGACCGCCATACTCGATTTATGTCTTTCAGTTGGCCTTCAGTAATGTGTCTGTTACTGAGACAAAAACTGGAGTGAGCCTAGGATTCTTTCTGTTTTCTCCTGGACGTTAGTGTCCTTGAGAAAACTTTTTATGTTCTTTGCTATCTCTTTCCTCTTTTTTTGGAGGAATAGACAGCCAGTGTGTGTGTTCAGGTTCCATTGTAACCCTAACCACTGGAAACATGCTGCCGGAGTAAGGCGGGATTTCTTGAAATTTATTTGGAAACCAAAAGTAAAGTTCCAGAAATTTTATTACCTTGTCCATCGCCTTGAGGCATCCTCGACGTTGTTGGCCCAGATAAGCCAATCGTCTAGGTAAGCCACTAACTGTATTCCTTGAGTTCTCAGCTCTTGGACTACTGTCTCCGCCAACTTCGTGAATATCCTGGGCGCTATACTGAGTCCGAATGGCATCACTTTGAATGTATATGCCCGTTTGCCTAGTTTGAATCCTAGGAAAGGACGAAAATGCCTTGCTATCGGAACATGATAATATGCATCTGTAAGATCTATAGAGGTGGTGACGGCCCCACGGGGAAGTAAGGTCCGCACCTGCGAGACGGTCAGCACATGGAACTTGTCGCATTGAATGTATGTATTCAGATGTGACAGGTCTAGAATCACTCTTCGCTTGTCTAAGTCTTTCTTTGGAACGCTGAACAAGTCCTTGAAATTTCAAACATTTTACCATTTTTTATTGCATTCTTTTGTAGAAGATCTTGGTGTAGAGTGTTAGTTCTGCCGTTGGAACTGATGAAAAACTGGTTGGTGGAGGGGGCCCTTTTATCCAACTCCACCCCAGACCCTTGGATATATAACTGTATGCCCATTTGCTGAAAGTCAACGGCTTCGAAAGAGGTACAGCCTTCCTCCTACCTGGGGAGTCTCACTGGTTTGCAGATGGTCTAATTCCACGGCTCCCCCGGAATCCTCTGCCTCTTCTGGAAGCTCTTCTGCTGCCTCTGTGGCAAAAGGCTCCTCTAGCTCTGCTACCTCTTGCGTGCCTATTATATCCATGAAACACGCCTTGTGTTTCAAAAGTAGGATTAAAAGCCGGAGATGGTGTAGATGAGGCAGTGGCTACTTGTTGCTGAGGTGGTTGGCTAACCCAAACATATTGTTGTTGGGGCTGGGATTTTGATGTGGAAGGCTGATCGATCATCTGGGGTACTGGCAATGTCTGTACCACAGATTGAGTTTGTGGACCTTGGAACGATTGAAATTTCCCTTGGTCTCTTCCTGCTTCTTGATTGGGTTCCGGAGGGTTCGGGAAAGGGTTTTCATTTTATTTGGAAATCAGGCCCCACCAGACTTTGAGGCTTTGGTTCACTCTTGCTACTTCCCCTAGGACGCTGTTAACTATGTCTCCAGAACAGGTCGGACCCCAAATTGAAGCTTTGATTAGCTTATTGGGTTCGTGCTAATCGAGGCTTCAGAGAGAACATGTTTTCGGCAATTGCGCCGGGCCACTGCAAGTCATACGCATCGCTTTGGAGCGTGTGAAGTAGAGACTTTGTTAAAAATTTTAAACAATGGCTCCTCGCGTATACCAGTGATGCCTTTTCTACCATTGTAGCAGAGTTGATGTACCTACTCAGCCTAGTACGTGCTTCATATTCTATCTTGACTAGGGAGTCTGGAAGCCTAGGTAGACGTTCACTAAACTGCGTGGAAGCACAGTCTGTGTTCAATTTCCCTGTCGGTGAACGTGGCTGGTGCATCAACCCAGCAATCGTGATCTCCCGGGAATAGTAAAGAAGTCAATTCGTTTCTCTTAACTGTGGCATGGCTTTATCCTCCATAGCCGCTGTAGAGCAAGGTCAACTACCTCTTGTGCAAGGGGTTGGTGTTTGTCCTTCCACCACCAAAACATCGTATATGAACTCTTATGTGGCGACAGCATTGTGTTGACGCACTCCCATTCATTTAACGTCCGGACCCAGGCGGACTGCGCTTGCTCCTTTGGGTAGATAACTGTTTCCTTTGGAACTTTATCTAACCTCACTAGTGCTTCTTCCGTTAAGCATGCGTAACCGGGAAGGGAAATTGCAATCCCCACGGGTAGAACTCAAAATCGTCTACAGGCCGAGTGCCACATTCTTCAAGCGTTAACATGCCGTCTACAAACGGGGCATGTAAGGCCAATCGCCACGGATTGTTTTTACGAACGCTGGGAGTTTAGAGGCATCGGGATCACGAAACTGCTGTTGTTGTGGCAGTCTGGATCGTAACAGGTTTTCAATCAGGTTCTCCTGATTTTGCAGTCTCTGAGCCAAGGTGTCCATAGACTGCAGGCGATCAGCAATGTGGGTCCAATCTGGGATTGGACTATGCTACCCATTTTTTTTCATCAATTGGTTTCGAAAAGGCTACCGGGTCAAAAGACAGCTCCGGTGTATTAGCCTTTGAGCTCCTTGCTCTCGACCTGTGGTGTGAGGGAGTAGCAGCTACCAGGTCCAATGGTGGGCTTAGAAGATGATGATGACCTGGTTTAATTTGGGTAGCTTAGAAGTCTTACTTGGCTTAGGTAAGGCCTTCTTCAAGTGTTTGATTTTAGGGGTCACTGAGCATGCCTGTCCCCAGCCATGGCCTTCCCAGTGAAACCAACCCCTGGAAAGAAGTTTGGGAAGAAGAATTAGACGGCGCCAGACTAAGAATAGGTATCTTAGACCGGACGCTACCTGCCTCACTTACCTCCCTACCTTGTCCAGTGGAGTAGAGGACCATGGGTTCTACATCGAGGCTGATGGCTGCTACTCGTCCCAATAACAGCTTCCCTCAGTCCCTCAAGATCTTCAGGCAAGAATGTGTCTCTTCCCTAATCCTGGCGATGATCGGTGCTGCCACTTCCTTGGCCACCGCTGCTGACATCTTGGCATTAGGGTATAGAAGAGTACACATTTCTTCGCTAGGATGTAGGTTTCTTGGCCTTGACATTACGACCGAATCCCGATCCGCCACGACCCAGATCTTGAGGTCGATAGGGAAGAATTCTTGAACGTACCACCTGCAAATGAATTGATACATGAGTATCATAGATCTGATATTTACGGAGACTCCGGTGCTCTTTTATAGAAGCTTATACTATGATGTTTAAAGTCAAGGTAGACGAATGCTTCTTATAACTAAGCATTAACATTTCATCATGGTCATTTAACTTTCTAATTCTTCCTGTACCAGTCCGTAAGCTCCGGAAAAATAATTCCCGCTATGAAACTTTTCTTAGGTCTCTGTACACCTACCGGAGTAGGTCGTACATAGAGGTAGAAAGGTTATGGAGGAGCGGGCACTAGGATACCTAGCTTCCTGCCGGCTCTGGAAACTTTCTATTAGGGATGACAACACTTAGTACAACAGGAACGGAATTGTGGATAAAAATAGATACCGGAATACTTGGTTGGAAATTGCATTCTCACCATAGAATTCCAACTAAATACAATAAACAGTTAAATTCTAGGCTCCGCCCGTAACCCTCTTCCGGGACCGACCAATCGTTATTTTCTTCTATGAGGGATTAGCCTACTTTATCAGAACAGGGTAAGATACCTGAATCTGATCAAATCACTAAGTTATTAGTACTATATAAATACGATATAAGGCTATCCCAGTCCTACTGAAACGGAAGGAAAATAACGTGGAGGATATCCGGGAAGAAGAGTACTTACGTGGCAAGGTGCTCCGTCCGGCGCATCCGGAGGCCAACCGTGACTAGCTAGAAGAGAGCGCTACCTGCCTCGACTCGCATAGCGAGAGCGCAGCCACCCTCTCTCTCTGCTGTTTCCCGCTCTTGCTCTATAGCGTGTGACTCACATGGGACCCAGTGGGTAGGGTGTGGTGAGAAGTACTCCACCGAGGTGGGTACCGGGAGAGGGAGCAGCTGAGAAGAGTGGCTCGCTCGCGATCATGTGGACGCTGTGACCAGTCAGGTGGGACAACCCTCCGAGACACAGTGGATCCGCGCGGTCAGCCATAAAGCGTAGATAGGCCTGGTAGCCTACCTAAAACTATAGACCATAAATCATAACGATAATTAAATAAGTCAATCTCATAATTACTATGATATGTTATAATGGCAAACGACTAATAACAACAACAAGGGGTACACTAAGGAAGAGGGAGGAACATAAGGTGATCCGAGCAAATAGCCTAGCCCTCCAAAATCGGGTAAGATGCCGACCTGGTCAGGAAGACTAAATCACTCTATAATAATTAGCCCTTCAAAATCGGGTATAATGCCGACCTGGTCAGGTAATTATATGACTTAAGGATATCCTCCTGTAAGACCAAATAAGGATTTTGACGTAAGGAAAAACTATTTCTGGGCGATTGGCTCGTGTCGCCAGCGAAATATCCTTTAATCTATTATTTCTAGGGTAAATGTACTAACACATACCAGAGAATAAATAAAATAAAGAAAAAGGTCAGTATAACTGACTCGCTCACCTCCAGGAGGGTGTCGGTATGAACACTAGGCGAGTGAGACCACTACCACGAGCCAAATGCCAATAGAAATTCTCCCACTACAAAAACCCTCCATGAGGGGAGCCGACCCACAGAGTGAGCAGCTCGTACTACTACTACTCCATCCCATGCTGCCGACTGCTGCGCCTCTGGTGGCCATCCTGAAGTTAGCAGACAATCTTGGGCGAAGGGATGGGTAGGGTGGGATTCGCTGGCGACACGAGCCAATCGCCCAGAAATAGATTTTTCCTTACGTCAAAATCCCTTTTCTGGGCTCAGCTCGTGTCGCTGCGCGAAATCGTACCAGAGAAATAGCACAAGATTGTAAACAAAAGTAATAAAATAAATCAGAATAGGTCTCAATAAAAGATAAAATAAATATAAAGAATATAATTGCTAAAAAGATACATATACACAGTGATATAAAATTAGAAATATGCTTAAATTACGCTTAATTCTAATCATGTTTCTTAACATAAGGTAATTTACATATATACAGGTAAAATGGCTTACATGTATCAAAATGATATCTGTGAAAGGCATGTATCAAAAAATATAATAGCAATTAATATAATCAGATAAACAAATTAATCAACAATGATAATATATAAAGGAATGTATATGACTAATATACAAAACCCTAACCATTATAATAAGATGTATCCCCTAGCATAAAAAATAAGGGGGTAACATCCATGAGATCAATGTTTATAATCATCTGTGAGTGTCCCTAGCAAAACAATAAGGGGCACCCACTACACCATCATAAAAGCAGCTAAGACACAAGGTGAATGCAATGAACAAGGCAGGAATAGACGAACTGTTGGGTGAGGCAGGTAGAAAGGAGGACTGAATCTTCTACTACAGATTAGCTAGAGTCAGGGGAAACTATGTTACCCGCTGCTACTGCTGGAAATTTCAGAGCTTCCAAGGACTTAAGGTATGACGTTTGAACACTGTCGGCGATTTCCATCGGTATACTTTTTCAACTCATCGAAGTTCATATGTTGGAAATAATTAATTGAGTGGCTACTGCCCTGACATCATGTGCTTTCGGGAAAGAGTCAGGATTGGCTTGCTTAATAAAGTACAGGATTTGTTGCCTGATGCCTTTAATGGATAAAGTTCCACCTTTTTCCCTCTTGAGAGGGGACCCGATGAGGATGAGGAGGTCCTGGACAGAAAGGCTCGTAAGGTTGAAACTGGGCAAAGAGATACATCTTGTGGAAGGGGTAGTACCTTCCAAGGTTCCCACCTCATCAAAGGATCTTCATTCTTGACTAAAAAGCTACGTTCCGGAGAAAGTAGGACTTCCCCTGTGGAAGGAATTGGAATATGATCCGGATCTCTGGATAAAGCCGACAGTTCTGAAATTCTTGCTCCTGAAGCTAAGCTTAATAAAAATAGGGTTTTTCTTAAGAGCATTATAAACGAGCATGTGTCATTATCGGTTTCTGAAGCCAGTTTTTTGTTTAGAACATCGTTTTAAGAACCATGAAAACTGACGTAGGCCTTACAGAGGTCTAAGTCTAGCACATGCTTAGGAATAGACGAGAAGTAGGAATCCGTCAAGTCTATGTTGAATCCAAATTGAAATATCTTTTTCAAGGCTGACTTGTTTGTCGTAATCGTGCTAGCTGCTAAACCTTTTTCAAAATAAATAAGGATCTGAAAAAGGATATAGCTGAATTAACTGTCATGATTCTAATATTGATTCTCTCAGGAAGATTGCTAACTTTTTGACAGCAGCATCATACTGTCTCAAAGTTGAATCCCTTTTATCGGATTCCAAGAAGAGAATATTCTGAGGGTCAATATTCGCTCTCTTTTTGCCGCAAACTTCATGAAATCCATAAAGTTAGGGTTTTGAGAATCCCTGAGGAAGCGAAACACAGTCTTCGTTTGTACTGACTGGGAGAGCCTGGGATTGGGGATCCGAAGAGGACGAAGGCCCAGTTCCAGAATTATGGGATACCAGTTGCTCTTCGGCCAGTCTGGGGCTACTAGAGCCACTTGACCCTTGAATGTCCTGAGTTTGTTTAATACTTTCATGAGAAGATTCACTGGAGGGAAGAAACATAAATCTTCTTCCAGTTGTTCCAGTCTAGAGCCAGGGCGTCCGTGGCATAGGCCAGAGGGTCCAGGTTTGGGGGCTACATAACACGGTAGTTTGTGGTTCGCTTGAGATGCGAAGAGATCCACCTGTAGCCCTGGAACTCTTGAAGGATCCATTGGACGAACTGTTGTCCAGTGACCATTCCGACTCTAGGGGCACTGATCGGGATAGAGCGTCTGCTATGACGTTTCTCACTCCAGCTATGTGAGTGGAGGAAAGATGCCAACTGAACTTGTCTGCCAGGAGAAGATGGCTACCATGACATGATTTAGATGACGTGACTTGAGCTCCTCTGTTTATACAATGTACTACCACTGCACTGTCCAGGACTAGCTTTATGTGGGAGTACTTTGGTGGGCGCAACCTTTTTAGAGTCAAGAACACTGCCATTGCCTCCAATACGTTATATGAACTGACGGAACTGAGGTGACCAAGTCCCTTGAACCTTTTTGACCTGGGAATACCCTCCCCAACCGCTTAAGGATGCGTCTGTGTGGATGGTGATCCCTGGTGGAGGGAACTGAAGGGGTACTGACACTGACAAATTCTTGACTTTCGCCCACGGCCGAAGTCGATTCTTTAGAATCAGAGGCACTGAGGATAGTTTGTCCCTGGACCTGACATTTGCTCGTGAGCGCCAGATTCTGGTTAGGTCTTTCAGTTTGGCTTTCATTAAGACGTTCGTCACTGATGCAAACTGGAGAGAACCCAGGATCCTTTCCTGAGCTCTCCTTGACGCCAGTTTGTGACTTAGAAATTGCTTGACTGACTTCGCTATTTCTTTCCTTTTGGTTGATGGAATCGACCAGAGTGTGGGAAGGATAGATTCCATTGAATGCCCAGCCACTGAAAATTTGACTCTGGAGTGAGTCTTGATTTGGTCCTGTTTATCTTGAAGCCTAGATATTCCAGGAACTGAATCACTTTCAGTGTAGCTCTGTTGCATTCCTCGACTGTTGAAGCCCAGATCAACCAATCGTCGAGATACGCTACTACCTAATCCCTTGTGACCTGAGTTGTTGCACTACCACTTCCGCCAGCTTCGTGAACACCCTGGGTGCCACGTTGAGTCCGAAGGAACTACTTGAAGGAGAATGTCTGGTCTCCTATCTTGAACCCAGATCGGACGAAAGTGTCTTGCAATAGGATATGATAGTAGGCGTCTTGTAAGATCGATAGAGGTGGTGACGGCCCCACGGGAAGTAAGGTCCAACCTGCAAGATCGTGAGCATCTTGAACTTGTCGCAGCGGATGGCTAAGTTTAAGCGGGACAAGTCTAAGATTAACCCTTCTTTTTTGTGAGACCTTTCTTTGGCACGCTGAACAAGCGACCTTGAAATTTTAATCTCTTGACTCTCGCTATAGCTCCTTTCTGAAGGAGGTCCTCCGCGTACTCTGTCAATTCTTTGGAAGGAAGTTGACGGAAAGGTCTGGTGGAGGTGGGTTCGTCAACCAGCTCCAACCCAGACCTTTTGACACTATGCTCTGAGCCCATTCGCTGAAGTTCCACCGTGTGGCGAAAAGTGAAACAGCCTCCCTCCTACCTGAAGTTCTTCATTGGTTCTGGTAACCGCCTCGGCCTCCTCTGAAGTGCTTTCCCCTATTAAAGGGGCCTCCCGATCCTCTCCCACGAAAGGAACGCTTACCTCTGCCTCCCTTACCCGAGCGGTCATACTTCTGTGAAGCTTGACTCTCGAAGGCTTGATTGTAAGCTGGAGAGATGGCATAAGAGGTTTGGAGGACTGAGGCTGAGGGATATCACATAAATTGGCTGTGATTGAGCTTTAGAAGTGAAGGTTGGGCTGCCTGCACTAAGGGCACCAAAAAAAAAAAGCTGGAACTTGCTGAGGAAGCGTGGCTGCTTTTTCTGGTAAGTTGGAAAACGCCTGGGTTTCCTCTGCCCCTTACCTTTAGCTGTTAGGTCTTGCCTCCTCTTAGCCGTAAGGCCCCAACGGTCCTTAAGGCTCTGGTTCAGCCTCGTAGCCTCTGACTGGACTTCCTTTACCATGGCTTCTGGGAAGAGATCTGCTCCCCAGATGTTAGACGAGAGTAACCTATTCGGCTCATGCCGAATGGTTGCCTCTTGTAGGACATGCTTCCTACAATTCGTTCTAGCAGTGGCAAACTCAAACATATCCTGACTGTACCGTTTGAGTCAGGGATTTGGTCATGAGCTTAAAAAGCGGTTCTGATCCATAGGCTATGGTTGCTACCTCGGTCATAGCCATAGAGTTAATTGATCTGGCTAGTCGCGATTTCGCGTCAAATTCAGCCTGAATAAGGCTATCGGGAGCCTGGGTAGCTTTTCACCAAACTGCTCCATAGCACAGTGCCGGTTTGAGTTTGCCATCTGAGAAGGTGTTCGGCAAGTCTTCCCACAATTCTCCGGCTGAGGGGAGATAACGGAGATGTGGGATCTGCTTCTTCAATTGAGGTATGGGTTCCCCCTTCTGGGCCGCTGGGATGGTAGACCTCGCGATCTTGGTCAGGAACGGGAGCGGGGTACTCTCATCCATTGTGAAAATGGTAAAGGGACTCTTAAAAGGTTGTATCTTGGCATTAGAACAATCCATGTCCTCTAAAACACTGAGCCATTCTCTCTGAGCCTGGTCTCGTGAATAGAGGACTGTCTCCTTTTGGTACCCTATCATCCCGAACCATGGCTGAAGGTGTGAGCCTTGCGTAGCCTATGAACGGAGGCTGGAGGTCTTCCGGGTAGAACTCGAAGTCCTCAATCCTTCGAGTTCCAAATTCCGGTATGGAGATGAGACCGTCCTGGAAGGGGGCGTATGACGCTACTCTCCATGGGTTGTTCATAGAGAACGGAGGTAGCGAGTCATACGGAGGAAGCTGAGTTCCACTTGTATTGGAAAGTGGAGGAGAGGCTAGAGGAGCTTCTCTCAGCCCGGCTATAATGGAGTCTTGGGAAGTAATCCTATCCGACAATCGAGAGATCATTTGTTCCATGCTACTCTTTAGGGACCCAACCAGGTCGCCCACCTGTTGCAACAGGCCAGCATTGGAGTCCAAAGCCGGAGCTGCTGCGGAGGTGGAGGGGTGGCTCTGAATCGGAACCAAGGGTAGCGGAACTGGTGACCCTGCCGAGTGCGAGATCTCCCTGGAGGATTTACTCCTCGAGGACTTAGAGCCGGAGCTTAGAAGCTTTAGACCTGTTCTGCTCGGGATTCCCAGCCGGAGACTTACGCGAGGAGGATGAAGCCGAGGTGTCTTCTTAGACGACGACGACGTCTTAGTCAAGGATTTCACTGCTTGACCCTTGACCTTAGGTCTAACCGAAGCGTCAGGAGGAGTATACAATTCATCACCCGTAAAGCTTTGGAAGGATGGAGGATTTGCAGGAGTAGAAGAAACAGTTACGCCCAAGGGTGACCCTTGGGTGTCCACCTTACCTACCTCGACCAACAGGTCGTCTACACCTACCATAGGTTCTACCATTAATATCTAGAGTAGCGACGTCCGTGGAGATATCCTGGTCTTGGTCAGTTAATGAGGCAGCCAGCTGTTGTTGGATGAAGGCGATAGTCGGGGCCGCCTCTACTGGGGTCGACGTATCCTGTCGCCTTGCCTCCGGGGAAGATTAATTAATACCGCCAACCGTTTCTCTAGGATGTAGGGCATACCCTTGGCGGCGTTCTTCCCAAACCGCCGACCCAGGCCCGCAGGGTAGGCCAGTGCGGTATCCCTCACTGCGGCGCCTGGAAGAAGAGGGCGTAGATTAGATTTAAGAATCACTTAAAACTAAAACTAAAACAAAGTATAACTTAAACTAGATGCCTTAAGTTAAAGTGAATGATGAAAACTTAAGCACTAAAATAGAAGCGGAGCAGCTACTGGAGATGGAATACTTACCCCGTCCAAAAGCTGGCTCACCAGATCGTAACATATGGTACACGTCTCATGGTACCAGACCTGGATGTCCCCGTGCGGAGTCGCGCATTGGAGCATGGGACGGCCAAACTTCGTGTCCACATGGGTCCTGAAGTTTGGCGGCGCATCCCGGATGCTCACAGTTGGTGGCCTGTAAGTGGGAAGACACATGAGTATCTTAAAGAATATCACTTTACAGACTAAAGGACAGAAGAACTCCGTTGCATGCCGGAGCTCGGAAAAATTTGGGCATAACCCCTCCCTGCATTGCCTGAATAGGCTATAATCCCGGAGAGATCCGGTAAGACATGTAAGGGAGGGGGGGATGGTTTAAGGTACTTAAGATAAACTTATAGTTAATCTAATAACACTTAAACCTAAAACACAAACGAACCGGACCAAGTCCAGTGCGTAGCGGAGTGTAGTAACTCAGCAATACGGTAAGTTAGGCAGGGACCACTGTATGTTCCGGTCCACTCTACTGGGTGGACATAAACATCTTTCACTGGATACCAGGACTCCGGTCAGGAAAGGAGCCCTAGTAAGGTGGGAAAGGGCGAGAAGACATACAGGCTCGAGCTAGCACGGAGCGACAAGGTAGCAACGGAGGGGGGGAAAGGCCAGTACCCCCCACTACGTACCACCCGGCCGGACCGAGAAGCCGGAGAGGTCGAGACCAGTCTGGGTCTGTCCCGACTCCCTAGCCCCTCCGCCTGGGGGGAGAGAGGGAGGCAGGCTCGGGTATGTGGAGCGAGCATGGGCAGGACCGACCCACCCTCGCCCCGACTCTATGGAAGAGCGGGAGGGGGGGGGAAGGGTGACTGGGCAGGCGTCTGGCTGTCTCGTGATCACGTAGTGACCACGAGGCGGTAAGACCAAAATAAGACAACTAAGCCTAGGACAAACCAACTGATCAGAGAGATGCTATCGGGAAGCAACTGAACTGAAAAGCGGTAGCATATAGGCCCACTGGGCCAAAACCAACTGATCAGAGAGATGCTATAGGGAAGCAACCGAACTGATGAGCGGTAGTATAGGCTCAATGAGCCAGGACCTAGGCTAAGCCAGACGCCTAACTAACCTAACTATAACAAAATACATAGTATAAATAAATAAAAATGAAAGAAAGAAAGCAATATAGCAGGAGAAAAAAATCCAGGAGTGTACGACTAACCCGAAGGCAAGTCTACCACTCAAAGCTAGTCAGAGGCCGATACTAAGAGCCGGGACTAGGGTCTGGATAGAAGAAGCCTACATAAGGTAAAAGACATGCATGCATGACAAACCTGAGTAGACAGTACCCTAAGTAAAGCGGATAATTAAGATAGAGCGTACATAGATAAGGGGATGTTCTAGGTATGGGAGACCAAGAACGAACCCACCACGAGGCAGAACCATGCTGCCATGCTTCCGACCCAGAGATCGTATTTATACCTAAAAAACGGCAAATACTGTCTCAGGGCCGGAAAAAACCAACTAACCATAAATACTGAGTACTTAACTTAGCTGCTGCGATAGCTGCACGCTCCATTATCGATAAATCCAACGAAAAGGGCACAAAAACACAGAGAGAAAAATTATCACGTGTGACTTGTGTGCGCTAACTGAAAAGGATGGCCACCAGAGGCGCAGCAGTCGGCAGCATGGGATGAGTAGTAGTAGTACGAGCTGCTCACTCTGTGGGTCGGCTCCCCTCATGGAGGGTTTTTGTAGTGGGAGATTTCTATTGGCATTTGGCTCGTGGTAGTGGTCTCACTCGCCTAGTGTTCATACCGACACCCTCCTGGAGGGTGAGCGAGTCAGTTATACTGACCTTTTTCTTTATTTTATTTATTCTCTGGTATGTGTTAGTACATTTACCCTAGAAATAATAGATTAAAGGATTATTCGCCGCCAGCGACACGAGCTGAGCCCAGAAAAAGATCCATCTATACGTAACCCTCGGATGAACATAACTTATCCCTTATGGAGGGATAAGATGTTTATACTTATCAATATAATAACATTTGTCCTAACAAACTTAAATCAGTATTCATATGTATAACCAAAGGGAACTCCCTGATGTAGGCTACCTTCCGAAGCTGTGTGCGGCCCAGTCGGGTAGCCTAGCGTAAGCCAAAATAACCTAATTATACTACACATTGCATGTATAAACACCGTATAATAACTTGTGAATTAACAATCAGAGTGCAAGATGTCTAGAGCTAAAATCTGACAGCAATTAGTATGAGGAACTAATTGCCAGTCGCCATGTAAACAAGAAGTTCTGGGAGGTAGCGGACATCAAAAATGCCTGGTCGGGGAGCGGCATCATCCAAACTTCCCGAGGCTTAAATGATTAAAATAATTACTTAAAATAAAGAATATCGCTACCTCCAGATCAAGAATTGATAATTGCAATACTCAACTTAGCAGTAGAAGCTTCAAGCAGATCAGACATCTTCAAAAAGAGCACAATTCCAAACAGAACACAAGAACGCGTGCACGTCTTATGATGCTATGAAAAGGAATGTTTGGAATCGCGTGGGTAGTAGTAGTAGTAGCGGGCAGTAGCTGGATGTAGAACGGCACCTCGTAGTAATGGGGGATGTTGAGAGAGGAGAGAACTAATTGGTAAGAGACCTCTGACAGTGGTTTTAAACACGCCCCAGTTACTATAACCGACAAACTATATGGGTGAGCGAGCTGGGTATATTCCTAGCATTCCATGCAACTTTTTTCTCTGGTATATATAGCAGTTTTATACCTAAGAAATGCTATAAGGAGCATGGTATATATAGCAGTTTTATACCTTAAAATGATGCTAAAAGGAGCATTTCACAGAGCGGCACAGGTTGAGCCCAGAAAATGTCTATATACCTATATCATATATTATTAAGCCTATGCATCCTAATACATCAAACTAGGTGTTGATGACAACCGAATGCGCCTACGGACCAGCATTAACGCTTACCGAAATGGTCCTTATGTGAACTCTTTAACGGTCCTAGTGATCACTTTAGCGGTCCTTTGGCAAACGCTTTTAAACGAGATTCAAGACCATGCAAAGGCAAAGTAGGTATTGGAGGGCACAGAATAACCTCGTCCCGAGAACCGACCCGGTTCCCTGGCAGCGGACGTTTCCAACTGTCGCAGGGCAGTCCTAGGCTCAGGCTACGTACAGACGAGGGCAACAGCTTACTTCTAACAAGGAACACAAAAATGAGCGCACATTATGGAAGGATTCGGAACTTTCCCGTCACAAACTCAGTTCAAATTGTATTAGAACTGGTTAATGTTCTAACTTTTTGTTACGCTTTTGCCTGAACCAAATGGGGGGTGGGCAGAAGGCGGAGCTACAAAGGAAGTCATTAGTAGCCTACTAATATGCCTAGTCTGAGTAGGGATAGCCTGACAGGTGTAAGTCCTGATCTAACAAATTGCTTTTGCAATTTATTAGTTTCCAGTCTTTAACCTATATCAGGCGGCCCGGCCCGCGGTTAACGGCGCAATCAACTCAACGGCGAATCGGTTTTGTTTTACCCGGCGGTCGTCAAAAATATTCATTAAAAAAATAAGGCATTTTAAAGGTATCTTTACGGCACAAATTTCAGTTAACAGCGCGCTAGCGCCGTTGTCTAACGAGTTCATACATATGTAGAAATGCCGTTCAGACCATAAAGGTTATGCAATTATATTAACAAAATTTTATGGAGAGATTATTACGTAGGTATTAGGGTAAATATATGCCTCTGACGCTGTTCTATGCCGAAAATATCGAGTTACGTAAGTGCAAATTTAGCTATGGATGTGTCGATTCATAATTGTTCATGCTTTTGTTTAAAATGTGTGTGAAAATGTATTATGTGAAAGGCATTTTTATTTCTGTACAGAAATATGATACAAAGGCAGCTTTTGAAACTGCCCTTCACTATACTAAATACGATGTTTTTTCATGTTCTTTCCCCTTGTAAGCCGTCCGCCTGCCGCTCTTTCGAAAATATCGATTTTAAAAAGTGCAAATTAGCGATCGAGTGTCGATTGTATCAATGTTTATGCTTTTATGTTTTAAAATGTGTATGAAAATGTATTACGAATAGGGTATTTTTATTTCTGTGCAGAAATATGATAAAAAGGCAGCTTTTGAAACTCCCCTTCAAGTTATCGACTACGATGTGTTTTTCAAGTTCGTTCTTGTATGCCGCCGCGGCATACAAGAACGAACTTGAAAAACACATCGTAGTCGATAACTTGAAGGGGAGTTTCAAAAGCTGCCTTTTTATCATATTTCTGCACAGAAATAAAAATACCCTATTCGTAATACATTTTCATACATATTTTAAACATAAAAGCATAAACATTTATAAAATCGACAAATCGATCGCTAATTTGTACTTTTTTTGCCGCCGTCTGCCGCTCTTCCAAAAATATCGTTAAAAAAAAAAAAAAAAAAAAAAAGTGCAAATTTAGCGATCGATGTGTCGATTTTTCAATGTTTATGCTTTTATGTTTAAAAGTGATGAAAATATATTGCGTTAGGTATTTTCAGTTTTGTACAGAAATAAGATACAAATTAAGGCAGCCTTTGTAACTACGCTACGTTGTCAGGGGATGGTTTTTCATGTTCGTTCTTGTCCGCCAGTTCCGAAAAATGCATTGTGTTATTTTATTAATTATGCATCTTTTCCATAAATCCTTTAAAAAGTTATACATTATTTCACTGTATCCAATAATATTGTATGTATTCTCATATTATTGTATTTTAAAATACTACGGCAAACTTAAGCCCGTATTCCGCGGAGCGGCCAATGTTGTGGTTTGAAATCAGCTGATGAATACGAGTCGTTTCACCATAACGCAATTCTGAGCGAATGCTCTTGCTTCTAGTTAGCATAAACGAATATCTAGATGCTTGACTTATATGAGACAAAGTTATTTTTCCTTATACAGCATGTTTTAGGTGGAAATATTTATTGAATATGTCTCGTTGTGAATGTGAACTACTATTTTTTTTCGTTAACAGATTACGTTGGCGGCATGTTTATTGTGTAAAAAATTACGTGATTCCGTTCGCAATACGTAATCCCTTATATTATCGTAATACGAACTTTATGTTATTTATCTTATATCGGCGTGAAACCAACAGTAAAATGTGTTCTTTCAAGCACAGTAGTTTTTTGATTAAAATGATTTTATCCCAATTTTATCTATGGTTGTGTGTGATGGCAGCGTTTACGCAGTTTTTATCCTTGTTGCCGATGTACGAATAATAGTCATTGCAGCTTGAACAGTTTTCTCAGCTTCAGTCATAATTAGGTTTAAATTTAACGGTATATTTCCCGATTGATCTTTAATCTATATGATCTCTGATGTATAGCGAATAAAGTTATTACATTAAGATATCTCAGTTCTATTCTATACATAATGCCATTATAACAAATACGGTAATGTTGCACTGTAGTACGATGATCGAAATACAAGCCAAACAGATGTATCCAGTTCGGTTGTACTTAGAAAAAAAAAAGTCGTTTTCCCCCCCCCCTCGTTCGGTTTTGTTCATGGTTGTACACGTTCACGCAACGAGTATAACGTTAAAAACCATACTTCCATCATTCTCTTTTGCTGTTATTGAACTTATGTAACTAGAAGATGGATAGTTAGGCCATTGTAATTTGATCTCTTCATAAAATCGAACTATCGTAAGACTAATGATCGTAACCTGAACACTACAGCTACCTGTACACTGTATAAACTTTATTATATATTTACATACTCTAGACACCCACATGTACTGTACAGTAAATTCTATAGTACTATACTGCATAAATATAATTTTACTTATTGCGCTGTTGTGGGATTCACGGCCCCTTTGACTGGTCTAGAGTTTCGAAAGAAAGTGTGCGGCGGCCGTAGGCTTTAAAATCGCTCAGCGTCGAAAATCGCTTGGCGTCGGTGGCCAGGAACGGAACCCCTGCCGCTAACCGAGGGCCGCCTGTATCTGACATATTCAGGCATAAATTTCTCAAAATAATTTCCTACATTCTTCACATCTAGTAGTTCCAAGATCACACTGTACCCTTGTCAGTACAAAGGAAAGTTGATCAACTTCCAATTCACCATCCTGGTTACACCAAAAACATTCCTACATAGCCTGATGTTATTGGATTTGCTTCCGGTGGAAGATATCCTAGGAAAATGAAATTACAATACTGTAACCAGGTGTAAAACAGCCAAACTTCACAGAATACCAACAATAGCATAGCCGCAATGGCGGCAAGAATAATTCCCACAAGAGCTAAAACATTCGAAACACACCTGGTGGAGAACAGGTAAACTAGAAAGTCATCCGGGCAGCCATTCAATTTTTTTGTTTGAATGCCTAATCAGCAGGGAGATATAACTAAATTTAACAGTAGGTAAGATTCATCTCAAATAAGATCATTTATTGGGAGTTACAAGTCCAACATTACCATCTACTTAAAAGCAATAATAAAATATTAAATACCTTTAACACAGGGACTGCTTCATACAGTTTTTCCTTTGTGTTAAGTCTGCGATGGACTTCAGCATTTATTTTGTTCCTTTTCATCTCAGCCTGCTCTTGGTGCCAAGATCTTGCCAGCTCTATCTGAGATGCAGTTAACATTCCCTGTTATAAAACAAACATTACTTTCAATGAAATCCGTAGTCTCAAATTGGTTACCTTGAGTCATTATTTCAGTTTAGTTATTTAGTAGCACCCTTTTTCTAGTTACATTTTTATTAAGATAATTTGGGATTGCTCATAAATGGCACTAATCCAGGTTCAACCCTCATACCAGAGTATAGTAGGAACCATCTCTCACATGTCCACCACCTACCCTACCCCAAAAGGATGGTACAAACATAATTAGAGTGAACTAAGTATAAGCTAACCTGCTTGTTGGGACATAGACTACTCCAATATGATCATCCTCACTCCAACCATGCTGGCTAGCAAAAAAGACTAAATGCCAGAAGTCCTATCCCAAACATAAGCCCATGCCTAAATCTTTGCTAACCACACCAAACAAAATAGTAATAAAAGATTACATAAAAATACAGTATCCCCCCTGTATTTGCGGGGGATGTATACCAGACAACCTCCTCAATGAATAGCTAGAATCCGCAAATAGTTGAAACACCCATAAAAACACTTAAAACTGACTCCTATTTTGTTAGATAAAACTCAAGAAAACCCACTAAAAATATTTATACTTTTTTTTTAAAGTTTTATATTAAAAAGTCCATTTTATGATGAAATTGATAAAAAACAAGTGAATTTGTGGATATTTCCATAGAAAAATACCACGAATAAGAAAATTTCCAGCGAATAATGGGTAAACATGTTCTGAAGAGAAATCTGTGACTACGTGAGTCCGCGAATACAGAGGGTCCACTGTATTCATTATTGAAATGCTAACTCCAGTTTTTGCAAAGTTCTTGAACTTAGTAGATTTGTATTCCTTTTGTGAAAAACTTTTTGACAACTATGGTATCACCTACTTCACCAACATTAGGCCTCTTAACAAGTAAACCAACACTACTTCACTTATTGACATTATTTTACTAATAACACTAATTTTACAAGCAAATATTGCTACAATCCTCAATCACCAAGTGAGGAAAACAATTCAGTGGATTTATTTATAGTAAATAACTTTTAAAAACAGTAACTTTCAAATACTTAAAAATATATATTACAAGAATAATAATAAAATAATTTATAGCAAATGCTGGCACTCTCACTAACCCATCTAAAACATTACCCCAAACCCCATCTTTCACCAGTTACATGTGCTAAAGTCTGCAAAGAAGAAAATTGCTCTGCTTAATACTCTAATTATCCCCATTAAATCCAAATGGCAAAGAGATCAGGAAATTTCAACTATTTCGTTCTGTTAAAACTGGCAAAGTATGACCATCAAGGGATAACATATGCTTTGCCCAAACAAATGAGCAAAAAGAGTAATCCATAAATCAAGAAGTTGACATTTCTGATTATGCTTCGCAACACTACTGAATTTGCAAAAATAAAACTTCTGCAAGGCCAGTGCCTGACCTCTGAAAATTTACTCAATAGTGACCATGCAAGTCCCATCCTTAGGCACTTATTAAGTTAATCTAATTTTTAATAAAAACAATCACCATGACAAAACGTTGGGCCTTTACCTTAATGGTTATGGTATCTTTACAAACTCTATGCTATTACTATGCAGCTGATGTGTATGTGGATAGGATTAACATATTTCAAAATTAAAGTGGCAGGGCAGGACAATAACTATGCACTAAACAATTATAAAATAAACTCTTGCAAAAGTTCTGGCACTACTGAAAATCAAGGTTAGCCACTTTTAAAAATAATATAAAAATTCAACATTTACACAAAACATAAAAATACCAACCTCAGCACTGGAATCATCCATAGTATTTTCCAAGAACTGGGCTATTTCTTTCCCCCTTCGTAGATCCGAAACCTCTTTGCCAGTTATAGAAACCCTATTCCGATTCTTCTGATTAAGTGACCCCTCCTCCTTTGAAAATTCTTTCTCAACTTCTGTCACTATCTGTAATATAAAATTTTTTTTTAGAATTTTTTTTTATCATAAACACAAACTCTTGTCTCATTAAAGATTATTAAAGTATATAATGAGTCTGACATCCAGGCAGTCATTATCTGTATGCATAAAAGAATTATAATTGAATTTTTTTTTCAAAAAAGTATATTCCATGTACCTCAAAGAATTTTTCAAGTTTCCAACAGTGAATGACAAGCTTTAAGTCACTGATTTTCAACAGCAGCCAAGGGAATAAACCTGGTTAACCCTTAATAGATCGATTGATCCTTGGGAGTAGTAATAACAGGTTTGGGGTGGTGGATAGATTGATTCTGTAGATAAACAATATTAAGCGCCACCAATTTGGAAAGAATTGGGCAGGAAAGAGGTGCCAATACTTCTATAGTCCATAAATTCACTAATGGCAACTTTAGAAAGAACTGGGCGGGAAAGAGGTACCAATACTTCTATAGTCCATAAATTCACTAATGGCAACTTTTACACTAGCTAAAACCATAAGTCGGGCATCTCAGGACTTTGCTTCTGCTTGTAACTTCAAGGGGGAATGTATTATGTCTCTGTCTGACATGGCGCCTTTTTGTAAATTTGCTCGTAAATATACAAAGGGGTTGCTGTTGGGTTTTGTTTTTGTCTTTTATGATAGTTTGTTTAGTTTATGATAGTATGTTGGTTGTAAATGTAATTTTACAAAGAAAAGTGCAAAGAAATATTAGAAAATACATGTAAAAGTAAATAAAAACTTACTGAATCTTCGTTCTTGGTAAATTTATGTAAATATTTTTCAACAAATATGCTAAGAATTTGTTACTGATTTTATTTCTTATATGTTTTGATATTGTGTAAGCAGTAATTATAATTTTACAAAATAAAACAAAATCATTTATTATAAAAAACATATAAGTTAAAATATGACAAATTTTTATTCAATTTGTATTTTTCATAACTAACAAACCTGAGGTCTTAACATTAGGATAAATACTTAGCGCCAGCTGGAAACCAGTAAAGTTAAAAAATTGTGTACGCAAGCGACTACGTATTGGCATCTGTGCTTGGTCACGAGTCATGTGGAGCCACCCACATACCCCTCTTTAACTCGAGACCCTGTTAGTTATTTCTTACGCCTTAAGAAAGGACATGCTTTGCTTCCATCCTTTTAAAGCCGGTTTAGTTTGCCCCCTGTTGTTCTGAATCTGGCTGTTTGTGTGGGGAATTTCAGGGCGCTATTGAGAACATGGAGCCTTCTCATGCTTCGAGATTTCCTGGATATCATAAGAAGCAGATAAACACCCGGATATTACCTTCGACGTTTTTGACGTCGGGGTACACTCATTGTGTACTAGGTTGTAGGTGCAGAAACTCTTCAGATACAGTTAATTCGCTGCCTGTACTTTGGGTTTTCACATATATCATATGGATTGCTTATGAATTCAAAGCTTGGATGTATCAGGATGTGCTTTGGCAAGTAAATCTGACTAATTGTGCTCCTTTCCCTGCAGGGAGGGGTGTGCATCGCCATCTTGTTTTCGTTCCAGATGCGTCGGCAGAGTTAATGGGGGTGTGCGATCAGAGTTAGGCCTATCAGGAGTACCAACCCAAGAAGGACAGTTGGTTTGCTATATGATGTTACGCTTCCCTCCAGGGTCCCTCGCTATGGATGTCTTGTACAAGGGGTTGTAAACAGTCACTTTTAACTTCTCATGGAAGGTAGGGAAAATTTTTTTCAATTTTTTTTTTTTTTTCACCATATACATTTGCATATCTTCCTCTTTCCATTAATGTGTTTTTCGTAAACTGGCTGACCTCAAAGTTTACCTGGCCTGAGGAGCTGCATATCGATATATTTACCCATCCAGTAAGGGTTAAACAAGGTAACAATCTCTAAAGAACAAATACCATAAGTGTTAATAAATTTCATCAATACAGACAATCTAAAGACAGATAAGATTCTCAAGATGATCTATGCTGATCTGGAACACTGCATATGGGCAATAGTCTCCAAATAAGGAAGTAGCTTAGGCTGAATTAGCAATATAAAGTTGGAAAGTTTAGACTATGCAGATTACGCAATTTTGATCAGGAAAACACAACAGCATAGGGAAAATAAAATTAGAACAATACGATGAATTCTTACTTCTCCAATGTAATACAATACCATCTCATCAATTAAATGAATATATTTTGCTTACAACAACATCCACTGCAGTACAGTATATTCCAGTTTTCCACAATAATCTCTACAAAAGAAAATCACAGCTTTGAGTTAACATTTCAAGTTACAGAATATTGTAATGAATTTCTTACCTGGTGTAAAGTTATTTCCTTGAGCTGCTGATTTTCTTTCACAAGTCTTAGATGAGCCTTTTCCCCTCGAAAACAAGAATTCTTGTTGGATCTTTCAAAATAAATGAGTGGATAAACGCGACTAAGTACCACAGTAATGCAACCGACAACTCCACCATCACTAAGAATTGACCCCAATTGCACAGGCAAGCAGAGTGGTTGAGATATGAGGCCAAGGCGTGACCACCAACGTGCCCTTCTTACCATGTTTGTATGAAGTCGCAAACCTAAACCTGGCGGGGCCTGATAAGAGAAAAAATTATTTCCAGGAATTACTACATTTGTGATATAACATTACAGTAATAAATAATCAGAACATTTAATTCACACACTAAACTGAGATAGTATTATGTTGCTAGTAAAATATTTTCATATTAAGTACAATAATTTTATTACCACTATACATATTGAGCCTTTTTCTCATATTCTGGGTCTGATACCCTACAAAGTCTACAAATTCACAAAAGATATAAATTACATAAATGATATTGTTGTACTGTGAAAAAAATTTCTAATGGAGATATGTGGAGAATATAAGCATATTACAGTATGTATGTATATACATGTTCAAAGCCTTCATGCACAGGGAAACATACATTGTGTAGGGTACGTATAGTGCTTTAAGTGAGTACCCCTTTACAAACTGATGCTAAGACAAATAATACATATATTTCATAGATAGTAGTTAGGTAATCATTATCAAATACCTACATATCAAAATGAGATTATATTGCTAATACTGCACAGTTAAAAATTTTGATTAAAGCTTGCAAACACTTAATTTTAAACAGAAAAAGTGCTGTAATGAGACGGAATTTAAAATTAAGTTAACATTCCATGCACATGTAGGAAGCATAGGTTTTACCCATGGTAATAACAAATAGTATTGATGTACTTTGTTAAATTTATTTTCAAAATAAGATATTAATATGCAAGCAAGGAAAAATGTATCGTTTAAAGTCGGATTCAATTTCTTCAGTACAAACTAACTACTTAACACAGCCTACTCATCCCAGTCACATCATTCACTTCTAGTTTTGTCATTTGTTATGATCTAGCTGTAATATTTTGGTTTTTACCCAAAATGATTAGGTGAAGGATACTATATTTTATAAAAGAAAAAGATAATGTGCAATAATAATAGTTTGTTTTCATTTGCCTCAGGCTTATGTTTTCTGATGCTAAGTGGATAAATGGCAATGGAGAGAGAGAGTATTACAGTATTCATCAATATTAACCCTCTTACGCCGACTGGACGTATTTTACGTCGACATTTTTTGTCTCCCGTGTGCCGACTGGACGTATTTTACGTCGACTTACAAAAGTTTTTTTAAAATTCGCGGAAAAATACTTATAGGCCTACCAGCCTAAAACTTTTGAATCACGCGCCTTGGGGGATGCTGGGAGTTCACGGATCAAGGTGTTGTTTGTTTACAATCGTTACGCAGGCGCGCGCGCGCGAATACTTTCTTGCCGCACTAAAAGTATCTGTGACACATCTCGGAAATTATTTCGTCACTTTGACATAATTTTGTACCATTGTAAATTAGCCGTTACACGAAGTATTATATATGAAAATGTGCACATTTTTATGTATAATACAACAATAAAATACTCATGATTGTAGCTTTTATCAGTTTTGAGATATTTTCATATAAATTGCCTAAATTTCAACCTTCGGTCAACTTTGACTCTACCGAAATGGTCGAAAACGCAATTGTAAGCTAAAACGCTTATATTCTAGTAATATTCAATCATTTACCTTCATTTTGCAAGAAATTGGAAGTCTCTAGCACAATATTTCGATTTATGGTGAATTTATGAAAAAACTTTTTTCTTACGTCCGTGCGGTAACTCTTCCGAAAAAATCATACATGCGATTGTGTAATGTTTGCACCATTTTTAAATTAGCCGTTATATAAAGTTTTATATATGGAAAATGTGCACAATTTCATGCACAATACAACTCAAAAACAACCCACGGTTTTAGCTTTTATCAGTTTTGAGATATTTTCATATAAATAACGATAATTGCCAAAATTTCAACCTTCGGTCAACTTTGACTCTATCGAAATGGTCGAAAAACGCAATTGTAAGCTAAAACGCTTATATTCTAGTAATATTCAAGCATTTACCTTCATTTGCAACTAATTGGAAGTCTCTAGCACAATATTTCGATTTATGGTGAATTTATGAAAAAAATAACATTTTCTTTACGTCTGCGCGGTAACTCTTCCGAAAAAATCATACGTGCGATTGTGGTAATGTTTGCAACCATTTTTGAAATTAGCCCGTTACATAAAGTTTTATATATGAAAATGTGCAATTTCATGTATAATACAACAAAAAATAATTGAAGGTTGTAGCTTTTCTCATTTTTTAAATATTTGCATATAAATCACGATAAATAGAAAAAAAAAAAAACCACGTCGGTCAACTTTGACTCTACCGAAATGGTCGAAAAACGCAATTGTAAGCTAAAACTCTTACAGTCTAGTAATATTCAGTCATTTATCTTCATCTTGAAACAAATTTGAAGTCTCTAGCAAAATATTTAGATTTATGGTGAATTTAAAAAAAATCTTTCCTTCCCTCCGCGCGCGGATTCTCCGCCACAAATCTCCGAAATACGTACGTCCCATTCTCGGAATATTTGCTCCATTTCATATTAGGCATTTCATAGAGTTTTATATATGAAAAATGTGCGCAATTTTCATGTAGAATAAAACGAAAAAATATTTGAAGATTGTAGTTTTTCTTATTTCGAAATAATTGCATATAATAATATATATTAAAAAAAATTCGACATTCGGTCAACTTTAACTTGTCAGATATGGTCGAAAACTGCAATTGTAAGCTAATACTCTTACAGTATAGTAATATTCAATCATTTGTCTTCATTTTGAAAGAAATTGGAAGTCTCTAGGACAATATTTAGATTTATGGTGAATTTTGAAAAAAATATTTGTTTACGTCCGCGCGTTACGAATTCATGCATTATTTTTGTGATAATATTTTCTCTGTGTTGCTTTTTTATCGTTTTACAATGCGTTATATACCAAATGATCACATTTAGTGTACATTACAACGAAAAAAAAAGTAACTTGTTACCTTTAACCGTTTTGCGCACAGCGCGATTTGAATACAATTATATATGAAATTTCGTTTTTGCGCTATCATATACTATTGCATTATTTATATATGATAATGATAATTATTTTCATTTCTGATGGTTGCATACTAAACATCAGGCAATGACAAAAAAGGAGCCAAAAATAAACTCTTAATCTTGAAAACTAAGCGCGCTGTGATATTTTGAAAAAAATATTTTTTTTGTTTCCGCTTCCGCGCTCACTCCGAAACCCCTCCGGCACACGGGAGACAATTTTTTATTTACCGCTCCGGCGTAAGAGGGTTAATAGTAATAATCAATTAATATTTGAAAATTAGATCATTTTTGTATCACAAAAATGATGTTTACATAGTCATGAACATAACATCAGAATACACTAATTAGTTATTCTTTATCGTTGGAAAAATCAGCGAATAGGCGAATTTCCCGTGAATAAAGGGGGTTGACTGTACACTCATAATTCGCGGAAAATTCATCTATTCACAGCATTTTTCTATGAGAAATATCCACAAATTCCCATTTTTTATTCAATTTCATCATAAAATCCACTTTTTGTGATAACAGTATTAACTGACAAAATGGGCAGTTTTAAGTATTTTTAAGAGGGGTTTCAAACTTTCACAGATTCTAGCTATTCGCACGCACATGTATGTATCTTTCTGGTACGCATACCCCACGAATAGGGGGGAACACAGTACACATTGCCTTATTATGGCATTTTTAATGTGTCCATACTTTGAGCATGTGTACACTGTAGTGATTTTGGAATGAAAGGATGAACTTTTTTATTTTATTCGATAATTTTGATTTTAAATGGGAGGTCTTGGCCTGTGAATTTTATTTTGGCAATGTTGATATTTTCATTCTTGTCTTTCCAACTTGGAATTGAGTATATTTCTAGATCGTGAATACAGGCAGTCCCCAGGTTACGACAGTCTCGGCTTAGGACGTTCTGAGGTTACAACGCTTTTCAATTATATTCATCAGACATTATTTCCAGGGTTACGACGCCTACAACGCTCATCTGGCAGATGAAATATGACACCAAAAATGCAAAATAATCAATATTTGAAGGTTTTTTTTGATGAAAAATGCCATAAGAATGCAGTTTACATAGTTTTCAATGCACCCAAAGCATTAAAAGTAAGGTTTTCTTAGGATTTTTGACGATGTTCCGGCTTATGACGATTTTCGGCTTACGACGCATCTCAAGAACAGAACCCGTCGTAACCCGGGGACAGCCTGTATTGTTAAGGTGGGTACACACGTGCACGTGAGAGCCGAACCTTGTATGTGCAACTGAGTTACGCATATACGGTTACAAGGTGTCAAAATGTTGAGGACGAACCGTAACCACGTAACTTCATTGCAATCCACTGCGATCATCAGTCTGTCCGGGTTGTTTACCGACGATGGCCATCATGCAAGTAGCAGCTGCCCCGTATATTTATATACATTATTTATCGAAGATGAAGTGAAATAAAAGAAGATGGTGGCAATCAAGGTTATATATTAGAAGGGTAGAATACAGTGGTCGGGAATTACTCGCTGACATGAGATTCCAAGAAGTTTTGCTGGCCCACAGTAGTCTTTTCTTCGTAATAAATAATAAATTGAAGGACCTCTTCCTCACTCCAATCAGCCATGGTAGACATATACGTACTGACTGACCAAAACAAGGGACTCTACTATGGATGGCCTTGTTCATAGTGGTTGTTAACAAGTTCAGCAACCTCTGTTGATACGCGTGTGATACAGGTCCCGTCCACACATTGCGTAACGTGCAAAGACACCTCCCTTTGATTCAGGGCCCAAAAACCAACAATTGCCGGGACGGAGGGCGAACAGAGCCTCGAACCTCGCGGGTTCGGAGTTCGGGTTCGAGGAACCGTCCACACTTGCGTTTTTGTCACAAGAATCGGTTACAATACAAGGTTCGGTTCGCACGTGTGTACCCACCTTTATATCTCAATTTTAAGGAGTCTAGTAGTAGTTGTTTTGAAGGAAGTTCTTGTTTGCTGTTGGTAAAATGACTGTACCTTGTATATAATTCAGTTTCATGGCTTGTAATTGTTATTTTTATATCATTTAGTATTTCCTTTATATTTATAAAGGCAGTAGACTACTTTCTTTTTGTTGTTTACATCTTTGATGTGTCTACATTCCATGTTCTGAGTTGGATATAAGTTGAATAATTTGTTTTCTAGTATAGCTGTTGGGATTTCGTTTTTGTTTTTAGGACTAGAAATCTTGACCAATTATCTGGTCCAAAGAGGTAATCAAAATGCATCACAGTGGGATTCATTCGGTAATTTTTGTTTCTTTTCGGTCCTTGTTTCACATATGTTGCTATTAATAGAATTGTTAGATTTTTCTGTAATGATGGCGAACTGTTGAACTGAAGGGGTGTTGGGAGGATTACTTGCCTATGATTCAGAATTATAGTTTATTATGTATGGTTCCATTGTTATAATACTGGAGTCTACCAATTGGTTTTTACTTGTTTCTTTTTTAATTTCTTAGCAACCTAATGGGTGTTCTGGATTTGAAATCTTGCTTGGAACAGGGTGTTCCTTTGTAGCATTTACACTGATTGAAGTCGTACTAAGGAGATTCGGGACTGACAATTCCATAGTTATCGAATGCCCCATACTTTTTCTATCATGGGGCCCAGGGGTACTTTAAAAAATTAATAAACATAAATCTTGGAAAGATATTACAGGTTTTTTATGATGTCCAATCTTCCGCTGATGGCAGCACAAGTGGGAACTGACTCCCAAATGTCTGCGTCCCTACCCTACCCTACCCTAAAAAGGGATGGCATCACATGATTAGTATGGCCCACACCTGTTTGCTAGGACTGACAATAAAATATTAGTCATCCTCGCCCTAATCACTGGACAGAAAGCCAAGAGACCTATTCCTACAAATAGACCCCCCTGGAATCTGTGGTCCAGCTCCACAGAATATCTAGTTCCACTTAGAAAAAACGGGTCTGAACATTGTCAGGTAGATGATGGTTCTACCACAGTTCCCTCCAATTAGTTTCAGATTTAATTCTACTTCAATACATGACATATTTTCCTATTTATCAGATTTTGTAAATTTTGACATAGGTGGGAAAATCCCCTCACCACATCAAGGAGGTTCCAAGTTGAGAGAGAGAGAGAGAGAGAGAGAGAGAGAGAGAGAGAGAGAGAGAGAGAGAGAGAGAGAGAGAGAGAGAGAATTTGTGGGTGTACTTGAAATGTTATTACCAGATTTTTTGGTACAGCAGCCTTTACTATTTTTACTTATGCAGTATTGCATCAGTTGAGCTAAGTTGGGCTAGAATTTTGCAATAGCCTAAACTATGTAACACTATTCATTTCAGACCCTATAATATGGATGATCTAGGGATATTGTACTTTCAGACTATTTTATATCATGAAAGGTGAATAACTGAACAAACTGATAACAGACTGACTCTAAAATACATGACATTGTACCTCTAACGGATGACAAGGCGAAAAATGACCAGCCAGCTCAGCTCCATGGATCAATAATTTTGTACCAACACTGATTTTTCCTCTATTATGGACTTGGAGCATTGCATTATCAACAATGGCATCTGAAAAGAGAAATTTTCTTACATTCCAAATACTACAATAAACTACAAATTAAACTAAATACAGAAACCCAAACTTAAAAATTCATATCATAATGATAACAAATAATTTATTTAAATATTATAAACCTCTTACTTTACTTATAGCTAGTGCTTTCACCATGAAAAAGATTACTATGGAGTTTACTATGTACAGTATGGTTTCTGCAGAAAAATGTACAAGGTGTTAAAGTTCTTTCCAGCAGCCCATCCACTACTAATTATAATGAATTCTATACTTACCCTTTCACCCGTCCCCTTTGGTCTTTTACCACCTTAAAACAGCACCTTTGGTCTTTTACCACCTTAAAACAATCATTTAGGAACAAATTCTTTGGACAAACCCTGGAGTCTAACAAATCCTTTGGGCAAACACGAGGAGTCTATTTATATATACATAACTCACTAGCCTTATCAAACTACGTCGTAATAATAATAATAATACCACATATTTCCAAGTATAAGATGACCTTTAAATCTTAAATTTCACCCTTAAAAATTGGGGTTAATCTTATACTACAATTCTAAAAACCAAACCTTGAATTCTAAGATGTTTTTTTTAATCTTAAATATAATAAAGTTTTTAAGTGATAAAAGGCGTTCAGAAGGAACTCTGCAAATTTTGTCTCCACCTGTTTATCAAAAACATGTCTGTGTGTATAAGTTATAAAGTCTAGCCTGCCCACTGATTGATTTAAAGGGCCGCGGTAATTTGACCGTGCGAAGGAAGCATAGTCAGTAGTCTTTTAATTGAAGGCTTGAATGAAAGGTTGGACGAGGGATAAGCTGTCTCCTTTATGTGATTTGAATTTAACTTTTGAGTGAAAAGGCTCAAATTATTTAGTGGGATGATAAGACCCTATAAAACTTTATATAAATTTAACTTGGCTTGCAATCTAAGTGAAAAGTAGCTTTGCTGGGCTTATATTTCGTTGGGGAGATGTAGATATATCGTGTAACTGTTTATCTAATTTAATAATTATAATTAGTATTTGATCCTTCTTTGTGGATTAAAAGTATAAGTTACTTTAAGGATAACAGCATGATTTTCTTTGAGAGTTCTTAGCGACAAGAGTTGTAGCGACCTCGATGCTGAATTAAAATTTCAGCTAGGTTTAGCCGTCTAGTTGGTAGGTCTGTTCGACCATTAAAATTTTACATGATTTGAGTTCAAACCGGTGTGAGCCAGGTTGGTTTCTGTCTTTTATAAGTTTAAAAAGGGCTTTAGTACGAAAGGATTGAGCTTTTGAGATAGTCTTAGTTTAAGATAAACTTTAATGGATTACCATGGCAGATTAATGTGTTGGATTTAGGATCTGTTAATATAGTGATTACTATAGGTAATAGAGAATTTAAAGGTTCTTTCTATGATGATGTTGATTAAGTTAGGGAGCTATCTTATTTTAATGGTTCTGGTTTTGGTTTCTGTTGCTTTTTTTATTTTGCTGGAGCGTAAAGTTTTAGGTTATATTCAAATTCGTAAGGGTGCAATAACCACCAACATACATGAAGATTCACATTATGAAATAAACTGATAATGAAGCTAATAAAACACTTTAACCTTATATATTATTGGCATATCTTCATAACAAATAGCTTATTTGAGGAATAATTCTATATCAATGAAACCCTCACAGCAACCTCCATCTTTCAGTAACCTTTCAGAAATTTCAATGATCTTTTGGTAACCTTTCAGAAATTTCAATGATAAAGTAATTACAGTAGTAATAACACTTAGGATAGCATAATGTTAATTCTTCATTAAAAGTTTCTCATACATATCACATGATTCATCACATATGCCACCATCACAGGGATTCCAGTCTGGTGAGTTGACTTCGGCTTCGTTGTTGCTATCATAAAAATAATCTTTGGTACTATCAATGGCATTTTTAAAATGATTTTATGACACTCTATTTTCACATTCCCCCATACTTTCATACCAATCGCAGTGAACATCAAGTGAGGCAGCACGCAAAACTGGCTTGTAAATGTTTAGAGCAATTCAGTCATATAAACCATAATTTTGTGCAATACTTATCGTTCATTATTGCGTTGTTATTATTAACAGTGGCTTCCCTTTTCGGCAAAATTTGTACAAAAAACATGATATAGAATTGGCTTTGTTAAAACCCAGCTTTGATAACTTACGAAAGGAATGTATCTCTGAATTAAGTTCCATTCGGCAACTAAAGACAGTGATAATATCAGTAAAATGCAATCAGCTGATTGAGACTAAACAAAACCAGAATGCAAATGGCACATCATCGCTCTGCTCATATATTGTAATATGATAATACATGCAATATGATTAGATACAGTAAAACAAGTTTTATTAAAATTATCATTATCCTCAATACAACTATTATTTGAATTTTGCAAGTGGATATCTACCAGTGAAACAATCTAACTGAGGCAGCACTCTCTCTCTCTCTCTCTCTCTCTCTCTCTCTCTCTCTCTCTCTCTCTCTCTCTAAAAAAATCCGGTTTTTAGAATTCTGAACGAACCAATTGTAAACCTACGTATATTGACATACACAAATGAATTGAGAAACAGCTGATTGCTGACGTCATTATGTTAAAACTGTTAGTTGTTAAACCCTGCGGATTCTAAATGGTGGCTTCCTTAAGTAAAAATAAAATACATTTTTGTTCATCCCTTATGCAAGAAACTCTCAAGAAAGAATACTAGTAACTTTAAGCTGCAAGTTATAGCCGAGGTTGAATAAAACAAATAACGGCCAGGCAAAAGTGATGTTCGGAATTGGAGAAATCACACCTAATGCTTATACAATAAAGTAATATCTGCATGTTTTCAACCAAACTTTGTTAATTTATGAGAAAAGGTATCTCTAAATTATATCTCTTCTAAAAACTAATTGCAATGAAGATATCAATAATACATACTCAATCAGTCAAGATTTTGAGAATACATGACAATGTTTATATTCTGTATTACAGTAAGAATATAATAGCAATAGTAATACTGTAATTGGATCCAACATGCAAAACAACCTTTCTTTAGATCATCATTATTATGAATATATTTGTACTGTTTAATCTTTGCAAATAATGAAAAAATGAAAAATGACAATTTGTCCAAAATTGCATTTTTCCTAACTATACAAGCCTGAGGTCCTTTTACAATAGGAAGGTAACTAGTGGCAGCTGGATGGCCGTAAGCTTTCGAACAAGGGATTTCGGTAGTTAACTGCTTGTCCGACAGTGCGCGCGCCGCGCGACTGGGAGGCGAAGAATCACTTTTGCTTTAGGCCCAAGCAAAAAATGCAGAGTGAGGGGTGGTATGAGGTGGGACTATGTGTAAAAGGACCTCAGGATTGTATAGTTACGAAAAATGCAATTTTGGACAAATTGCCATTTGTTCCGACACGGAATACAAACCTTTCGGTCCTTTTACAATAGGAAGACTCACTTCTTGCTGGGAGGAATCTGAGTCTTTTGTGAACAGACTGGTGTTCGCCCAAATCATGGAATGCCTCCCTGGTCGTAAGAGCGAGGGAGGGATCCAAGCCTCTGTCTGATTGATCGGGGTGTGCACCGCAGGATCAATGGTCAGACCTCTGGACCAAGTACTGAGAGAGAGGCAAGCGTATCTCTTCGTACCAGCAAGCAAGAACTTGTTCCTGTTTGCAAGAGGCAACATAAGTTATGGGTTTGTCTCTTGTTGGCTTCCACTTTCCCCCCTTATTGGGGGAAGTGGTGGATATTTGCTCCCATCCCTAGTGAAAGGGATAGGATGGGGCTCTGTAGAGTAGCTCACCTGCATCTCGTCCTTATGCAGCAGGGTGACGACCGTATCCTTCAACCCACAGGTAGAAGGGGAGAAAAAGATGGGAAGAGGAGCCAGTCACACTCTCATTCCTCATCCATTCTTACAGTCACACCAGGAATCGATGCTGTTCAGCCTGCGAGGGTCTGGGTTAGCTACACAACGTGTTGAGCAGCCACCACGGGTCCCAAGGAAAAAAGTATCCAAGGACCCGTGGGCAATATCCCGAAGGTAGAAGGAGGTGCATGTGGTCTGGTTGTACCAGACCCCTGCCTTCAGTACCTGCGCCACAGAGAGGTTCTTGCGGAACGAGAAGGAAGAACCAATATCTCTGACTTCGTGGGCTCTCGGACGAAGGGTACGGATGTCATCGCTACCATCAGCTTCGTATCCCCTCCTGATCACCTTACGTAGTCAGAAGGAAAGAGTGTTCCTGTACTTCTTTCTAGATCATTCCGGTGCTAACGATGAGGCGTCAACACTCAGCCTGGGGTGTCGAGTTTTCTTCAGATAGCGCCATCGCGCCCTCACAGGACAAAGCAGCATCTCCTTCGCATCGAAGGCGGTGAAGTCCATTAGGGAGGGGATTGTGAAGGACTCGAACCGATCATCAGGGACCGAAGGGTTTTGAGTCTTCGCTACGAAGTTCGGGGGTACTAAATCGATCGTCACGGATCCGCCAATCCCCTGGATGCTTGACTTCGCAGAAAAGTCAATGCAGTTCCCTCAGAGGAAAAAGAAGGGAATATCGCATGACCTATCCCTCATCTCAACTTCGGTGATATCCAGTACCCATACTGGTCTATCCGTCTGCAGCGAAGTCTGCAGCGAAGTGTCTCGCATTCTCCTATCCCAATGCAGCGAAGTTCTTCTTCTCGGTAGTGGATAGGACACCGACACTCCATGGTGGGTGTCGATGGTATGGGTACTAGGACAAGCTATTAGGACGAAGTAATGACTGATCTGGAACAACCGAACTAAGTCCACAGCGTAGTTCGTAACTGACTCGGGCGCTCTGACAGCTGCCGACTGACTGCGTTCGGTAGAGGCAAGTTGTCCAAGCATCCGAGCAAGTCACGTGACCTTCGCCCTTTAAAGGGTTATGC
This sequence comes from Macrobrachium nipponense, assembly GCF_015104395.2. Taxonomy (NCBI): domain Eukaryota; kingdom Metazoa; phylum Arthropoda; class Malacostraca; order Decapoda; family Palaemonidae; genus Macrobrachium; species Macrobrachium nipponense. The sequence continues at coordinate 25,722,878 of NC_061102.1, forward strand.
AGAGAGACCTAACCAATCGTATATTTGTTTGTCACTGATGCCGGACGTCAAGGTGTTGATTCTCTTAAGGCATGTGCCCAACAGGCGAAAGTCAATTGCCTTCTAGAGACCGAGGTCCCTGATGGCAAGACATTCTCATAATAGTTGAATCTCAGCTAAGGAGAAACAACACTCTGTGCCGTTGAAGACGAAGGTGGATAGTGAATGCAACCTACGTCTTCACAGCCAAATCGAGAGAAGGATTCTCAAGATTCTGAATCTGTGCTTACAAAGGACTGAAAACGCTAACCACTATTTCATTGCTGTCCAGTGAGGAGTCGTAGTTGCAATGAAAGCGGGGCGTTTTTCAGTAATGAAAACACAGGGAAGTACTGCCTGAAGAACTGCTTCTCATGGGCTGAACATTTGGAAGTGGAGCTGGCAGGTCGGGGAGTAGGGGACGTCTTCCGATACATCTGTTAATTCGGGGTGAACAATGATATTGTTAGTATACAATAAAGTTTTGTACATACTTACCTGGCAGATATATACTTAGCTTACGTCTCTGACATCACAACAGAATCAAAACTCTCGGCACACGCCGACAGGTAGGTCAGGTTGATCTACCTTACCAGCCGCTGGGTGATGGGTGTATGAACCAATCCCGTTTTCTAGTCAGATTTTCTCTTCCACCTGTCTCCTGAGGGGAGGCTGGGCGGGCCATCAATCGTATATATGCCAGGTAAGTATGTACAAAACTTATTGTATACTAAACAATATCATTTTTGTATATGAACTTTCCTGTCAGATATATACTTAGCTGATTGCACCCTTGGAGGAGGGTAAGAGACAGCTACGTAACATAGAAAAGGGAAACAACACCTGTTGTAGGATCTAAAAACCTTGGTTCTTACCTGTTTAGGCTGAAGACTTCATAGGTACTGTCTATTAGTCTGCATTGCCTGAAGAGCTACAGCGAGGGCGTGACCTACAGCTGCCAGACTCTTTGGGTCTACCAAAGGGATTTATTATCCGCTTACTTGGTAGAATCCAAGCAGGATCTTGTCAAAGGGGATTCGCCCACTTACAAGACAGAACCTGTACACTACCATTGCAAGGAGTTCAAACACAAACCCGATCACCTAACCAATCTAATGCTTGTTAGATATACGACATGAAAGAGATGCCTACCCGCATCACTTTCATACAACCATAAAAACACAATACCAAAAAGGGAAATAAACTAAAAAGGATAGTTTTCAGCTCCATGCCCCAGCACCAATCCGCTGATACGTACGGGCCTAACGCGAAGCACTTGTCATACGTAATTTTGACGTCTCTCAGGTAGTGGTTAGCGAAGACTGAGTTGCATCTCCAAAATGTTGCTTTCATAAGATTCTGTAGCGACATATTCTTATTGAAAGCCAAGGATGTGGCAATGGCTCTCACCTCATGAGCCTTGACCTTTAGGAGCTTAAATTGATTTTCATTGCATGCAACATGGGCTTCTTTCACAAGGCTTCTAATAAAGAAAGCCAGTGTATTTTTCGACAATGGCCTACTGGGATCTCTTACAGAACACCATAGGTATCATTATTGCCCTTAAGTTTCTTCTTCTCTGAAGATAAAAGTTTATACTTCTAACAGGGCAAAGAGTCCTCTCGCTTCCTCCCCTACGAGCAGATAAGCCTTAAACCTCAAAACTCCTGGGCCATGGGTTTGAGGGTTCTCGTTCTTGGCTAAGAATGAAGGAAGGAAGGAAGGAACAAATCACGGAATCTCCTTTGAACCCTACTCTTCCTTCTAAGGCATGCAGCTCACTTATCCTCTTGGCGGATGCCAAAGCCATGAGGAACAGGGACTTCTTCGTTAGGTCTCTAAATGAAGCTGACTGAGGCGGCTCAAACCTCGAGGACCTCAGGAAACGAAGAACCACATCAAGATTCCAGCTTGGAATCCCAGCAGAAACTTTCTTGGATGTTTCAAAAGACCTTAACAAATCATGTAGATCTTTGTTATCCATAATGTTCAGGTCTCTGTGCCTGAACACTGTAGCTAGCATGACTATGGTAACCTTTTATGGTTGAAACCGCCAGACCGCATTTTCCATAAGGAAAAAGAGGAAGTCTGCGATTGGGTACAGAGGTACTGAGGAAAGCTTCTGGTTCCTGCACCAACGAAGAAAGACGTCCCACTTCGACTGGTAGACTCTAAGGGTAGAAGGTCTTCTTGCTGTGGCGATAGCCTTTGCAGCTTTTGCAGAAAACCCCTTCGCTCTGACAAGACTTTTGACAGTCTGAAGCCAGTCAGATTGAGAGCAGGGAGGTTTTTGTGATACCTGTCGAAGTGGGGCTGTCTGAGCAAATCGATCCTTTGTGGCAGGGATCTTGGAATGTCTACTAACCATTCCAGTACCTCTGTGAACCAGTCTTGGGTGGGCCAGAACGGAGCTATCTGCGTCATCCTTGCCGCTTCTGAGGTCGCAAACTTCTTGAGTGTTTCTCCCAGTATCTTGAAGGGAGGAAACGCATACATGTCTAGACCTCTCCAATCTAGGAGAAAGGCATCTACTGCCACTGCCCTTGGGTCTGAGATCGGGGAGCAGTAAATGTCTATTCTTGCGTTCTTGGCTGTGGCGAAGAGGTCTATGTGAGGTCTGCCCCACATTCTCCACAGGTCCTGGCAAACATCTGAGTGAAGAGTCCACTCCGAAGGAAGGACTTGATTTTTCCTGCTCAGGAGGTCAGCCCTGACGTTCCTTTCTCCCTACACAAATCTGGTGAGGAGTCTGATCCTCCTTGCCTCCGACCACAGCAGAAGGTTCTTTGCTGTTTCGTACAGGGAGAAGGAGTGCGTTCCCCCCTGCTTCCTGATGTACGCCAGGGCTGTGGTGTTGTCCTCGTTGATCTGCACTATTGCATCTCGGACGTGTGACTCGAAGGCTTTTAAGCCCAGCCAAACTGCCATCAACTCTTTCTTGTTGACGTGCTAGGCCACCTGTTCCCCCTCTCAGGTGCCTGACACTTCTTTTGATCCGAGCGTCGCTCCCCAACCTGTTTCCGACGCGTCGGAAAACAACACTAGGTTGGGGTTCGGTATGTGCAGGGACAGACCTTCTACAAATCTGAGAGGGTCCGCCCACCATAAAAGGTCCTTCTTGATCTCCCTTGTGATCTTGAAGGAGAACTCTAGGTCTTGTGAGAGACGACGCCAGTTCTGGTGCAGAAAGAACTGGAGAGGTCTGAGGTGCAACCTTCCTAGAGAAACGAATTGCTCCAACGAGGAGTGTCCCCAACAGACTCATCCACTCCCTCGCTGTGCATGCATCTTTCTCTAGAAAGGTTGTGACCTTCTCGGAGCATCAAGCTATCCTTTCTGGGGACGGATACGCCCGAAAATCCGGAGAAACCATCTGAATCCCCAGATAAATCCGCTCTTGACTGGGGATTAGTTGAAACTTCTGGAAGTTCACCAAAAGTCCCAGCGAACTTGCCATGGTAAGGGTCTTTTGTAGGTCCTCCAAATGTAGCCACTGCGCTACATATTTCATTAGCCCTGTGAAAACTTGAGGGGCTGTTGAGAGGCCGACGCACAAGGCCCTGAATTGGAATATCCTCCCTCCCATCATGAACCTCAGATACTTCTGTGAAGAAGGATGGATAGGCACATGGAAGTAAGCGTCCTGAAGATCTAGGGACACCATCCAGTCCCCTGGATGAAGAGCAGCCAACACTGAAGATGTCGTCTCCATGGCGAACTTCCTCTTTTTCACAAAGAAGTTCAGGGCGCTTACATCCAGAACCGGTCTCCATCCTCCTGAGGCTTTTGGAACTAGGAAAAGGCGGTTGTAAAAACCCGCAGAAAGAGGATCGTTCACTAGTTCTATAGCTTCCTTCTCTAGCATTTGCTCTACCGCTAGAGTAAGGGCTTGGCTCATGATGGGGTCCTTGTACTTGGCCACCAACTCCCTCGGAGTCGTCGTCAAAGATGGTCTTGATGTGAAGGGAATGAGGTACCCTTTGCAGACAATTGAGAGGGACCAGTTGTCCGCCCCTTTCTGGGCCCAGACGTCGGCAAATCTTAGCAGTCTGGCGCCTACTGTTGTCTGGAGGACTTGTATTCTACTTCTTTGATCTGATCGATCTAGAGAAGGTTCTCCCTCTCTTAAACGGTCTCGCTCCTCTAGTGGTAGAAGCTCTGGAAGGAGGGCCCCCTCGAAAGGGCTCCTGCCTCAAGGGAGTCTCTTTCTTGGTCTTAGCCTGGAAGGCTGCTCGAGGTTTCCTCGCCGACTGAGCCAGCATATCTTGAGTAGCCTTTGCCGAGAGAGCGCTCGAGATGTCCTTAATGATCTCCTTCGGAAAGAGCAGAAGAGAGAGTTGCGAATACAAAAGAGAGGCTCTCTGCGCGTGTGATACTGACTTAGTAAGGAAAGAACAGTACACTGCTCTCTTCTTGATGACTCCTGCTCCAAAGAGTGACGCAACTTCACTCGAACCGTCTCTCACTGCCTTATCCATACAAGTGAGAACACTATGGAGATCCTCAGGCGAAAGGGAATCCGGGGTCTGAGTCCTTTTAGCCAATACTCCTAAGGACCAGTCTAGGAAGTTGAAGACTTCCAGGACTCAGAACATTCCCTTCAAAAGGTGGTCAACCTCATTCATCCCCCACGTAGTCTTCGCAGACAGAAGGGCAGAGCGTCGAGAGGAATCCGCCTATGAAGAGAAGTCTGAGTCCGCAGAGGAGGGAAGAACCAGGCCCAAAGGTTCTCCCGATTCATATCAGAATCCCAATTTCCCTGTCAGTTTGGACGGAGGGAAAGAAAAAACTGTCTTCCCTTTCTCTTCCTTGGAGAGAAGCCATTCCCCAAAACCTCTCAGAGCCTTCTTCATAGAGATTGTTGGTTTCATCCTGACGCATGCTGAAACCTTCATCGTTTTGGAGGTTGAAAACAATGAGAGAGGCGAAGGAGGAGCGACAGGAGAAAGGGCATCTCCAAACTCTTGGAGCAGCAGGTCTGTTAGCTTCTTATACGAAGAGACAGATGAATCCTTATTCAATTCTTCTTCCGATGGTTCTTGTTCTTCCTCAACAGAAGAACCCTCAAGATCCTTCTTAGGGTAGGCGGTCTTGTCGGATGAAGTGCGCCTATCCTTGGAGGGGCGTCTGGCAGAAGTCTGACGCCTGTCAGGGGAGGCCAAAACTTCCGGAGAGCACCTATCCGATGAATCCTTCCTCCCCAGAGGAAGGCAATCTCTAGGCTCTTGGCGCCTATCAAGAGTAGAGTGGCTGCCTGGTGGAGAGTGCCTGCTTGGAGAGAAGTGTCTGCCAGGCTCTGAGCGCCTACCAGGCTCTAGGCGCCTGTCAAGAGGAGAGCGGCTGCCTGGAGAAGAGCGCCTGCTGGGTGAGAAGCGCCGACCAGGCTCTTGGTGCCTGCCAAGAGGAGAGCGGCTCTCTGGCGAAGAGCGCCTACTTGGGGAGAGGCGACTGCTAGGCTCCAGGCGCCTGAATCAAGGAGAGAGGTTATCAGGTGAAGAGCGCCTACCAGGAGAGTGGCGCCTGACAATAGAAGAGCGGCTGACAGGAGAAGAGCGCCTACTTGGTGAGTAGCGCCTGTCCGACTTTAGGCGCCTGTCAAGAGGAGAGCGGTTGCCTGGAAAGGAGCGGCTACATGGGGAGTAGCGCCTACCAGGCTCTTGGCGCCAGACGAGAGGAGAGAGCCTGTCTCTAGAAGAGTGCCTGCTGGGAGAGGCTCGCAAATAGGGAGACTGCCGTCTGTCCAGCGCAGAATGCGAGACTGAAGAAGTGCGTCTAACGGTCGGAGAACGCCTACGAGGAGCTTGTTCCTTGTCCGAAGGTGAAAGGATGTCAACAGGAGCACGTCTACCAGGGGACTGGTGCCTGGACGAGGAAGGGAATCTGTCCGGGGACGAGCGCCTCACGCGATAATCCAATCGTCCGGGAGAGAGAGCAACCTCCGACGAAGAGCGAAAGGCGGGAGAGGGGCGCCTGGACTTCTTCACAGGGAGAGAGACGTCCTTCTTACGGCGAGAACTCCCTGCCAAGGAGTCAGCCAGAGCCGAAATCTGCGCCTGCAGACCCGCTAAAATCCGAGCGGGTGACCTCTTAAACTCCTCTACCGGGAACGATGCTCGAGCCCTACTAGGAGAAAAATACTCCTGAGATCTCCTGGGCTTCTTAATGTCCACATCAGGCTCATCCAAAAAGCATTCAGGGCTGGAGGGAAGGGCGCAAGGAGCCTCCCAGGCTCTCTTCAACGGGCGCGAGGCTTCCGAGGAGCTCCATCCGCACTGAGGAGAGGGCGAAGACAAAGAAGAGCACTGACGTAAAACTTCCTTCTTGGCGTGATCTAAGGTAGCCTGGTAACGTACATCAGGAGCTACCGAGGGGGGACGCCTGACCGGTGGTTCTCCCTAACCTTCCTTGCGGCTGTTGACTTTCCTCCTCCACTGGGACTGGGAGTCTGGAAGAGGTCTAGGCCTGGAAGCATTATGAAGCCGGTCAGACGCACCCTCCACTGCACTAGGGGCACTGCACAATTCACTGGCGTATCTTCGGGTTCGATGCAGGGAGCAGGTGCTGAAACAGGTAAAGGTACTACATCTGTTACAGGGTTATCTACCTCTAGCTCGCTAATGCGAGACCTACTAGAGCTTCTTGACAAAGCCTTCCTAACCTTATCTTTCTCCAACTTCCTCAAGTAGAAGAGAGAGACTTCTATTCATCCTCATTAACTTTTCACATTCCTTACAAGGGTTAATGAAAGAACAATCATTCCCCTGCACTTCATCATACTGTGTGAGGGTCTACCACAGCCTTCGGTAGCCTCACCTTACAATCACTCACAGAAACACACTCTAAACATAGCTGATTTCTTAACTTCTAAATCATGACAATAATGAGCAAATCCAAAGAAAATAAAAAACGGTCCACAAAGCGCGTATGCCAACGCCAAAATGATCAGGTACTTCACCAAAAGTCAGTCCAAAACAATCCAAGGCAACGAGAAATGAATCCAACTATCGGGAGGAACCGACAACAGGTGTAGTCGGTCGCGGCGACAGAGAAAATCTGACTAGAAAACGGGATTGGTTCAATTTTACCCGCCACCCAGCGGCGGGTAAGGTAAGAGCACCTAACCTACCTGTTGCGGTGTGCTGCGAGTTTTGAATTCTGTCGTGACGTCAGACGTAAGCTAAGTATATATCTGACAGGAAAGTTCATGTACAAAATTGAAAAACAATTGCACACCTACGAATAAGAGATATTTTGAAGACAAACTCAGATGTCTGAAGAAATCATTCCGCATTATTGCAATGCGATGCAGCGGGAGACTAGTACAGACTTCTGTTACCGTGCGGTTAAACAGAAAGATGAAAGAGTCCAAGAGATATCTCTGTTGAAAATTCTCGCAATGTTGAAGACGATGAAATCGGAGCGTCACAGCAGTAGAGTGGCCATTCCTGTATGCGAGAATCCCCGTTAATCAGAGACCTAAGTCCGTGATTGTTGGGCAGAGATACGGTTCGGTAATCAATCATTGCAGGGGAGAGAGACATAACCGACCGTGCATCTCGGAGAGCCAGCTGGTACTGAGCTGCTATCGAGCAGTCCAATACACAGCTCTCGCTGACTCGTCATCCTGAGTTGCCAGGTAATCTATTCCACGAAGGAATGCGTTCAGCTAGAACCATTGAGCATAAAAAAACAAATACGCCTCGAGCAATTAATATTTAAACGAAAAGGATTTCGGTAAATACAAAAGGCGGTAGTTTGTGTTGTCGTGACCAATACCATAAGTATCTAAAATCGAAACTGGTAACTCCCTGGGAGTTGCAGGCAGTCCCAAGTTGCAGTTTCAATTAGGAATACTAGTCATCTCGGTCACAATCTGTAGAGTTAACTACGGTATGTGCGCCTACACCCCGGACAATTCAACTGCTTAACAGAATCATGTCGCGAGGGTAATATACGTAGTATATTTTTGTAGGTTTTTTTCTGACAAACGACCTCCATCCTAAATTCTTTCCCTTCGAGGAATGAGAATCAAGGATTGGGAGAGTCGGACCGCCTTCGTTCATCTAGTCAACAGCGAGTGAAGGAGAAGTCTTCCCCAAAGGAAAGCTTCAATGGTGAACAGAATACCGAAAATGATAGTTCAAGCCAAACTGGATGTTCCCGTCTGTTCTCTATTCCAGGGTTGGTCGGCTACTGTGAGATATTCTTCCTTCAGCAGCAGTGCTTCTTCCAAACTCTAGAAATTCCGAGGAATTCGAGCATTCAGCGAGGTTCCCGATTATCGTGTCTCGCATTCTCCTTGGTAACAATTATTGGGGATTCTCATCTAGCCCACTCTGGACCGTGGTTTCGCCTAAGTGTTTGGAGATCGTAAAAAACTCTGAGTGCTAGAAATTCTGCAGAATTCTAAGCACTCGGCAAAACCCACCCGAATTCGTCAACGATCATCAGTTGGTGGTCCTCCCGATTCCCGTAGAAATCTAGGATGGGGAGGGGCAGGATGCTTCCTCAACAACAGGGGCTTACGTCAGGTAGGACCCGAAGGTCCCACCCCCCCGGTAACGCAGTTCCCAAACGTGGTTCCACAGAGAACTCTCTGCAGGATCCCTCCCCTTTCCCTCGTAGCCGTAAGGAGAGAGGAATGGGGGGGAGGAATGGATACTCGCTCGGAAGGCGAGCCTTCTGAGCGGAATTAGCAGTGGAGAAGAGAGTAGGAGCAGCCATCCCACCTTGCGGCGATTGCCTTCCAGAGTCTGGGAAAACGTATCGTCAGGAGAAACGTTTTCCCTGAGGAGGGTTACGAACTCGCACTGTAGGTAAAGGTCTGCTGCCACTGTGAACGTCGTCTGGGAGGGGCTGATCGAAATTGAATGCTATTTTGACTCCTTACGTTCCAGATGACCACAGTTTGAAGTCCTCTGCCGAGTTTATAGAAGCCCTAAAAACTACACCCCCCGGAGGAGTTATTGCATCGATGGACGTGGAGTCCCTCTTCATGAACGTCCCCCGTGGATGAAACATCCAGATAATTCTGGATCGTGTATACAGAGACGACTCCACGCCCCCATTAAACATCCCTGAGCATGCCCTCCAAAAACTCCTTGAAATATGTACGAAAAAAGGCCCCTTTCTCCACCCCACAGAGGCTATATGTACACGCAAAAAGACGGTGTAGCGTTAGGTTCTCCCCCTCGGAGTACTTTTCGCGAAATTTCTACATGGGTGCTGTGGAACGTCGGGTATTGCCACCATCAAGAAACCGTCTACGTACATCCGATATATTGACAACACCTTCATCAGTGCCAACACGGTGGGAAGAAATAGAGCGCCTGCAACAAGCCTTCCACGACCACCACAGCAAACTCAACTTCACCACCGAGCATTGCCGCGACTGTCGCCTCCCCTTCCTTGACGTCCTCGTCGGGCAGCAAGAAGAACGCTTCATAACACAAGTGTATAACAAAACCCACGAACCTGGGCATGTGCCTGAACGGCAAGAGCGAGTGTCCAGAGAGATACAAACGCACTGCAATCAGTGCCTTCATCAAGAGAGCTCTCACACTGCTCTTCGTGGAAGGACACACACACTGAATTAGAACGTGTTGCCCAAGTTCTAATTAACAACGGGTATTCCAACCGGACGTCGAAAAAGCCATTCGCAGAACATCGATAAGTGGTACCAGCAGGAGCCTCGCCCCGCCGCCCTTGAAGACGTCACTCTCTTTTACAAGGGAGTATTTCACAAGAAATACAAAGAGGAGACGAGCGCCCTTCGTAACATCATCGAAGGAACGTCTCCCAACGGACCCTGTGAAAAAAGTGAAATTGGTCATTTACTACAAAACCAAGAAGACCAGTGGCCTGATTATGATAAACAATCCAGCCCCTGTGATGCAGGACTCTCTCAAGAAACTAACGTTGTCTACCAATACAAATGCCCTGTCCGGGAATGCCCCGGCGCCTACATTGGTATGACAACAATGCGATTTTCCAAGAGGATATCCTGCCACGCTCAGTAAGGCGCCATCATAACCATGCAAAAAACGTCCACAATACTAGATAACTCGGAAGGACATTATTCCTAATATGACAATTTGTCCAAAATTGCATTTTTCCTAACTATACAAACCTGAGTCCTTTTACAATAGGAAGATACTATTGTAAAAGGACCGAAGGTTTGTATGCCGTGTCGGAACAAATGACAATTTGTCCAAAATTGCATTTTCCTAACTATACAAACTCGAGGTCCTTTTACAATAGTACCTTCCTATTGTGAAAAGGGGACCGAGGGTTTGTATGCCGTGTCGGAACAAATCGGTATTATCGATAAGGCGGCAGACCACCGTCGCCTCCGCCTCTTAGAGGCCCTACACATCGGGATGGAGAGACCCAGCCTCAACAACACTCAAGAGACTTCACTTCTCCCGACGGTGGCGCGTAGGGCGCCGCCCGCCGGCACCATAGAGCCGATTGAACGGACCGATCAGGTGCCCCTGCCCAATACTACGCTCCCAGTCTCCAGCGTCCGCACGCGAAGAGCAGTGCGAGCTTTCCACCTCTGCAAGACGCTTGACTCAGGGACTTAATCTCTATTCAGCCAATGAATCACGCAGCGCTAATCAGACAGAGCACCTGGGACACAATAAATACCCGCCGAACGACCCCATTCCAATCAGTTCACGCTCACCTTTCCTTGAAAAAGAAACCGATGATACGGTTGGAAAACGTTGGAAATTCCGTTACGCACTTAGAAAAACTAAGATTTGTTTAACCACTTTTGTATCATCCATCAAAAAATTATTATTTTTAGAAACTGTCTTCAAACCGTTGGAAATATAAACATCGGCCACTATTAGCAAATATCTAGAATATGGTAAGAGAATATAATAAGAAGAATTGAAAAGACCATATATAAAATCAATTCCACTGATGCTGCCATCATCTTTAACAAAATATAATAATAATAATAAATAATAATAATAATAATAATAATAACAATAATAATAATAATAATAATAATAATAATAATACAGTGGACCCCCCGTGTTCGCGTTCTCCGGATTCGCGGATTTCTCTCTGGGCCATGTCTACCCATTATTTGGTCCGGGGGATTGGCCTGCCCCATTCGTGGGATTTTTTCCTTCCGGCAAAAATAATCACTAATTAGTGTATTTTGATGTTATTTTCATGACTAAATACATTTTTTTATGGTACAAAAATTATTTACTAATTTTCAAATACTAAAATTTGATTAACCCTTCTTACGCCGACTGGACGTATTTTACGTCGACATTTTTTGCTCTCTCGGGTGCCGACTGGACGTATTTTTTACGTCGACATACAAAAGTTTTTTTTTTTTTTTAAATTCGCGGAAAAAAAAAAATACTTATAGGCCTACTAGCCTAAAAATGACAATTTGTCCAAAATTGCATTTTCCTAACTATACAAACCTGACTGGAGTCCTTTTAACAATAGGAATGGTACTAGCAAGCAGCTAGGATAGGTTCGTAAGCTTTCGAACAAGGGGTTCGGTAGTTAACTGCTTGTCCGACAGTCGCGCGCTTGTGCGACTGGGAGGTAAACAAATCACTTTTGCTTTTGGCCCAAGCAAAAAACTGCAGAGTGAGGGGTGGCATGAGGTGGGACTATGTGTAAAAGGACCTCAGGTTGTATAGTTAGAAAAATGCAATTTTGGACAAATTTGTCATTGTTGTTCCGACACGGCATACAAACCTTCGGTCCTTTTACAATAGGAAGACTCACTTCTTGGTGGGAGGAATCTGAGTCTTTTGTGAACAGACTGGTGTTCGCCCAACCTTGGAATGCCTCCCTGGTCGTAAGAGCGAGGGAGGGATCCAAGCCTCTGGTCCGATTGATCGGGGGTGTGCACCGCAGGATCCAATGGTCAGACCTCTGGACCGAGTACTAAGAGAGAGCAAGTGATCTCTTCGTACCAGCAATGTAAGAACTTGTTCCTGTACAGGAGCAAATATAAAGTCATGGGTTTCTCTTGTTGGCATCCACTTCCCCCCCCTTGTAGGAGGAAGTGGTGGATATTCTGCTCCTATCCCTAGTGAAAGGGATAGGAAGGGGCTCTGTCATATAGCTCACCTGCATCTCGTCCTCATCCAGCGTAGTGACGACCGTGGCCCTCTGCCCAGAGGTAGAGAGGAAAGAAAAAGATGGAAGAGAAAGCCAGTCACTCACTCATTCACACTCCATCCGCACAGTCACACCATGACTCAGTGGGTACTGGCCAGGTTGCCAGGTTGCCAGGTTTGCCGATGGCAAGTGGGGCCCTTACACATAAGACCATGGAAATTTCATTACTGAACAAATTCCTTTCTAAATGATGTAAGGTTATATATAATATATATATATTATATATATATTATATATATTTATATATTATATATATATATATTATATATTATATAATATATATATATTATATTATATATATATTATATATATATATATATATCTATATATATATTATATATATATATCTATCTCATATATTATATATAGTATATAATGTATATATATGATATATATATATATATATATTATATATATATATATATATATATATATATATATATATATATTATATATATATATATCTATAATATATATTTTCTGGGCTCAGCCAAGACGTTTGTCGGTCCGTGAAATGTGTCCTCTTTAGCACTATTTCTAGTTAAAATATTGCTATGATACCAGAGAACTGCTAAATTGGACATGTCAGAAGTCTCTGACTCGCTCACCTAAATTAAAAGGTGTCGGTATAGAACTGGGGCAGTGTTAAACACTACCACAGCAACCCCCTCCAATTAGCCTTTTCCTCATCAAAAGACCCTGAAACGGGAGCCGACCTATAGGTCACACCCAGCTACCCTGTTTGAAGGGACTGCGGCGACATTTTCTTATCGATAGCCTCCCAGCGTTGCACGCTTTTTTATAGCTATCTGTTCTTTTTATTGGTTTCTTTATTCTTTTTCGTTATGGATCGTCAATCTGCCATCTTCACCACCCAAGTTAAGTACTGGTTCGCCTTTTTCCTTTTTCTGTATTTAGGGAGTGATTTTGCCTTTCGTTTTGCCTTTATTTAGGATTTTGTTAGGCTTCTCTCCCGTAGCGAGCGGCGGTAGCGAGCCGCCATTACGTCGTTCCCTTATTTTGTACCAATTTCGAGCGGGCTTCTTTCAGTACCTATATAATTTATATTTATATACTTGTAACTTATTGATTATTTCAGTATATATTTTCAGGTATATATTTTTTTATTATGTCTTGGGTGGCAGTGGCTTTTTTGTCGATCTTGTTTTGATCTACGTTTATTATTTTCATGATTTCCTGTTTTTCAAGGGGTCGGCGTTCGTGCACGTTTTTCTTTGTTTTCGTGCTTCGATGTTTTATCTAACGTTCCCCCCCTACCCCCCCCTTTTATTTTAGTTTGGTATGTTTCCATTCAAGATTCCCCCTTTTCTTTTCGTCAGCTACCGTTTGTTTTCGTTTTGTCGGTAAGCAAGTAATTTTTTCGTTGTGCGCCACTCTCATCGAGTGGCCTCCATTGCGTTTTATATTTTTCGCCCCTTATTTTTCATTACCCCTGTTAAAGCATGTTTTTTTTCCCTTAGCTTTAAGTAATTGATATTATTTGTCTATGTATATTTGGGTGTTCGGTCGCAGCTAGCCTTCATAGGCTTTGCCTGCGTTTTTCCTCGTGATCCTTTATTCGCTGGGGAATCGCTGGTAACGTGATCGTCCCCCCACTTCAGCCCTCCCTCCCTCCCCTCTCGTGGGACTCCCCGTAGTTGGGTGCCGCTCTCGTTGTTTGTCGGCTGACGGGCCGGGTTTTTTTCCCCAACCAGCGGGGAGGGGGGTGGGGGGAGTGTAGGGGGGTGGGTTATCCCAGGGAACCCATTTGGGGGGGCCCTGGGGGGAGTGTCGCCTTCTTAAAGCCGGGGGGGGGGACAGCCTTCCGGAAAGTTTGGTTTTAGTTCGCCAACTTGGCGTTTTCAGTGGGCCCTCGGGGGCTTTTCCAGTGGATTGTTGCGCTCTGC
>NC_061102.1:25737464-25835866 GCF_015104395.2 Macrobrachium nipponense
GAGAAAATAAAATATACAAGGGAACAATTATTTTGTAGTAAGTTTTATTTTCAAATTAGCTTTCCATGCTTCTTTTTTAATTTGTCATTCACTGCTGTAAAAATGAACAAAGTTTTCCATGAACCAATCTAAACATTCTTTGTTCATATATGAAACAAACCTTCGGTCTCGACATCAGGATAAATATCTAGCGCCAGCTGGAAATCCAATAAAATTAATTAAAAACTTGTGTGATCCAGGGACTATTGGCATCTGTACCTGGTCATGGGGTATTGGTAGTTCCCACAATGCCTTGGGCATCCCGTGACCTATCAGTTACTTTCTTACCGTCTTTAAGAGGAGACGTGATTACTCTGTATCTCTTTAAAGCTTGTTTAGTTTGCCTGTTTTTTCCTATTTTTCTTTGTCACCTTTCTCTGGGTGTTGTCAGTGTGTGTGTGTGATCTGGTAGGTATGAGTAAGTTGTGAGATCATGGAGAATTTTCCTTTACCAACATAACTTTCTTCAGGATCTCACAAGAGACAAAGAAAATGGCCTGGAGTGAGTGGGTTTCCTTGTTCAAGATTCTTAACGTCTGTGTCTACGGATCCTCACCCAATGTGTGGTACCTAGGTGCAGAGTGGATGTATGTACTATTACCAATCCTTGTTCAATTTTATGCAGTTGGTCGGTGGAACAATGGAAGAAGTTTTATGAAAAGAGTCGGTACAAAAGAAAGGAGACACCGCCATCTTTGGATGACTAAGCGTCTTCAGCTTCTTTTGTATCAGCTATAGTATATCATACTATTCCATAAGTTTCTTCTGATGATTCGTTATTGGAAACACCAGGAGGGGTTTTGTGAATTTTTGTACATAATTATGTCCTTCTTTCCCAGCAGGAAGTGGGGGGAACATCTCCATCCTTGTCCCATGTTTCAATCCCCGATGCGCAGAGGATGGAAGGAATGTGGTCGGCGTTGGCCTGTCAGGCTTACCAACCTTGGAGGGGTTGTTGTCCTACTATATGACATCATGCTTCCCTCCAGGTCTTCCGACTATGAGTGTCCCTCCTCCACCTGGTCTGCAGTTTATGGGGACTGGCAATGGCAGCGGCGCCAATCTTTCCAGCGACTCAGAATTTTGGAAGTAATTTGGCAGCCCACCCAGGGATACCAGCAATAGACACACAGCGTCTTCCATGAAGCATGGTGACATTACAGCCCACACCATCAGCGACATCACAAACTGACATAGCGGCCACCATGACGTCACAGCCTACTTCCACTCTCACATCCTCATTGCCTCCAGTTACAAGTTTTGGAAGCGAAGATAAATAAAGACAAATAAAAAAAAAATACTTAAATCATCGTCTTCTTTTTCTTTTAGTTCAACGTCATCGCAAGACTCAATGACGTCACTGCATGCACTAGTCAAGCATTGAAGGATAAGGGACTTCGTGGCTGACCCTCATGCCAAGAGAAGATTAAACTCTTCATCTTCGAGCCAGGACTGTCACATCCCTGTCAAAAACAAAGTGAAGAAGACAGTGGCTGATACAGGTAATGACAATGACAGCTGCCATTTAGATACTTCGGCACGGCCGAAAGGTTTGACAGACTGGAATGGAATCGGCTGGGATGACAATGCTAACTGTGATGAGAAAGCCATTTGGGGATACACCACTGTTGGTTAGGGAATCAACAGTGAGTAGACATCAGGCTTCAAAGAATGGAGAACATGTACCAGTTTTTCCTGTAAGACCTTTTAAAATAAGAAGGAAGCTCCCATTGTAAGGTCAAGTACAGTGCGGTCCCCAATTATGCGAGAATTTGGTGTATCCATGGCCTCGCAGAACTGGAAAATCGCAGATTTTGATACACATACCTTATGGGAATAATTCCTTAGGGCCAAGGCAAATGGCAACTTACCCAGACAAACTTTTTTATACTACCCATTTTCAATGTTTTCTATGTACTATATTGTAATTTTTTCTAATATGAAATTGTTCTTATGGATAAATGAAACATTAAAAAGGTTTTAATAACTTGAAAAAGTTTAAAATGACACCCAGGATGGTGAAAACTCCCACATGTAAACACTGCCACCATTGGGTGCAAGTGTACTGTACGATACAGTCATTTTCCTTAAAAAATCTTTCGAATGGAATTTCCTCTACTATCCTCTGCAAAAAAAACCTTCAAACTCCTCTATCTCATCCTCCGTGAAGAGTTCTTCTGCTGAAGGAAGGCTTTTTGAACTGATGAAAATTCGAAATTCAACATAAAATGACAGTTTCTTGAAAAGTTTAGATCGAACGATTCTCTCTCTCTCTCTCTCTCTCTCTCTCTCTCTCTCTCTCTCTCTCTCGGCTCTCTCGTCTCTCTCCTCAAGCTCTCTCTCTCTCTTCTCTCCGACTCGTCCTCTCTCTCTCTCTCTCTCTCTCTCTTTCAAACACATCTACTTCTCTGTTAATCACTTTTACTAATCTTTTTCATCAAAATCTATTTCAACAATAGAAAAAAAATGAATAATCAAATGCCAAAAGGTAGTCAAAACGGGTTAACCTAGACAAAAAGACAAAAAAATAATTCTTACTTCATGTTCAGCAATTACGGATTTCAAGTTGCTGACTACTGCCAAAATGGAAGTTGCTCTTTCCTTCGTCTTTAACTTAAGGACAAGCTTTTCAGTTTCAATAAAATATGTCTTCCTCCTCAACTTCTAGGCAGATGCATACATGATGCGGATGATCAGAATACACTTCACAGATCTGAATAATACATATGGCGATGATGATGATGATGATACTGATAATTCATACACACTGCGCTATGACGTCACAAATGTGTGAAGCGGAGCCTTCCGTCTTAGCTAATGGGTGAGCGGGAAATCTTTCTCTCACATTCCCCCCACCCCTTCTCTCAGATAACAGTGAAATGCTCCCCCCCCCTTAAATACTTGAAAAGACAATTGATTTGATAAGTTTGCAGCGCGTGACTCGCAGGCTTTGAATGACTTCACAGACAGAAAATCTATTTTTGAGAACTAGCGACTGCCTAAAAGGGGAATCGCACAATCCGATCATGCATATTTCGGGACCAGGGTGTAATACAGTTGGTTACCCCTCTGGATACGCCGATGGAAGTGATGAAGATCAAGGTCAACTTTCCCAATGGTAGTGGGAAGTGATAGCCCAACGGCTGTTGGGAATAATAGTAGAAGCAGGGAGGACATACATTCTACTGTACGGGAACCATCATCCTTGAGGAATAGACAGGGTTCTTACATTAGATCAAGGAGCATGGAGAGATTTAGGCATTTGTGTTCTCCTGATGGTTATTCAAGATTGAGCCAACAACAGCCGTCAGATATCAGAGATGCCGCAGTCGAAGGAGTAGACAGCCAGGAATCACACGGATGTATGTTAGCTGATATGAGTGAGGTAACTTTGTCTGCAGCTGAACAGAATGTTTTGGAAGCAGATGAAGGGGAGAATCAGGGCTCAATTCATGCAGAGTCTGTGTTACAAAATGTTAATGCATGGATTTCTAGAAGAGATAATTCTTTAATATCAAATAGATCGTTCAAGTTCCTCCCCCCTCTGTTACTGAGACATAGGAAATATTATGCAACACCTGTTGTTCCACTACTAGAGAGACAAATCAATCCAGATGTGGTGAGATTAAAACCTGAATTAACCTTGGATAAAGTGAAGATGGAATGCCCCTCAATGACTTATCAAGAAGCTGCTACATCGGAGTCTACAGGTTCTCTATCTTTCAGGCAGCTTCTTGGTTAGACCTTTGGTCAGCATCAGTAGCCAAGATTACATCCTCAGAGTCAACCAAAAGATTAGTAGATGAGACTATGTTTATCAGATTGCTTCAATCTGGTTCAAAAGCAATTTCATACTTGACAAATTTGAGTGCCAATGTATGGGGTAATATCCTGTTGATGAGGAGGGATGCAACTTTGGTTAGGTTAAATTGTACTATAGATTTGGATTCCCTATTAGCAATTCGGAATGGGGACATTTTAGAGTTGCAATTGCTGTTACCAAAAGGCATGCTAGAAGCTGCAATTGATAGAAGAAGGATGGATACTAATAATAGATTAGTCCAACAGGCAGTTAGTAAAGCATCTGGAAGCCATCCTAATTCTAGGGAAGTAAAACAACAACAAACACCACAAAAGAGACCAGTGAGACATAATTCCTTCCCTAGGTCAGCAAGACCCTCCTCTTCAAGGAAGAAATGATCTCATCAGCCCTTTCACAATAAACCCAGTAGAGGAAGGGGTATTAGAGACATAGGGAGAGGCTTAAGACGATAGACTTGGCGCCTCTCACCACTCAGTCACTACAGTGGGGGGATGCCTGGCAAATTATTGGAAGGTGTGGTGGAGATTTGAAGCGAAGCAGTGGTTAGTGGATGTGCTCAGAGTCGGGTATCTGATCCCATGCAACTTTACACCACCCCTGGCAGAACAACTATTACTGCACCTCTCTTACATTCATGGGTCTCAGAAATTCCTTATTCTGCAAGAAGTAGTGAAGAAGATGATGGAGAAGGGATCTGTAGAGCAATTAACATTCCCGTCAAGTGGATTTTACAGCTGTATTTTCCTTGTCCCCAAGTTCAATGGAGATTGGAGGACAGTTGTAGATCTGTCGACATTGACTCTGTTCATATGGAAAATGAGATTCCAAATAGAGACTCCAAGGACAGTTCTAACAGCAATCAGGGACAAGGATTTTATGCTGACAATAGATTTAAAGGATGCATACTTCCAGATCCTAATCCATCAGTCAACTTTCACTTCCTTTTACTTAAAAGGTTGCCCATAGATCCTTGGACACTTTTTCTTTGGGTCCAGTGGTGGCTGCTCAATAGGTAGTATAGCTCAGCCAGTACCCCTGGCGGGTCAGTTAGTGTCTAGTCAAGATGAAGGTATGAAAGTAGAATGAATGAGATGATTGGGCTCACTTCTTTCCTACAGTTTCTATCTATTTCTTTACTTACGAGCAGTAAGAGGGAGAATACCATCATAAGTTGGAACAGACTAGATACAGGTGAGTGAGACAGCCATGCTGTTAAGGTAATCAATAGTATAGGATGCTTTTCAGTAGTAACACACCCCTCTTGGTAGCAAGAAGAGAGTGGGGTGATAAGAAATTCACATACAGAGACGTGGGTTTTCTTACGTGAACAGATAGCTCTGTCTTCGGTAAATACAATAAACTGTGATATTATATAAAACACCCAGAGAGGGAAACCAATAGATTCTCATATATCTTTGGTTTTGAGGTTGTAGTCCATATCTTAGAATATGGTTATTCGTAAATGGATTAAAAGTGGCAAACTCCGTCAGTCAAAGATACTTACCTCCCACCAATGAGTAAGTCTTTCCTAATGTTAAGACTGAAGGTTTGTTTCATATATGAACAAATGACAAATTTTGTTCATGAAACTTACCTGTCAGATATATATATAGCTGTATTCTCTGAAGTCCGACAGAATTTCTAAAAACTTACGACACACGTAGTGGGAGTAGGGTGGTTAGTACCCATTCCCGCCGCTGGGAGGCGGGTATCAGGAACCATTCCCATTTTCTATCAGATTTCTTCTGTCGCCGGTGTTGTAAACAACGGTTTACAGCACCTCCGCCTCAGGATTTTGGAAAAACTGTTATTGCTTGAGTATCCTCTTGACTTTTTGGTTTTTTGATATTGGATCGATAGCTAGGCATACGTTGACTGTGGATTGTTTTGATTTTGGCTTGGTTTTTTTCCTTAAATAAGATGTCTGGGTCTAGTTCGGCTAGCGCCAGGGTATGTATGAAGGATGAATGTAAGGTGAGGCTACCAAAGGCTTTGGTTGATCCTCACACAGAATGTAAAGGTTGTAGGGGACAAGTGTGTATGTATGATTTTCGCTGCACTGAATGCGAAAGTTTAACTGATTTGCAATGGAAGACGTATGAATCCTACGTTAATAAATTAGAGCGTGACAGGATCAGGAGGTCTTCCTCCAGGAGTAAATCGGGTAGCAGACAGGGTATTAATGTAATCCCTTCTAACCCTCCTGTAGAGTTTGTAACTCCTAACCCCGTAGTGTTGCCTTCGGGCCCTCAAGTGGTGTCTGCGGAGGGTAATGCCCTTTCGCTTATTTTGGATTCGTTGAAGACGCTTGAATCCAAAGTTCTTGCCCTTGAAAACAGGCAAAGTGCTAAGTGCAGTGATAGTGCCCCTAGTGAAGTGGAGGGGGCGTCAGATCGGCCCTATAGCGCCTCTAGGCTGGGACCTCTGCCGGAGTCCCAGGACTCAGGGAGAGGGCATGTCGAAGGCCGAAGGAGGGTTACGGGGATCCCCCACCGATCTGACGTCCCTTCAGCAGTTCCTGTAGACGCTTCCCAGGCTGCTAAGGAGCGTGCTCGAGCACGCCTCCTTAAGGATTGTTTTTCGTCCTCCGACGCGTCCTCCCCACGCAAGGGGTGGGAATCTCGTCCGGATTCGCGGCCTCTGAAGAGGACCTTCCAAGATCAAGACGCTTCACGTCATGCTCTGTTTGATTGGCAGTCTTCTCCGGAAAGCGTTCCTTTTCCGCCCCAGAAGAAGACTAGGACGTCATCTGACGATGACGCCTTCGAGCGCCCCAGTCGCTCTAGAGCCAGGGCTTTTCCTGTGAGAAGGAAGAAGGCGTCCCCTTGCCCCTTGCCTTCTCACAGGCACAGTTCTTCTCCTCGTAAGGAGACTTCTCAGACTGAGATCATCCTCGCTATGCAACGTCAACTGGATGCTTTGCTTAAGCAGAAGGAGACGGTTCCTCGTCGCAGGAAGGACGACAGACTGCCGATCAAAAGGACCAGACAGTCTCCTCCGCCTTCTCCTCGTTCTTCCCCGTCTCCTGGTGTTTCGCCCTCTAGACTTCGTTCTTCTCCCCAGTGTTCGTCTAGAGGTGGCGGTAGACGTCATTTGACTCTTGCTCCCTTGGAGAGAGAGAGGTCTCATCGCTCTCCCCTCTCTTCTCGGCGAGAGGACGATCGGCATTCCGATCTCAACGCTTTTGCGGACAACGATGTTGTACCTGTTGGACGGACTCGTAGTAAGGAAAGAGCATCTTCCTTTTCTGCTCCTCGTCGACCTGCTCGTGTCGACGCTCAACGTGACGCTCGTCAGGATGCAGGACCTGAATCTATGCGGGACGTTCGTAGGGACGCTTCGCGGGACGTTCGGAGGGACACTTCGCTCGACGCTTGTTTGGACGCTTCGCTGGACGCTACGATGGACGCTCCGCTGGACGCTTCTAGAGGAGTTCGTAAGATTGCTTTGGCGCTCGAACGTGGAAGCTCGCTCTCACTCGGACGCTTTTCCCGAGTCTCTTGCTGACGCTTCACGACTTCGTGCAACATCACGTTCACCTCAAGCTTTAGTTTCTGACCCTGTGACTGTGAAGGATTCCGTTTCGGGTCCGCTCCCCACTTCTTCTCGACATCGTTCGGATATGAGACTCGGAGCGAAAGGACTTTTGCCTCTTCCTTCGGGGTTTCACTCTGGTAAGGAAGAAGGGGAATTAAGCTGTTCTTCTGAAGATGTTGACAGAGAACAGCCTTCGACGTCTGCTTCTTCGGACTACCAAGTCTTGGCTCGGCTTCTCCGTGATTCGTTCGGGGATACCTTCCTTCCTTCCTTCTGCTCCGCCTTCTCCTCCCTCGCAGTTTTCTTCGTCGAAAGCAAGCAAGACGCCTGGTTTTGTTAAAATGAAGACTTCGCTATCTACCAAGAGGGCTTTCCGTAAGGTTAACACCTGGATGAAATCTAGGAAAGCACAAGGAAGGACCACTTTCGCCCTGCCTCCGTCTAGACTTAGCTGTAAGGCAGGGATGTGGTACGAAACTGGTGAAGAGTTGGGACTGAAGGTTCCTACTTTGGCGCATGGAGATTTTGGCCAGTGTTGTGGATGCCTGTAGGAGAGAGGAAGATCTCTCTTAGCTTCAGCTAAAGTTTCGTGGACGACTTCAGAACTGGATTATCTTTTGAAGGGCCTTTTCAGGTCCTTAGAAGTCTTCAACTTCTTAGACTGGTGTCTGGGAGTGTTAGACAACCAGTCTCGTAAGCCAGATTCGATTAGCCTCGGGGAGCTGTCCAGTGTATTGTCATGCATGGACAAGGCCGTCAGGGATGGCTCGGAGGAGTTAGCCTCTCATTTTTCAGCAGGCGTTTTGAAGAAGAGATCGCTTTATTGCAATTTTGCAGCTAAATCTGTCTCTCCCTCACAGAGAGCAGAGCTTTTGTATGCGCCTTTTTCGAGCCATCTCTTCCCCCAGGCTATGGTGAAGGATCTGGCAGTAAGCCTTCAAGAAAAAGCCACTCAAAACCTTTTGGCTCAGTCGTCGCGTCGTCCTACTGGCCCTTCCACGTCTTCAGGAGGCCAATCTATTAGAAAGCAGAAGCCCTTTCGTGGAGGAACTTCAGCTAGATCTTCACCCCGAGGAAGAAGTCTTCCTAGAGGTAGAGCCCCGGCTAAGTCTAGGGGCAAGAAGTGAGAGATCCGTCCTTCAGTCGCCGGTAGGAGCCAGGCTGCAGTTGTTTGTAGAAGCCTGGAGAGAGAGAGAGGCAGACACCTGGTCTCTCAACATCATAGAGAAGGGGTACAAAATCCCTTTCGTAAAGTCGCCCCCACTGACTTCCACTCCCAGGGACTTGTCCCCGTCATATCCTCGAGAAAAGCAGAAGATACTTTTCGACCTGCTCGAGCAGATGCTCGAGAAGCGAGCAGTGGAACAGGTCTTAGACCTGGCAACGCTAGGATTTTACAAGAGATTGTTTCTAGTTCCGAAACAGTCGGGAGGGTGGCGGCCGGTCTTGGACGTAAGTCATCTGAACCGCTTTATAGAGAAGCAGAGGTCAAGATGGAGACACCCTCAGTCCAGTTCTGGGGGGCCTTAAGACCTGGAGATTGGATGGTATCACTCGACCTTCAGGACGCCTACTTTCACGTCCCGATACATCCCCAATCAATGAAGTACCTTCGGTTCGTCCTGAAAGGAAAGGTATTTCAGTTCAGGGCTCTTTGTTTCGGACTGAGTACGGCCCCATTTGTGTTCACCATCTTAATGAAGAATGTGGCGAGGTGGCTTCATCTTTCCAACATCAGGATCTCGCTCTAGCTGGACGACTGGCTCATACGAGCCTCTTCGCAGACCCGGTGCCTGAAGGACCTGCAAACAACACTGTCTTTAGCTGCGTCCTTGAAACTTCTGGTGAACTTCGAAAAGTCACATCTGACCCCAACACAGTCCACGTGTATCTGGGGATTCAGATGAATTCAGTGGCTTCGGGCTTTTCCGTCCCAGGAACGTCAGCAACAAGGCATAGAAAAAGTGTCAGCCTTTCTAGGGAAGGACTCATGCTCGGTGAGGGAATGGATGAGTCTGCTGGGGACCATTTCCTTGCTGGAGAAGTTTGTTTCCCTGGGGAGGCTACACCTCCGACTTCTTCAGTTCTTCCTGTCAGACAGCTGGACAGACAAGGACAACCTCGACATGATTTTGACCGTCTCAGAAGAGGTAAAGAGTCATCTAAGATGGTGGCTCGATCTGTTGAAGCGGTCAGAGGGCATGTCCCTCAAGCTTCGGAACCCCGACCTAGTGTTGTTCTCCGACACGTCATCCACGGGGTGGGGAGCAACACCAGGGGGGGAGGAAGTGTCAGGCACCTGGAGAGGGGAACAGGTAGCCTGGCATATCAACTTCAAAGAACTGTCAGCGGTTCAGTTAGCGCTCCGGTTCTTTCAAGGCAAAGTCTCCCGTCGCGTAGTCCAAGTCAACTCAGACAACACCACACCCTGTCATCTTAAGAAGCAAGTGAGGAACGCACTCTCGCTCCTGTTCGCTCTAGCGAAAGAGATTCTTCTTTGGGCGAAGGCGAGAGAAGTCACGATCTTAACAAGGTTCATTGCCGGAGTAGAGAACCGTACCGTAGCGGATCTCCTCAGTCGACAAGGACAATTGCTGCCGACAGAGTGGACCCTCCATCAGGACGTATGCCAGGAGCTGTGGGGTCTTTGGGGATGTCCTTTGGTGGACATTTTCGCGACATCAAGAACAGCGAGACTTCCTCTTTACTGCTCCCCGGTTCTCGATCCGGGAGCAGTAGCAGTAGACGCCCTATTATGGGATTGGACGGGTCTAGATCTCTACGCATTTCCCCCCTTCAAGATTCTGGGAGAAGTGATGAGAAAGTTCGCAGCTTCGGAAGGGACGAGGTTGACGTTAATCGCCCCCTTTTGGCCCGCAGCGGACTGGTTCACAGAGGTGATGTCCTTCCTGGTAGATTGTCCGAGATCTCTTCCTTTAAGGAGAGATCTACTCAAACAGCCCCACTTCGAGAGGTACCACAAAAGCCTCTCCGCTCTGAGTCTGACTGCGTTCAGACTATCCAGAAGCTGGCCAGAGCGAGAGGTTTTTCGAAACCTGTGGCTAAAGCTATCGCCACCGCGAGGAGACCATCACCAATCGCGGTGTACCAATCGAAGTGTAACCCAATCGAAGTGGGCAGCTTTTAGGAGCTGGTGTAAGAAGAAAGGAGTTTCCTCTACCACGACCTCTGTGAGCCAGATCGCCGACTTCCTACTTTATCTCAGACGAGATTTGAAGCTTGCAGTGTCGACCATTAAGGGCTACAGAAGTGTTTTATCTGTGGTTTTTCGCCATAGAGGTCTAGACCTAGCTAATAACAAAGATCTCCATGATCTATTGAGATCTTTTGAGACCACCAAGGTGCCTCTACCTAAGTTGCCTTCTTGGAACTTAGACACGGTCCTGAAGTTTTTAATGTCGGCGCTTTGAACCTCTTCACACTGCGTCTTTGCGAGACTTGACGAAGAAGACTGTATTCCTAACTGCTCTGGCAACGGCGAAGAGAGTTAGCGAGATACAAGCTATTAGTAAGCACGTCGGCTTCAAAGGGCATAATGCGGTCTGCTCTTTGGGAATGACGTTTCTAGCTAAGAATGAGAACCCCTCCAACCCTTGGCCTAAGGCGTTCGAGATCAAGGGTATGGCAGAGATCATTGGTCAAGAGCCAGAAAGAGTCCTGTGTCCGTCAGGGCTTTAAGAGAATACCTTCGGAGAACAAGGAATTGTAGAGGTTCTGCGGAGAACTTTGTGTTCGTCGAGAGACCAGATATGCCCATGTCCAAGAATGCACTGGCATTCTTTTAAGGAACACCATAAAGGAGGCTCACTCATCTTGCAAGGATAGTGACTTTGGGATGTTGAGAGTTAACGCTCACGAAGTGAGGGCTATTTCGACCTCGATAGCCTTCCAGAAAAATATGGCCCTCAAAGACATTTTGAGTGCCACTTTTTGGAGGAGTAACTCGGTGTTCGCCTCGCACTACCTACGGGAGGTGAGAACGACGTAGAAAACTGTTATCTCTGGGCCAAATGTCGCGCACTATTTTGGGGGCAGGAGGTAGCACTCATCCTTTCCCATAGAAAAAGGGTAGGTGAGTTTTAGTCTTTGTTTTTGTTTATGGTTGTAGGGTCGGCCGCCGAATGCGGACTTCCCTTCTATTAGCCTTTTTATGTGGGAGTATTTTGTTAGGCAAACTTAGGTGGTGGTTTTGCCTCGTTGCCCTCAAAAGTATGGTCATGGTCTAGTCACATTGTGGTCACGTCCCCGTTGACAGATCATCTAGAGCGCACCAACTACACAGGTCTCTACCTTGTTGGTAACTCTAGTGAAGCAGATGAAGGCTTGGGTGACAGTAATCACGAAGTCAGCTATGCTAACAGGTAAGGAACCAAGATGTCAATCATCTACATGTATATGTTTCCTAAAATCCTTTTCTGTCTCCCACCGCCAAAGGTGGGATTCAGCTATATATATATCTGACAGGTAAGTTTCATGAACAAAATGATATTGTTAAGATACAATAAAGTTTGTTCATACTTACCTGGCAGATATATATATTTAAAGTACCCACCCACCTCCCCTCAGGAGACAGTGGAGATAGAAATCTGATAGAAAATGGGAATGGTTCCTGATACCCGCCTCCCAGCGGCAGGAATGGGTACTAACCACCCTACTCCCACTACGTGTGTCGAAAGTTTTTAGAAATTCTGTCGGACTTCAGAGAATACAGCTATATATATATCTGCCAGGTAAGTATGAACAAACTTTATTGTATCTTAACAATATAATTTTTAATCTTATTTGTATTTTTCATAATTAACAAACATGAGGTCTTAACATATAAAGGCCCACCTCGAACCACCCCTCTAGACCCACCTCAACTGGGTTGGAAGAATAACTGGTAGGTCATGGGATGCCTAGAACATTGTGGGAACTACCAATACCCCGTGACCAGGTACAGATGCCAATAGTCCCTGGATCACACAAGTTTCTTTTAATTAATTTTACCAGATTTCCAGCTGGCGCTAGATATTTATCCTAATGTTAAGACCTCAGGTTTGTTATGAAAAATATAAACTGATTAAAAACTTTCTAAATATGTTTATTTATCGTAAAATGGCCCAAAATACCATATATCAGACTTTATCCAATGCAAAAATCATTCATTAACTTACTTTTTTTATAAGTTTTTCATTTACAGTGTCGTAAAAGTGACTATCAAAATTGTCCCTGAACCAATCTAAACATTGTTTTATACCATCAATATTTTTAGAAATGTTTATGCACAATACTGTCAAAAACAGTCCATAACTCTCTTGGACAATTCTTTTTATGATTTGTGGTTCTGTGTGATATTTATTTAGACAGTTGAAAACTGTTAACAACTAAAATGTATTGGTGAGTGATTTTTGAAGGCAATTAAGGAAGTTCCATATCCAATTATCTAATATGTATATAATCAACTAATACTGTTTTGTCCATTGTTTTATAACAGTTGGTATTGTTGGTTTTTGTAAATAAAGTTTTTTAAATTTTAAGTAATTTAGCTGACAAATATGTATACACTTGCAGGATGTAAAGGCACTTACATCCAAGGCAAACATGAAACTTGATGGATTCCCAGATGAATGCAGTATCTCTTCTACTGATGGCATTGTCACAAGCAATTGCCTTCAGATTGAAGAAAGCATCAGCACTCATGCCTATTCTCCAGCAGCAAATAACATTCATCAAACTTCAGGTTCAGCCAGTATTGGGACACCAAATATTAACAGAAGGACAGAAAGATCAAGAGAAATACGCAGTAAGCTGAAAGCTCTAGCTCAGTATGGAACACCTTCTCCTTTGACAGGCATGACTTATAATAACCCCTCCCCAAAAACTTGGAAACCCTTTCGTGTCCCATTTAAGAATTCAAAATCTTAAGTTTTGTTTGTTATTAAACACACTTTTTTACTTCATTTCACTTCAAATGTTGATAGCTGTAATACTGAACAACCAAAAAATAGTTGACATCTGAATTTTTTCATTTATAATTTGACATTCTATCCTAATTGGGATAAAGATTATCTTACCAATACTTATGTTGAGAATTTTAGCCAGTTTTCACACTAGTTGTTTTTCTTTCAGGTTATAGTATTCATTAGTTGGAATTCAGTCAATTTTTTTTATTGATCATTGTTGGCTGAAATTTTTATTACACAATACTACCTTTTTAATGGTTGTTTTTCTGAATTGGGTTCTGCCGTTAATCAGATACCATTGGGTCAAGTGATTAAGACTAATAAAAATCAGATAAAATTATGATGTACTGTCTTTCACATTGAGAATGCCACATTTTTATAGATTGGATATGAAAATTATGATGTACTGTCTATCACATTGAGAATGCCACATTTCTATATAGATTGCATAAGTGTGCCACTAATTGAAGAAAATTGGTGTATTGTACACTAAACAATCACTTAAAGAAATATGTATTTATACACAGTCCACCCTGCTAGTAAGATCATCCATGGTATTTGCTGTACAAGATTACTGTTTGTTCATACACAACACAAACTGTTCCTCTTTATGTTGGGGGAAATCTCAAAGAGCAAGCTGGATCTGGTTTAAAAATAGCATTAGAAGACAACCTACCATATTCCAATTATCTTTACAGTATTAGAGAATGAGTTCTCTCCACACTTCTGGCATGTGATTTTTTTGGGCTTTGTGCTAGGTTTTCATGTGGCATTTTCACGATTTTATTGCTCTCCCTACTGGTACTTCTATAGCTCCTGCTTTTCCCATTGGTTGAATCTCATCACTTGCACATAACCACAGTCTCCTTCTTTGATATCCAAATCAGTTTTCCCGACTACACATTTCTACAACTGCTTCATTTGCCTACCATGTTCCAGGTATAATAACCTTAATATCATAGAATAACAAGTTATCAGAATCTACATTTTCTTTCAGAACTCATGTCTCCATTGGATAGTGTAGTTCAAGCTCCCATTTAAGTAGAAATGATTCCTCCAACTCTTCCTTGCTGACATTTTACTATCCTTGTAAGGGGTTATGCAAAGGACATAGCCAGACTAGTTCTTTCTAGTTCTTTCTCTCTTTTATAATTACCCTGTTTAAACAGGTAAACACCCATCACCTTTTATACCAGAAGTATCTTATGGCTAAAGTGGAGTGGCCATTGAATCTTGTTAACAAGGTAGTTTGCTCCCTCCTCCCTGTGTGCTTGTTGAATTCTTCGGTGTGGATTAGTAACTTTTTACCATTATTTCCTTGCATCATCTTTGTGTGCAATTATTTGCTTCTCCTAGTATCTGTATCTGGTGGTTTTGTTTCCATATCAGTATATCCCAGGGTTGCTTGTTGGGCAACACTCCTCTAGCAATATTGCATAATCGTGGCTTCTTCCAATCACTAACTGCCATTTCTCTTCCACCTGCACCAGGATCTAGACCTCCTAGGAGTGCTAGCTTTTCTCCGAGTCCTACAAACCCATTCATCCCTTGTCTGAGCACAAAGAAGCCAGTATGGAAATGTCTTCCTAGACTGTGTAAAATCTGCATAATTTCAAATATGTACCTATTTGTCAGGAGTTTTGGAAGTACCTCCACTTTATCTACAACCAGACTGTCTTCCATTTCAAGGCCTTATGCTTTGAACTGGTGACTTCGTTTTTTTTTTTTTTTTTTTTTGTCCATTCAAATCATATTCTCATCCTGTTGTGATAAGTGAACAATTGCTTAGTCCTGGTTTCTCTAGGGAACATCTTTGGAGTAGGGTTGTTTGCTAGCCATTGGGATCAACTGGCATAAGTCTTATCTCATTCCCAGTAGCAAATAAAGTATGAGCAATCTCAGGTAGGTAGATATACAATTACTCTACAAGAACCTGCTCAGTTGTCAAGTGTCACTTGTTGTCACCTTCAGTTGCTGCAGTGGCAGCTGTAGCAACAGTGGTTTGCTCTCCAGGATCCACATTTTCACCTTTTATCATTGAGTCTGGAAGGGTCTGTCATAGTAGCTAGATCACAGAAACTTGTTAAAGGGAGTTATGTTGCATACCACCACCCTCTGGAAATGCTTCTGTTTATGGAAATGCAAATATGCTTAGCATTGCAAGTTTCGAGAACATGTAAATGGGCACTCGGTGGCAGAGATTAGGGAACCAGCAGTGTCATAGCCTACGTTGGCAAATGGGACAAAGTCCTGGACCTCATGCCAGTTAGCACTGTAAATAAATGTGGGCAGCTTTCCAAGCCACAAAAATGGCAGCCACAGTCATTCCAGATAGAGGGAACATTCTGGCACATCACCTCTGTCATCAGAGTTCTTCCTTCTTTGTCAGGCTATTTCATATCAAGGCCATCTTAGTGTGACTTTGTGGGCCACCTCCTCATAGCTAGAAGGGACATGGCCTTGTTGAAGGTGGCGGGATCAGTAGATTCGGAGTCCTTGTCAGCCCTTTGAAATGGGGATCTCCTTGAGTTACAGCTTCTATTTATTCCTAAGAGCTCAATTAGAAGATCCGATCGACTGGCAGCAAGCGGATACTAAGGATAGGCTTGTATGTCAGGCGGTATTTAAATCTGAGGCTCGTTCTCATCCTCTACCTCCCCTTCTGCAGCAGCAGGCAAGATGGTCTCCTAGTGTCAAATCCGGGCGTTCAACTTCTGTGAGAGCCTCGGTCAAAATCATGACAGCAACAGCGTTCCTCTCAATGTCGTCCCTGCGAGGCTGGGAGGGGCACTAGAGGAAAGGGCAGAGGGGGCTAAGGGTTATCGATTGTGAGTGCCTCCCCCTCTCTCCACCCTTTAGTTTCCTTGTGTCAACCCCACATTTATAAGTAGCATCAAGTGGTTCAGGCTCTCTGCCTTCACTTGTGGAAGTTATCAAGCATATCCTTTAAGAGGGGGTTTTCTTGCTGGGCAGTGGGTATCTATGTCATTCTTCTGTAAAAATGTACCTAAGAAAGTGGGCCCTCACCCGCAGTTGACATGTAGAAAGGGTCTCCCAAATTGAAATGTGTTGAGCACATTGCAGCCTTCTTTATCTACCATAGCCGAGTAAGTGCCTCTCAGTTTCTGCAGTAAAAGGATATTGCCCAATTTGATCCCAGGCTTCCTAACTTAAGAAGTTGGCTCTCTTTACCACCATTCTTATGAGAAATTTTAATCAGCTTGTTACCCTCAAAAGTTTCTGCCCTGGTGCTACAAGCTTACTCAGCCTTTGTCACATTCCTTACAGATCTAAAGTTGTGTGGCCTTTCCTCTCGTTTGACACTGAGGGCTCATTCTCTTATCCTTTGTCTCTGAGCTTTTCAAGGAACACCCTTTCTTTCTGGCTCATGAGGTTATTGAGAAGACTGGTTTCTCTTCTCTCTCAGGAGCACATGAAGTCAGGGGCATGGGCCACTCTTGCCTTTCAAAAGAACTGCTTTATATTTCAAGAATGAGGGCAGGGAGCCAGACTACCTTTACTTCATTCTGCTGGAGGGATGTCGCCCACTGGTCGTCAGATAAGTTTTTGGGACCTGTGATAGCTTCACATCAGATTGTGTAGTCTTCCAGTCCTGACCGTGCACATACCTCATCAAAGTACTTGAGCCCTGAATAAGTCTGGAGGTGTGAATATCAAGTTAATGATCTCTCCTTCCATCCTTTCCTCTAATGAAAACAAAGTCCAAGCCAAAGTATATGCTGGAAAAATATAAATTTTTAACATTTCAATGTATCTAGCAGAATTCCTGCAAATTGGCTGCAATGTCACGTCACTACTGCCTTCTTCCAAATGTCAGGAAAACTGATAATTATTAACCAACTCTGGAGTATTAACTTTTTGAGTAAGGGATTGCAAATGTAATGTCCTATTTGTAAATTACTTATTTTCCTATTTTTAACATTTACTGTACAACCGTCCAGAAGAAAAAGTATTTACCTGATGGATATGTATGATGGTTATATATGATCGGGTCAGGATTTAAATAAATAACAACTTAAAGAAAACCGTCTATTCTCACCGTTACAATGATAGGATCCTTGAAGAGCTTGTGAAACAAAGGTTTTAAGTGCGGAAATAGATTTCATGAAACACATGCATTCCCATCCAATGGTCCTGGACCAAATTGCAACTTGACAAAACATTTGTAAAGCAGTAAGGCAAATGTAACATCAAGTTGGTGTGTCTAACCCAGAATCACATCAAACACTCAAACAATTTTAGTCATGCTGGTCCTTCACATAAGGAAAGATACTGGTTCTAATTTCATAACATTGCAAATAAAAAAGAAACCTAAGGCATACCTTAATTTGAATTTCTGGACTGGACTGCATTGCAGATTACTTGTCAAAGCGTATTTTCTTTGACTTGTGCAATTACTGTTTATACAGCTTGGAACTTTTCTCTGAATCATTATCTTAATATATAATGAAATTGTATTTTGGCAGCTTCACTACCACAACTTTACACTAGTATACTTCAAAATACCAAGCTACACCCTGAGAATATTGTAGGAAACTAGTAATTTTGAAGGATTTGTAAACCTGATATGTAAATATAGTAGGCTACACTAAAATTTAGTTTCAATATAAATGTCATGTTAACTAATCAAGGACCTAAATTGTAAAACATATTCAATCACAACAAAGTGGCAGGCAGACAATCATTAATCAAAATTTGAGAAAATGTTAATTAAGCATTTGTACTATTCATAATTTTGTAAAACAGATAGTTGACACCCTTTGTAGTTTACTGAAAGCAAAGAAATACTTTCAGTGCCAAATATAAGTCATACTTAAGGAATTACTCAATTCACTGTCAAGTTTTACTCCAGCCAAATTTCAGCAGGTCCAAAATTATAACCTATATAAGCACTTGGTGAAACTCCAGCACTAATTATGGCTGAATATGCCTTATATATTTACATGTCTTTTTGGCCTTGAATGAAGCCATTCTTATACATGCTCGCTCACAAAAATAAACTTCCTTTAAATCTTCAACTTTCATGACTCCAACAAATAAATATCACTAATGGCATATAGACCTAATCAAATGATTACGTAGTATTCTTGGACAGCAATTGTTTTTCCATTGGAATATGTAAATCTCTACCTTACTGATTGTGATTCAACAACTGTACACTCTAGGAGAACCATAATAGTGATTCAACAACTGTACACTCTAGGAGAACCATAATAGTCAATTTGTTTTCATATGCATACAACAGGATCGCAGTTACACAGACTTTCCAGTCACTGTTCTAGACACAAAGATGAGCAAAGCTTTTATGAATAAATAGCATTACTTAAAGTTTAATGCAGTAACATAGTATTTGCTACCTATGTTAAAAATAATGGGGTAAAACATGATATTAAAGCTTACATATTATTTTTACAACTAAAATGTAGCTGAAGAATTGCTATTACAATTGCATAATGAGTCTGTACTACTAGTAGTACTTAATGCAGCAGTTCCAAGCCTGGCTGATCATATTTTTTGGATTTAATTGAGCTTCATGAAAAAGGCATCCAGGGGCCATGCAATATGTTCTGCCAAAAGCTATGCACTACAATGTGCACCAAAACAACTTTGTACTGACTGTCTCCATACACTAAATAAACTCTAGTTCACCAAAATGCCTTCAATATCAAACATGATGGCACAAGTGTAACCTGTTCAGGCAGGAAGTTATTTGACTGCTTCCAAATAAATCTGATAGCTCTTTACCCTCAAAGAAGGGTAAAAATTGCAATGAAACCTGGCCAACTCAAAATTAAAATATATTATATTTATAAAGTACAATGGGTCACATTTTTCCCTTAAAAAATGTTCAAAATAAAAATAACAGTAACATTTTCATGACCAACTTTCAAGATTCAGAAGTCACTTTCACCAAGTTTCATAATACCATTAGAAAGTCCTAACACCAATGTCACCACCACATGACTATATGTCATCGAGTATCACATCCTTTGATTACCGGTCTTTAGTATGCAACTCCAATTTCAAAAGCAATAATTCACTTTATAAGCCTTAAGAGATAAGGCATAGGACCAAGAACATATATTAAAACTGGTTATTAACAATATTACTTAAAAACTGTTATATTTCAATAATTTTATAATAATTAAAACAATGTTCTAAAGGGTCCACAGTAATACAAAGTGTTAAGAGTCCGTGTATAATTTTTAAGGCTTTACAAAAAGGGTTCGAAAGTTTTTTGTAAAGTCTTAAAAATTATATACAGACTCTTAACACTGTATTATTGTGGACCCTTTAGAACATTATATATACTCTTGCGATAGAGAGTTTTCCCCTACAATTAAAACAATTTAAAGCAACTTCAATCAAATATGTCTTTCACATGAAGTTGTAACATAATATTCATACCACAACTAGTTCTAACTTTGTCATCACAAAATTATGCATGGCTATTGACCTTCATGCCATGCTACTAACACCGTCGTACTGCATGGTGTAGTTGGATTGTATTGTAGGGTAGGGTAAACGACTTTAACCAAAAATCTTCTGCTGTACTTTCACTAAAATGATCTAACATGTGAAAATAAACAAAAATAATTTGACTACACCTCTGAGTAACTGTAAAGAGATATAGACAATAAACATTCATTAAAAGTACTAAATTTACCACACCTATCTTGGCTTGCTTTTCTGGAATTATTTTCATTTGGATGTTAGCCATTCTAAAACGCAGCATCTATCCACTAAAATTTTGGAATGTTATTACAATATGAATTTACTGTAGCCCACAGACCAACCCCAAGTTTAATATTGAACTACCATGAGCTTGTATTATTTTCTATAATTTTAGATCAATTCCACTAAATGTACTCATTATTCTTAAAAAGTTCAAGAACTTCTTTCTAGTGCAGGAAGTCTTCTACAGACAAACTAGTTCTGTCCTGAATGCTGGTTTGTAGGTTGAACAAAGTTATCCTAGGCATCCAGCATTGTAGTTGCTTATTTTGAACATAATGATAATGCACATAAATCTTTACTCTTTCCTTGGAAGACAAGCAATGAAAAACAATAAATAAAAAGGACATGGCAATTTTTATCTGAAAGTTTTAATACAGTGGACTACCTACGTGATTCTCAACATGTGGCTAGCCTATTAAAAATGAACCTACCAGAAACTTTTTCCTAACATTCTCTTTTGGTCTAAAAGTTATAAAATATTTGAGGATGTCTGGGGAAAATATGAGATAATTCCCCTACCAACTAACAGTATACAATGACTTCAAAGTTAATTGCAAAGTGGTTCTTTACAGCTACTAGTATCTTTCTGAAACAGTTTAAATGTCAGTGCCTGCTCAAATATTTCACAAATCATGCAGTAAATAAACTCCTCCAAATCAAATGGACTTTCTTCACTCAACAGCTTAAGTTTGTAATAATTTAACATATACCCTAGAAATCTTGAGGCTACCACTACAAGTCCCATCCCCACTTCCATCAAGGTAACTCATATATAACTTCCTAACAAATCTATACAATATTAAAAAGTCTTGCCATAAATAGTTCGTTAATAAGAACCTTACAAAATTATAAACATTGGTTTGAGAAATACACCAATAATTCCAGTTAATAAGACCCTCACAAAAGTATAAAAATTGGTTAGAGAAATTAACTTCAACTGCTAATAAACAAAATTTTACCTCATTCCTTGAAATCAGCTTTTTTCAGAAGAGGGATGGAACAAAAGTCAGACAATAAAATTGCCTAAATTCATGATCAGACCACTGGACTTCAAAACAAACTTAGGGTTGGCACAACGGACTAGGCATTAATTAAATCTAAAATCTTTGTGTAGCACCTTGACATGTGTAAGAATTCATAGCTCTTTCCAAAGCAAGCGGTAAATTCACTCAAAAACACAATGAAATTATTTTTGTTGACAGAGTGGTACTATAATCAACCAACAACTGCATTTACAGTGTTCTTTAGTTCATTGTCTGGGTCACTATACAATGCAATTATGAAGGGCTTAGCAGAATCCTATGGACTGACCTACAAATTTTTTTTTCATCAGCACTTCTGTTTATTTTTGTGCAATGATAAAAAAATAAATTACCATATTCCCAAGTATTGAAGTAACTACCTTATTTTGACTAGCAAAACTTTGAAAACAAAATATATGGTGGCAACACTCTAAAGTTGATGGCTTTCTTTTGGTTGGTGTGCTATGGGCGCATTCAAACCGTCTAAATACGTACACTGAAGTACCAAACTTTGGTTTTGTACAGCATATTGATTACAGTTGACACCTGCCTATTCATGGTTCAGTATTAAACAGATTCACCTATTTGCAGATTTTCTGTGGAACATAACTAAAATATTAATGGAAAATTCACATATTTAAATTTTTATTTTTTGTGGCTACATTTTTTTATACAAATTTACTCATTTCTAAACATTAATATTAATTTAAGCAACAGCAACTATATAATTTTTTACCCCCTTAAAAAGCGGGCTTTGCCAAATGATGAGCAAATTCCAAACACAAAGGTCGCAGGAAAGAAAATGCTGCTCGGAAAGCTGAAATACCCAAGCGCAATGCTACTTGACATGTTATGGCTGCCGTTAGCAAATTATTCAATTAATTTTCCTTGATACTGATTGGCTACACCCCCCCCAAAAAGGCTTAATCGTTAAGATTTGCTGCAGATACCCGAATCTCAGACAGTTCACCCCGTGGACCTCAGCTTTTTGAGTGTTCACTACGTATCTGTGGACTTCATGTATTAAATCTTGTGTTTAAATTTTTTTTTTTTAATCTTCTTTGTATATTTTTAATCATGCGCTAAAGTGCCTCCTAAATGCCCTCATTCTTCAAAGGCTTCTAGCAAAGAGTCTAAAGCACCTGAAGAATGTCATGACATTCCAGGAGAAGGTAGCCCTTCTGGAAATGTTTAAGGAACGGAAAAGTTACGCCGAAGTAGCCTGCCATTATGGTGTGAATGAGAGACCGTTTGGTACAGCAAGAAGAAAAGAAGCGGTGATAAGGAAGAGCATGGATGTTAGCTTCTGCAATGATGACAAGACAGTTTTCACTGTGTGATAAGAGCATCTACCAGCAGTTTTCAAATGATACAGAAGGAGTAAACATACAAGAAGCAAACTTGCAGACTTGTTAGGCTTCAATGACCCCAGCCAAAGAAGAAAAGGAAGAAGCAGGAACATTGTCGGCTCCTGAAGGTTTTCGGGCCTGCAAGGGGTGGTTCAACAGTTTCCAGAAGCAGTTTTACCTAAAGAATCTCTGCATGGGGAAATGGCATCGGGAGATATGGAAGCAGCTGTGAAATATCCCAAGACCTTTACAAGTATATCATCAGGGTCAAAGGCTACCGTTCAGAACTAGTGTTCAATATGGATGGATGAGACTGGCTTGTTCTAAAAAAATACCTTCACAGTTATACCTCATTAAGGACAAAGCAGAAACCTTGGGTAATGCTGCTGGCTTCATGCTGAAAAACCAAGCCTCATTTACAAGGCTGCAAACCCCAAGGCCCTCAAGAATAAGAATAAGAACTTGCTGTCTATCTTTTGGATGCACATCACCAAAGTCTGGTTCATTCAGAGCTTCACCCCTCAAGTTAAGGATTACCTCAACGACTTGTACGAGGAGTTCAAGGTGGTGCTGATTATGTCCAGCCTATGAACCAGGGTGTGATCCATACCTTCAAAGCACTCTGCACCTGGAACTCCCTCAATTACCTCGTGAAGGCAGTGGACACAGACACTGAAGTAGTACTGGCGTAAATTCACAATTGCCACATCTGACTGTAAGAAGGATACCCTTAATGTCTGCTGGAAGAAGTGTGGCCTGAGTGTGTTCTAATTACAAGGGCTTATCTCCTAATGAAATTCAATATTCAGCCATTGATAAGGCAGTGCAATTGCCGAGGATTCATGGTGGAGAAGGCTTTGATGACATCACCAAGGATTCAGTCAGCACCCTCATTGACGCGTACTCTGACCCAGTGATGGACCAGGATTTAGAAGAGCTAATGAAGTCTGCCAGTAAGAAAGAAGACATGGCAGGTTCAGGGGCAAGGAGGATGACGGGGGGCATATCTTCAGAACGTTTGTCCCGAATTATGAGGGCATCCAGGGAGCTGCAGATGTCTGGGGCATGGGATTCTTATATGGAATGCTCCATAAAGTTTTCAAAAGCTCCTGATGGGGCCTTATAATAACCTCGTCAGCATGAAGCAGCAACTGCCTATCGCCGTTTCTCAAGCCTATGAAGTAGGGCCCTCCAAAGCCTCCGGAACATCCTGAAGAAGTGCAATTGGTGGACAAAGCACCTCAAGAAATGGAAGAGGCATCTCCCAGAGATGCAATTCCTCTGCTTTGCTATGCATATATATGTTCACAATTATTAATCGGACAAAACTAACTTATGATCATCTTAAATCAACATTCATCACTGGTGAGTACCTTTATGATTTACGTAATCTTAAACTTATCATAATTTCATATTTTTTCAATACACATTTAAATATTTGGGTTCAGTACTCAGCTGTTCACTGTACTTGAGAATGTACCAATGTTACCCCTATCTACTGTATACTTAACCCTTGTATGCCAACTGGACATATTATACATCAACTAAAATTGTCTGTTGTGTGCATATTTAACGTACGATACGTCGACTACAAAAAGTTTTTAATATTCGCGGAAAAATAGTTATAGGCCTAGTTTGCCAAAAATTTTAAATCACGAGCCTTGAGGGATGCTGGGAGTTCACGGACCAAGCTGTTGTTTTGTTTACAAGCATTACCCAGGCGCGCATGCGTGAATTTCTTTCTTCTCGCACTAAAAAGCATCAGCGACACATCTCAGAAATTCTTTCGTTACATTGTCGTAATTTTTGCACCGTTTTATATTAGCTGTTACATAGAGTTTTATATTATGAAAATGTGCGCAATTTCATGTAAAATACAACAAAAAACAACCCATGGTTGTAGCTTTTATCAGTTTTGAAATATTTTCATATAAATCACTATAAGTGCCAAAATTTCTACCTTCGGTTAACTTTGACTCGACTGAAATGGTCGAAAAACGCAATTGTAAGCCAAAACTCTTACATTTTAGTAATAATCAATCATTTACCTTCATTTTGAAACAAATTGGAAAACTCTAGCACAATATTTCGATTTACGGTGAATTTTTTAAAAACACTTTTTCCTTACGTCAGCGAAAAAATCAAATTCTTTCGTCAGATTGTCGTAATGTTTGTACCATTTTATATTAGCTGTTACATAAAGTTTTATATATGAAAATCTGCGTAATTTCATGTAGAATACAACTAAAAACAACCCATGGTTGTAGCTTTTATCAGTTTTGAAATATTTTCATATAAATCACGATAAGTACCAAAATTTCAAGCTACGGTCAACTTAGACTCGACTGAAATGGTCGAAAAACGCAATTGTAAGCTAAAACTCTTATATTCTAGTAATATTCAATCATTTACCTTCATTTTGCAACAAATTGGAAGTCTCTAGCACAATATTTCGATTTATGGTGAATTTTTGAAAAAAACTTTCTTACGTCTATGCGGTAACTCTGCTGAAAAAATCAGAAATTCTTTCGTCAGTTTGTCGTAATGTTTGCACCGTTTTATATTAGCCGTTACATAAAGTGCAATTTCTTGTAGAATACAACAAAAAATAACTCATGGTTGTAGTTTATATCAGTTTTGAAATATTTTCATATAAATCATGAATAGAAAAAATTCTACCTTCGGTCAAATTTAACTCGAAGTCTCTAGAACAATATTTTGATTTATGGTGAATTTTTGAAAAAAAAAAAAAAAAAAAAATTTACGTCCACGCGTTACGAATTCATGCATCATTTTGTGATATTTTCTCTGTGTTGCTTTGATAGTTTTAAAGTTTGTAATATACCAAAATCATCGCAATTTAGTGTACAATACAACAAAAAAATTAACTCTTTAGCTTTCACCGTTTTGCTCACAGCGCGATTTGTATGCAATTATATATGACATTTTTTTTGGTGCTGTCATATACTACTATTCCAATATTTATATGGGAGATTTTTTTCATTTCTGATGATGGTTGCATACTAAACTTCAGGCAATGACCAAAAAAGGAGCCAAAAATGAACTAATCTTGAAAACTAAGCATACTGTGATTTAAAAAAAAAAAAAAAAACTTTCTTTCCGCTTTGACGCTAATTTCCGAACGCCGCCGGCATACAAGACACACTTTGGTAAATAGCGGCTCAACATTTAAGAGTTAAAAGATAACATAAGGCTTGAATGCTGTATGAAAGAAAACATGCAAGCCTAGATATAAGGGTAGCTTGATTAGTTTTCACCTAGGTAAGAGTAACAGTTGTTGGAGTGTTCACACATGCCTGTAAGCCATATATTTTTTATGATAATGTTTTAAGATGATGACTGTAATTTAATGAAGTGTTTTAGGATGATAGTTTAAGATGGTTTTGGTGTTTTGAACTATTAAAACAGGCAGTTATAAGCATTTTTAGATGGGGTCTCAAGTATTCACGGATTTCAGTCACTCTCAGGCGGTTCTGGTCCCTAACTGCCCCCGAATGCCAGGGGTCAACTGTACTGTCATTTCCTCAGTTTTTAAAAACTTTATGTTCATTAATTTCAATATAAAATAAACTTTTGTGGAATATACATACAAACTGAAAAACATGTACAGTTTACAAAGTAACACACATGGCTTAAACTACCCAACTATGTTGGGCCAGAAATTTTTTTGGCCAAAAGTGTCTCGGTATACATGGGGTATGTGGTATTTTAAGACTTTCACAGTAAAGGATGTAGGCTTGCACAGCTTTTATTTTATATAATAATATATATCTCATATAAAGGAAAACTAAACACTAAAATAAGAGATATTAGAAATACGGAATAACATTTCACATCATGAACATGACATCCCAAATGGAACAAAATATGGAGTAAAATTAGGATTACAACCAACATAATACAGTTATTACGTACTATAGGGAAAAAAAGAAAAGAAATTTAATCTTCACGAGCTGAAAATTTGGTGCACCTTATTGCCAGGTACAGTCTTATATTCTTGCTTATGCATGATTTACTGATACATGTTTTTAACTTACTGTAATTTAACTTTTGCCAGTTAACAACATTCCCCAAAAGTCAGGATTCATTTGATTAAAGCAATAAAACTGCAAATATTGATCTATAGATATGGTTTGTTTGTCTGTTTGTATGGTGTTTTCACGTTGCATGGAACCAGTGGTTATTCAGCAACGGGACCAACGGCTTTACAAACTTCCGAACCACGTCGAGAGAGAACTTCTATCTCCAGAAATACACATCTCAACACCTCGGAATGCCCGAGACTCGATACAGGAATGAATCTGTGGCTTCATATTTTTTTTCTATGGTTTACTTACACTTTTAATTAAGAAAAATTTACGCACTTCATTCAGATGTCATATACAAGTTATGATTACTGTCTAGTAGCGATAACCTCCTCTGAGGTAAAGATATGCCAATGAAAAACATAACCTTTGGCTTTCTGAAAAAATTAAGTTTAAAACAATAAATTAATTTTGATCCCATGAAATACCATACACCAAGCTGTACATGCCTGATATCAAAATAACTACTACAACATTTTACTATGTAAATTCTCATTATAATTATTATTGTTATCTTTTTTAATCTGCCACCATGCTCAACTTTCATTGGGCTGACCCAAACCTACTAAGTTCTTTAAAGTGTATTCAGTATTTAAGAAATCATGTTACACATGAGATTTTGAATATTCACAGAAAAGAGTTTATAATCAGATAAGGTTAATGACTTTTTTAAACAATTTTTTTTTTTACTCAAAATAGGGTTATCATTTATTTATTGCCTTTTTAACTAAATGTGCATGGTTGCATGCTATCTGATAAACTGTTGCAGAATTTTAAATAAAGCAAATAATTTTTTTTTTTTATAAACTTCATTCCAAACTTTAAGATAACTTTAATTTATATGTCACATAACCTTGACCTTCTATCAAGGATGTCCAAGTTATTTATCAACCAACCTATTTCACTCAAGATTTATTTTTTTCTTTTTTTAAATCCCAGCTATTTCTTCACAATACTTATACTCCTTCCTGATTTACTGTTTCCCTCCCTACTACATTATGCCTATACCACTCTGTCAAATATTTTTCTAAATGGTATCTTCAATTTGCCTATTCCATAACCATCTTTCTTTTTGTCTAGAAACTCCTCTATGCTACTTAGCTGCCTCACTGTCCCTTTACCTTTTCCTTTCTGGTGTCCTCGTTCTCACGACTCCCATGACACTGTCATTTTCTATCTTTCTCCGAGGAAATCAGCAACACTGACCTTGCACAATTATGACTGTTACTTTCCTTTCACAGCTGGTTTGATGATATATTCCTACTCAAGATTCCCCCCCACCCCCACAACATAATTCCATCCCTTGAGAAACAAGTGTAGAACTTCCTTTTGAATAAATTTGGACTTTTTCCATTTTTTTTTTTTTTTTTACTGTTAACATTAGGTATGGGGGTAGATTACGCAACTGGCTTGTCTTCCAATTGGTCTTGGCATAAAAACAAAATTTCATAAAAATAACATAATACTGTATCACTTACCTTTCCAATGGTGTTAAGACAGTTTCTATTGTGTTCCTGCCACTTTATCAAAATCTTGCTCTGTGCTTCATAAGCAACAGCAATTGGTAATCAGTAACTGTAATTCCCACAAATTTTGTTGCTTTAATCATTTGGTGGAAGCATGAAGGAGGCTGCCAAATACTGAATAATTCCTTCCAGCATTACTAAGTAGGTGCATGCAAGTTTTGCCATTTAACCTACCTCCACCTTTATATTCATAAAAAGTCACAACCCTCTCAGACTCCTGAGAGAGCCTGGAATTAGACCTTGGATCTTTTCAACCACTGAATTGTGTACATACTCTTCCTGGAGTCATAGCTGAAGAAAATGAGGTACAATCTTGACAAGTGCATTCATCAGCTTAAAAACACATTCCATGTACAGTAGACATTCATTGAAGCCATACATTGTAACTAATGAAAAAGTTAATAAAGCCAGATATACACAAGTAATAATTTCCAATAATGGAGATTGGTGGTTTTTTTAAGATCGTGTTACCACCTTACCCCTTTAATTCTTCCCAAGAGTACCAATTCATCATGCATCTTTGTGCAAGATGTGTCATTAAAAGTACTGAAGTCTTATAATTTCATGCACAATACAAGGATAAATTAGGTTTTATAACAAAATTTTAAATACAGATTTGAAGTATGCAAAGAACTTTCGTATGTACCTAAGCTTCATAACCTGATATAATAATAATAACTAGGAAAATGAGTAGGTTCAACAAGTATTATATCCTAAAACAAACTGATATATGGAAAATTCAAACCAAGTCTACAGAAAAAATAGCTGTAATTTTTTCTAATTTCAATTTCAATTTGAACGATGATAATCCACAACTTACAAATAAGTGAAATTCCAGTTTAAGGTGGACTAGTCATAACTTCAGGTACATTATCAACATAGATATATATATTAAGGTAAAATAAAAATTTTTGTTTGTAGTGAGAACTGAAGATCTGAGAACCTAAGAATATAAGTTGACAGATGGCCTAATTCTCCTCAGTCTTAAGTGTTTTGGATTAAATTCTAAATTCAAACTTAATACTCTAAGACAAACTGCATTAGCAAACAAATATTACAAAACTGCTGGAGTGTGAAATAATTAGATGAAACAAACTTAGCTCTTCATGCATTATATACCATTTAATATAAGTACAGTACCAATATTTCAACCAAACATTTCAAAACTAAGTAACTCGGGTATCAATTAAACAGCATATAATGATAAAAGATAAAAAAGGAGTGATTTTAATTTATACCTCGATTCTCCATATACTTTGAGCAACAGTTAAAAAATAGCAACAATTTTCTTCGTACCAAATTACATTGAGCTCAAGATAGAAGTCAAGCGTCTCTTGCGATCCTACTGTAATGTACATAACTAGATGATGAGAGAAGTATAATTGTATTAGTCTTCTAGAGCAAACATCCTCTTTTGTCATAATGACAGAAGCACTCATCATGCTAAAAAGGGGGTA
Organism: Macrobrachium nipponense; assembly: GCF_015104395.2. NCBI lineage: Eukaryota > Metazoa > Arthropoda > Malacostraca > Decapoda > Palaemonidae > Macrobrachium > Macrobrachium nipponense. The sequence continues at coordinate 25,767,049 of NC_061102.1, forward strand.
GGCTGTTGAGTATGAGAAATATTGCATATAAACAGTCCTAAAGTCACAGGAAACTAATGGATCATACCATAAAAAAACAAGATAAGGACGGAAACAAATGAACAATTCCTATCATGTTCATAAAGGAAAATGTCAAAATCAGTATGTCAATGCTTGTTATATTCCTTTCATGTTTTGTTGTAGTATGATCCTATGCCACTAGAGATACAGTAGTACATATTGTACTTAACTTTGTACTGAATCCCAAGGCTGAGACCCTTGTGCCATGAAAATGGCTCCAATAACACATCCCGTATACAAATTTTTTTCTTCCACTTCCACAAATTACTATACCTAAGTTTTTCAACTAATGCATTATGCCCATATTTCACTGCTTTCTGATTATTAGCAATCCAATTAATCTCACATTCTCTCATCCACTGTATACTAGCTTGCAAAACTTCTCTCTCTCTCTCTTTAGGGCCAACATACAAATGCATACAATAGAAAATAACACATCACTGGCCTTTGCCTGAATCCAACTTGCAGCCTTAAAAGTTTTAAAATTTCACTTTTAATATACTAATTATATCCTAAATATTTAATTAACTCATATCTACATCCGATTCATCCATTATATCTTCATCATCTTCATCCCCAAATGATGAAGGAGATACAGAATCTGGTCGGTGCTCATTTTGGAGGGATATAAGAGATGACTGACGTGATATGATACCCAATCCACTACTAGTCCCACCAGAACTGCCAGTTCGAATCATACTGCCCATTTCTAGATCTTCTTCTGAAAGGTTGTCAAGTCCAAGGATGCAATAGTCCTCGCGTAAATTTAGTTTGGGTTCATTGTTCCCTTCAGCTAGATCTGAAAATAACGATGGGTACTTTAAATATGACAATTTGATTATTTATTTCTCTTGGGCAAAAAATTGCCTCACTCAGCGCACAATCTTATTGACCAAAGGATATCATGTCAGCTTTACCTTCATTAATTTTTGCTCATGTAAATTTCCCTTGTGTTAAAATTAAATAAACTTTTTACCCTCGTATGCATTGAAAGAAGTAAAACTGACAGAATCAAGTAGCTACAACATGGTATGAAAAAAAAAAAAAAAAAAAAAAAAAAAAAAAAAAAAAAAAAAAAAAAAAAAAAAAAAAAAAAAAAAAAAAAAAAAAATAATAATAATAATTGAATAGTCCAAGTTACTCCTTTAAAGTTTTTGAAAATTCAGCAAGTAAATATTGCTGAGGATTCTAAAAAAAAATTTCCTAAACGGATCCTTCTTCTAAACTTGGCATTTGTGGTAAGTTAATTAACTGTTCAGATGGTGTACCCAACATGTTTTCTAGCATATTTCAGCATTTTATCCACAAAATGGTACAGTACTACATAGCAAGTATCCTTTTTCATATTTGTGTACAATCAAAGCTGTATGTTTGTAACAAAGATGACACACTAATAAGCTAAACATAACTAAATGTTTGTCACCATTTACACTAATACACAAAGCTGATTCGCACAAATAAATCAACCATTTATTAGTTACTTGGTCAAAAGTTTTAGAGCAAGAAAATTTCTTGTGTGACACTTAAAAGGTGCTGTCACATGGACCTTTTACTAGATATCTAGAATTCAGGTAGATATGGCTAGGGCATGCCAACCTCATGTCACAAGCCTTGTCTATTTCTAACACTGAAAATCTTACTTGGTAATTAATTCATAGAGCACATGTAGTATAATGCTACTTTGTAAAGTTATTGATATAAATACTTTGTCTTCAATTCTTCAACAAAGATAACAATCTTAGACCAGAAGACTACAAACATGAGCAACTTTAGTTTTTCCACCTGTACGTACTGGCTTCAGTGCGCGAAATCAAAAGGCAATTAGCTAAAATATACATACAGGAAATGTTCTGTGTGACAATACCTGTAATGGTGGCCTGCATCTCTGCATAAAATAAGCCATTTGGGTTAATAATTATATAAACATGAAATCCTCTATACACAAAATTCAGTATCCAAATGATATGTGGGATACATGAACTTCAATATAATGTATTTTATTGTCACTTATTCAAAGAAACATTAGATTTTTTTTTACTATAAATTTTATTTTATGTCACAAGACCAAACTCTCTTGATGTAAAGCTTTATTACCACAGTGGTATATGCCTTAGGCTAACTATAATGCTAGATGTGAATGCTAATTTGTTCAACTTACAAACTCAAGTTACAAATGAGATCTCAAAATGAACTTGTTTGTATGCAGAGGACTACTTTTATATGGATCAATAAACTGTCACCAATACATAGTGAAGGATAAAATATCTGTACTTCAACACAGTGATCTTGTTTTGAAGAAGACAATCCAATAATGATATTGATAAATACATTTATTTTTTTTATCAGATTCAGCACTCCAAAACTTTGCAATTTACAAAAATCATTTTTGGGGAATGGTGGAGATGGAAAAAAAAACAATGGGGGAGGAGGGGAGTAGGCCTACTGGTAAAAAAGGAAATGGCTACAGATGTGATATAGTACATGTCAAAACACTCAAGGATGACCTGGAAGTTCCATTTATTCACAACTATCTGGGAGAACTGAAGAAAAACAAAAAATTACATTTTTAATAAATTTGTATTTTTCATAACTAACAAACCTTAGGTCCTAACATTAGGATAATACTAGCACCAGCTGGAAAACCGGTAGAATTAATAAAAAAAACTTGTGTGATCCAGGGACTATTGGCATCTGTACCCGGCCACAGGGAAATGTAGTTCCCAGAATGCCCTGGGCATCCCGTAACCTATCAGTTACTCTTCCAACCCAGTTTCGACTATTAGAGGGGCATTTTTCGAGGTTGGGTCCCTTTTTATATGTTAAGACCTCAAGTTTTTTATTAGTTTAAATTTATAAATAAATAAAATTTATTTTAAAAAAAATTTTTTGTCATTTTTTATTCAATATAACGAAACAAACCTTCGGTCTTAACATTAGGATAGACTTACTTATTAGTAGGAGGCAAGCCTCTCTAACTGACTGGGAGTTTGCCACCTAACATTAGGATAGACTTACTTATTAGTAGGAGGCAAGCCTCTCTAACTGACTGGGAGTTTGCCACTTTCATCCATTTCTGAATAAAACATTCTAAGACAATGGACTACAACCTCAGAACCAAAGATATATGAGAATCTATTGGTTTCCCTCTCTGGGTGTTTTATACAATATATAGCTTATTGGATTACAGAAGATGGAGACCTATCTGTTCTCATAAGAAGCTCAAGTCCCTATATGTGGATATTATCACCCCAATCTCTCCCTGCTACTGAGAGGGGTGTGTTGCTACTGAAAAGCATCCTATGCTCTTGATTATCTGTACAGAATGGCTGTCTCACTCACCTGAATATCTAGCTCGTTCCAGCTTATGATAGTACTCTCCCTCTTAATGCCCATATGTAAAGAAGTACATAGAAAATGTAGGAAAGAAGCGAGACCAGTCTTTTCATTCATTCTACTTTCATACCTTCATCTTAGACTAGACACTAACTGACCCGCAAGGGGTACTGGATGAGCTATACCAATTGTTGAGCAGTCACCACCGGACCCAAGGAAAAAGTGTCCAAGGATCTATGGGCAACAGCTTTTAAATAAAAAGGAAGTGAAAGTTGTCACCCACTTTCAAAATCTTCTCCACAGACATATTTTTCTTGAGTGCCAAAGAAGTGCTCAGACCGCTGATGTCATGAGCTTTAGTTCTCTCCAGATTATTTGGCACTCCAGTTTCTGTTACATATGCATTCCTGATAGTTTCTCTCAACCAAAACGATACTGTATTCCTGGACACTTCCTTCTTGTTCCGTCCTGTACTCACAAAAAGCCTTCGGCATCCTGGTCTGAGTTGTCGAGTTCTTTTTAAGTAAGCTCATAAATTCTCCCAAAGAAGGTATCGAAAAGTAGGGAAATCTGTCATCTAATACTGAGGGTTTTGAGTTTTGGCTACCAATTCTGGAATAAATTTGAAGACCAAAGACTTCCAACCTCTAGAAGGCTTCACCACAAGACAGACCATGTAGCTCCCCCACCCTTTTGGTCGAGGCTAGAGCCAACAGGAAGACTACTTTCAGGGTTAAGCTTCTATCTGTGGACTGTCGCAAGCTCATTTGGGGGTTTTGTAAGGCTGCTCAGTACCACAGTTGAATCCCAATCTGGAGCTTTTAGTTCCTTCAGGGAACAGGACTGCTCAAAACTCATTAACATAAACATTTCCCACAAAAGAAGAAATGTCCACGCCTTTTATCCACAGAACCGAAGCTAGTGCAGCCCTGTATCCCTTTATGGCAGATACAGGCAGATGCCTTTCTGTTCTGAGATATATAAGAAAATCCACTCCGAGATATATCAGAAAATCCACTAACTGTGAATAGTGGTTCTGAGTGCAGAAAGGCTCCCTCTACGACACCAATCACAGTACACAGACCATTTTCTCTGGTACACAGCTATTGATGACGTTCTGATATTTCCTGCCATCTGTGATGCTGCTTTCTGAGAAAAGCCACTCGCTCGCAATAGGTACTTGACCGTCTCCACCCGTGAAGTGATAAGGACTGCATTGACTGGTGGTACCTCTCCACGTGTGGTTGGCACAGTAGGTTGTTCCAGGGAGGTAACTCTGCACATCTATTAGAAGTTCCAACAGGTCCGGAAACCATTCTGCCTTCGGCCACAATGGGGCTACCAGTCATCTTGAGGTTCTGAGACCGTATCACCTTGTTCAAAACCTGATGGATCAGCCAAAACAGAGGAAATGCCTATACGTCCAGATTGCCCCATGGGTATTGTAGAATATCTTCTGCTACTGCATCTGCGTCCGGGATTACTGAACAATATACCTCCAACTTTTTGTTGTACCTGGTTGAGAACAGGTCTATGATTGGCCTTTCCCACAAGATGAACATTCTGTCTACTACTTCCTGATGGAAGGACCACTCTGTTCCTAGAATCAGGTCCCTGTGGCTCAATTTGTCAGCTACTACATTTCTTTTCCCTGGAATATATCTGGCCCTGATGTCTACTAAGTTCTCTGCAGCCCAGTGATTTAGTTGACCTGTCATCAGGTGTAGCTGACGAGATACCAGGCCTCCTTGCTTGTTTACATAGGCTACTACTGTGGTATTGTCTGACATCAATACCACTGAGTGTTCTTTCACTCTCTCCCAGAATTCCTATAGTGCTAGAAAAGCTGCTTTTAACTTTAGCACGTTTATATGGAGTTCCCTGTTCTTGTGATCCCACTTCCCCGAAATCATCAATTCCTCCATGTGCGCGCCCCAACCTTCGAGCCACGCATCCAAGAACAGCAGGAGATCCGGAAAATGTTGCTAAGGGGGAACTCCCACTGTCAGACTGCTGTCCTGCAACCACCACAGTAGGTCTTTCTTCACCTCTGTCGACAAGGGAATTTGCTCATATGGGTGACCTACAGTTAGTGACCAAAACTCTTTCATCCTCCATATTAAGGATCAAAGATGGTCTCCCATGTGGCACCAGCTTCTCCAAGGAACTTCCCAGGACTACTTGCTACTGTTTTGCTGGTTGTGATTAGTTTTCCTAGAAAGGCATTCACTACTTGCTTGCATTTCTCTACCCTCTGGTCTGAATGGAAAGCTTTGGCCTTTACTGGGATCCAAACTAGACTTCTCTTGATTTATCACAATGCCTAGGCTGCGACAAAACTATAGAAGGATATCCCTCTCCCAAAGTAATTTTTCTTGAGACTTTGCTATCACCATCCAGTCGTTATCTTATTAACCTGATCCCCCGAGCATGTGTCCAAGTCGACACGAGAGTAAATACCCTTGTGAATACTTGGAGAGACGTTGTCAATCCGAAGCACAGGCCTCTGAATTGGAAAACTTTCCCCGCAAGATTGAAGCAGAGAAATTTCCTGGAAGATTAATGGACTGGGATCAAAGTATGCATCCTTCAAGTCTATTGTCAGCATAAAATCCTTGTCCCTGATTGCTGCTAGAACTGTCCTTGGGATCTCCATTTCGAATCTCGTTTTCCTTATGAACAGATTCAATGTTGACAGATCTATAAATGTCCTCCAATCTCCATTGGCCTTGGGGACAAGGAAAATACGGCTGTGAAACCCCCTTGAAGAAAGAGTTACTTGTTCTACAGTTACCTTCTCCATCATCATCTTGCAGGATAAGAAATTTCTGAGATTCCTGAGCATAAGAGGTGTGGTAATGGTTGTTCTGTCAGGGGTGGAGTAAAGTCGAATGGAATCATACATCCGACTCGAGTACATTCACCACCCACTGCTCTTGCTCCAAATTTCTGCCACACCCTCCAATGATTTGCCAGGCATCCCCCAACTGGCGTGACCGAGAGGTGAGAGGCGCCCATCCTATCATCTTGAACCTCTCCCTCTGCCTCTAATACCCCTTCCTCTATTAGGTCCATTGTGAAAGGGCCGATGAGCTAACTTCTTTGGAGAAGCGGGTCTTGCTGATCTGGGGGAGGAATTATGTTTCCCTGGTCTCTTTTGAGGTATTTGTTGGTGTTCTCACCTCACTAGAATTAGCATGGCTTCCAAATGCTTTATTAACTGCCTGTTGTACTAATCTATCATTAGTATACATCCTTCTTCTATCAATAGCAGCTTCTAGTATACCTTTCGGCGCCAGCAATTGCGACTAAGATATCCCCATTCCGAATTGTTAACAGGGAATCCAAATCTATAGTATGGCTTAATCTAGCCAATGCTGCATCTCTCCTCATCAACAGGATATTGGCCCATACATTGGCACTCAAATTTGTCTGCCTATTGGACTAATCATTAGTATCCTTCTTCTATCCATAGCAGCTTCTAGTATACCTTTTGGCAAGAGCAATTGCAACTCTAAGATATCCCCATTCCAAACTGCTAATAGAGAATCCAAATCTATAGTATGACTTAATCTAGCCAATGCTGCATCTCTCCTCATCAACAGGATATTACCCCATACACTGGCAGTCAAATTTGTCAAGTAAAAAATTGCTTTTGAACCAGACAGAAGCAATCTCATAAACATTGCCTCATCCACTAAGCTCCTTCTTGATTCTGGGGATGTAATTTTAGCTACTGCCTTTGACCAAAGGTCCAACCAAGAAACAGTCTGAATGACAGAAGCCTTTGCTTCTCATGTAGCAGCCTCCTGACAAGTCACTGATGTGCATTCCATCTTCACCTGATCCAAGGTTACTCCAGGTTTTAACTTTACCACATCTGGGTTGATTTGTCTTAATAATAATGGAACCATAGGTGTCGCATAATATATCCTATGTCTCAGTAATGGAAGGGAAAGGAACTTGAATGATCTATTTGATCATAAAGAATTATCCCTTCCAGAAATCCATGCATTAACATGTTATAACACACTAATTCATACAACACCTTAGTATCCTTTTTCAGTCCAAATATCATGTTGAAGTATACTGGCAGGTGTCTCCGGACTCCTTGAAAGGTTATTGAATTGTCGAATCTAATCAACCACCTCCGCATACGAAGCCAGAAACTCCTGATTCTCCCCTTCCTCCAATTCCAAAGCATTCTGCTCGACCGCAGAAGTTAGTTCACTCCTGTCCTCTGACAAACTTTCATGTGATTCATGGCCGTCTGACCCTGCGACCATGGCATCTTTGATCTCTGACTGCCATTGTTGGCTCGATCTTGAATAGCCACCAGGAGAACCCGACTGCCTAAATGCTTCTATACTTGTGGATCTAGAGAGAACCCCGTCTATTCCTCCAGGATGACGGCTGTCGTGAAGTAGACCTAACTTCCTCTACTTCTATTAATATTGTCAACAGTCGTTGGGCTATCATTCCTCACAGCTGTCAGGGAAGTTGACTTTGATCTTCTGGTGTCGAGGCGAACAGCTCCTTCCATCGGTGCACCCAGAGGGGTTACCAACTCTTTATTATTTGACCTTTTAATGGGAGCTTTTTCATCCTATCATCTTATTATAAAAGGTCTCACAGGAGAAACTGGTATAAGTTCTCCATTCTTTGTATTGATGTCCACTCTGTTGATTTCCTCAACGGCAGTGGTGTATCTACTAACGGTTTTGTCCTCACCGTCGGCATTGTTGTCTCAGCCGCCATTCCAGTGGCTGTCAACCCTTTCATCTGTGCTAACACATGTACATGACAGTGGTCATTGTCATTACCTTTGTCAGCCACTGCCTTCTTTACTTCGTTTTTGACAGGGATGTGACAGCCCTCGCTCGAAGATGAAGAAAAGTTTAATCTTACCCTCTTGGCACGAGGATCAGTCACAAAGTCCCTTATCCTCCAACGCTTGACTGGTACACACGGTGACGTCATCGAGCTTTGCCATGACATTGAACTAGAAGATGACGACAGCGATTCACATCTTTTCTTTTTGTCTTTATCTGTTTTGTCCTCTAAAGCTTGCAATTTCTTCATAACTGCATGTACTACCGAGTTTGAAAGCGTATTCGTCTCCGGAGGGAACGAGAATGTGAGAGAGGCAGTAGATTTTGATGTCACGGTGGCAGCCATGTCAGTTTGTGACGTCACTGATGGTGTCAGTTGTGACGTCACCACGCTTGATGGGAGACGCTGAGCAGCTACTGCTGGTATCCCTGCATGTGCGGCAAAACTCTTTCCAAAATTCTGCATCACCGGAAACATTGGCATTGTTGCCCTTGCCGTAGAGTTCGTCCCCATAAATTGCAGGCCAGGTGGATGTGGGACACTCGGTCGAAGGACCTGGAAGAAAGCATGATGTCATATAGTGTGATTACAACCCTTCCAAGGTTGGTACGCCTGATAGGCCTAATGCTGACCACATTCCTTCCATCCTCTGTGCATCAGGGGCTGAAATCTGGGACAAAGATAAGAGATGCTCCCCCTCTTCCTGCTGGGAAGGAAGCAGTGTAATTATGTACAAAATTACCCAAACCCCTCATGGTGTTTCCAATAACAAATCTTTATAAGAAACTGAAGGGGTATGGGAAATATCAAAACCAGGTGACAAAACATATGGAGCAATCTGATGTATAGCCGATACAAAAGAAGCTGAAGACGTTTGATCATTCAAAGATGGCGGCATCACCTTTCTTTTGTACTGACCTTTCCCATAAAACTTCTTCCATTGTTCCACCAACCAACCAAGGCAAACTGAACAAGGATTGGTAATAGCACCTACCACACGTTAGGTAAGGATCCGTAGACACCGATGTTAGGAATCTTGAACAACAAGGAAATCCACTCACTAAAGGGCATTTCCTTTGTCTCCTGCGTGATCCCGAAGAAAGTTCTGTTGACGAAGCAAAATTCTCCATGTCTCACAACTTACACACACCTAGCAGATCACTCCCACACTGAGATCACCCAGAGAAAAAAAAAAAACCTATGAATATAAACGAGCAAACTAAACCGGCTTTAAAGAGTTGGAGAGTAATTACGTCTTATCTTAAAGGCAGTAGAAAAGTAACTGACAGGTCACAGGATACCCATGGCATTCTGGGAACTACAATGCCCCGTGACCGGGTACAGATGCCAATAGCCCCTGGATCACACAAGTTTTTTTTATTAATTCTACCGGTTTTCCTGCTGGCGCTAGTATTATCCTAATGTTAAGACTGAAGGTTTGTTTCGTATATGAACAAACACGAATTTTGGTAAAGTCTATCTAGATGCAGTGACCAAAGCACCAATCACATGGAATATTGATGAGAAGACCTAAATGGCCTAATGGGAATGAAAATAGTTTTAAGAACATTATGTGCAGATACAACTGTGAAAGAAATCAAAGGGAGAAGCAGTATTAGAATTGAGAGAGCCAAGGTCTAAAGCTGCCTAACACAAAGTTTAGACTTCACACAATATTTAAGAGACTAAGGGAACCTTAGGTATTTTTCATACTTAAGAAACCTGAGGCGTAATATAGGGGGATATTCTCAAGTGCCTAGGAGGAGTCCAGTTATTAAGAGCACAAGGTTTTGGTGGCAACAGGGAGATAGTCAATGGAGAAAGAAGTGGGCAAAGACCAACCTGGTTTCCCCCTGGCAGATACTATGATGCTCAAGTTCTCTCTTAACCACCTTCCAAGCAAGACAATCACAGTCTTTCTAGTTCAAAAGACGGTTGTCTTTAGCTCTTCCTGCCCACTTTACACCTTGGTGTTCTGGTTTTTCATTCTTTTTATTGTGATTCTGTGTTATATTGTGCTGTGTTTTTTGCTTTCCCAAAAAATGCAAATCCATGAATCATCTAAGCTATCCAAGCCTCAGAGAAGATGCCCCGGTATTGGTAATAACTAATGCTTTTGTTATTTAGCCTCCTTGGATACAGACCAACATACCATTTGTAACAGATGCAGATCTAATGATTGTAATATAAGTAATCCCTGAGTGAAATGAAAAAATATGTGCCAGTAAAAGGATATAAATGTGGAAACTGAATAATCAGAGTAAAAATCAGGTACCAAGACTGCAAATTTAGTACCAAATAGTGGTCAGTGGAAACTACTGAAAAAAACAGACAAAGCTAGCAGGCTGACATCATGGAAAGGTTATACAAGATCCTAATACAATAAATGAGTGAGAAAGACTGGATAGCATCTTATTTGTCTAGCTGAACATAAGGAGAGGAAAAAGGTTGCAACATTTTTTTATACAATAAAGTTATAAAGTACTAAGATTTTAGAATACTTTAATGCATACAGACTAACTGGTAACCACTATGAAACAAGTACTTTACAATTTTTCAAAAACTACACAACCAATAAACAAATGGTGAAAGATAATATTGACCTTCTGTAGCCTGGCTTAAACAATTATCTGTGCTAAAGATCTAATAATGGAGAAACAAATCAAGAATTATCTCACCTACTACATATCCTTCTAATGCCTTTGGCACCATCGACTTTGCTCTTTCAAGATCAGACTGGGTACACTGTGCGCGCTCTAATCCTGGAAAATATATGAATGGCCTCAAAACAGATTGAATTATAATCTCCTGAAGTATGCTAATGTATATTTAAAATTAAAAAAGTTAATGCAAACTCAATACTACTAAGCTTTCACCATGTACAGGTTATGAGGAACAATTTTTTTTTATATTTTAACCCAAATACTTTAAAGTACAAAAATCAATTATAGTATTATGAACATACCTAAAGCCATTCCCATTCGTTTTAATACCTCTATATCATCGTGGATTTCAAAAGTATCGTCAAAGTTGAAAAGATACTCCGTTCTGAAAATACAACAAAAATGCAGATGTACAGCAAAAATACATTTGTACAATCAAAACTATTTTTCTATAACACAGCTAATGTGTCAAAAGTTCATAATGATTTAAAATGCAAATTTCAGTAAACACAATGTATAAATATATTCTCTTCAGTCACTAATTAGCAATCTCTCCCTACTTAATTAAAAATAATCCATGTAAATTTTCCCCATACCACCACATTTCTACTTTTAAACAACTTTTTCAAAAACTGATTAGTATACTAAGAGACCTCTTAGCAAGTTGAATACAGCAGTACCTCAGAATTTGAACTTAGTCTGTTCCAGAAGGCTGGTTGAAATGATATTTGTTCAAAATATGAAAGGAAAAAAAAAATCCACAAGAAATAAAGGGACTCGGGATAATTCATTCCAACCAACCCAAAAAGTCCTGCATTTTCAAATTTTGTCTATAATTAATGTGTTCAAAAGTTAAATTAAGTGTGTAAAGTACTCGGGCTGGGATGGAGGGAGGACAGACTGGGAACCCTTTGAGGAAACTGAAATGGTCATAGTAGGCAAAGATTGATAAATCCATTTTATTCACATTTTACAAAAATAATCAAAGGAATCGATAGTGTGTACATGTGTCAAATTGTGTCTGAGAGAGAGAGTAATCAGCGCATATGATTGTCAACGTGTTTACACTTGGATCTTTTGTTCAAGGAGATTAATTATGCCACAAAACATCAACATGCTGTTGGCAAATGGCAGAACTTAAAAATAAAAATGAGCATTCTGCAAACAAGTAAGTAATACGTAAAGGATGCAAGATAGAAAAGGAAAGAAAGATTAAATATCTGTTCACAAATAAGTAAAGAATGCAAGTAAGAAAAGGAATGAGAGATTGAATACCTTTTCACAAGGAAGTTGTTTAAACAAACAATCGAAGGCATGCAGAAGCTGAAAGCGGTGGCACTGGTTTATTATGGAATGGAGCAGTTATATCTTTATAGTGAAAAACCCTTAAAAGTAAGTCACTCAAAAGGTATTTTACCATAAATTAAAAAAAAAGTGATTTGGGGAAATTGAGTGTAAGTTTGAGAAAAAGGCAAATAATCATCCCAGCGTTCTGGTAAGTCAGTAGGAAGCAGACCATACTGTACTTCATTTGAATGTTTTCACGTTAAATATACATATTGTGAAATTCCATTTTATTTTTTGTGTGTGAATTAATACTGCTTTTGTGTACATACAGTAATGTTTATACGTACTATCTCATCAACAATATCCTGAAACCTGATAACTTAAAATTATTCATTCATTATTCCAAATATAAATACTCCCTCTCTCTATCTCAAGTTAACTATGTGTCACTGCAATGATGTGCGTCACCGCAATGATTTATGATTTTTTTTTATCATTTATGCTACATTTTAACCCTTTAACACCGATTGGACGTATTATACGTCAACTAAAATTGTCTGTTGGGTGCCGATTGGACGTATGGTACATCGATATAATAAAGTTTTTTTTTTAATTCGGAAAAATAGTTATAGGCCTACTAGGCGATAACTTTTGAATCACGCGCCTTGGGGATGCTGGGAGCTCACGGATCAAGGCGTTGTTTTGTTTACAATCGTTATCCAGGCGCGAAAGTGCAAATTTCTTTCTTCTCGCACTAAAAAGTATCAGCGACACATCGCAGAAATTATTTCGTCACTTTGACATAATTTTTGCACCATTTTATATTAGCCGTTACATGCAGTATTATATATGAAAATGTGCGCAATTTCATGTAGAATACAACAATAAAAAACTCATGGTTCTAGCTTTTATCAGTTTTGAAATATTTTTATATAAATTACGATAAAAGCCAAAATTTCAACCTTGGGTCAAATTTGACTCTACCGAAATGGTCGAAAAATGCAATTGTAAGCTAAAACTCTTATATTCTAGTAATATTCAATCATTTATCTTCATTTTGCAACAAATTGGAAGTCTCTAGCACAATATTTAGATTTATGGTGAATTTATGAAAAAACTTTTTCCTTACATCCGTGCGGTAACTCTTTCCGAAAAAATCATAAATTTTTTTGTCCTATTGTCGTAATGTTTGCACCATTTTAAATTAGCCGTTACATAAAGTTTTATACGTATATGGAAATGTGCACAATTTCATGTATAATACAACTAAAAATAACCCATGGTTGTAGCTTTTATCAGTTTTGAAATGTTTTCATATAAATAACGAAAGGTGCCAAAATATCAACCTTCGGTCAACTTTGACTTGACCAAAATGGTCAAAAAACGCAATTGTAAGCTAAAACTCTTACATTCTAGTAATATTCAATCATTTACCTTTATTTTGCAACAAATTGGAAGTCTCTAGCACAATATTTCGATTTATAGTGAATTTATGAGAAAAAAAAAAAAAAAAAAATTCCTTACGTCCGCATGGTAACTCTTCCGAAAAAAATCTGAAATTTTTTCGTACGATTGTCGTAATGTTTGCACCATTTTAAATTGGCCGTTACATAAAGTTTTATAAATGAAAATGTGCGCAATTTCATGTAGAATACAACAAAACACAATCCATGGTTGTAGCTTTTATCAGTTTTGAAATATTTTCATATAAATAACAATAAGTGCCAAAATTTCAACCCTTCGTCAACAAATTTGACTCGACCGAAATGTAAAAAAACGCAATTGTAAGCTAAAAGTATTATATTCCGAGTAATATTCAATCATTTACGCCTTTATTTTGCAAACAAATTTGGAAAGTTCTCTCAACACAATATTTGCGATTTATGGTGAATTTATGAAATAAACTTTTTCCTTACGTCTACACGGTAACTCTTCCGAAAAAATCTGAAATTTTTTCGTCCGATTGTCGTAATGTTTGCATAATTTTAAATTAGCCATTACATAAAGTTTTATATATGAAAATGTGCACAATTTCATGTAGAATACAACAAAAAACAACCAATGGTTGTAGCTTTTATCAGTTATGAAATATTTTCATATAAATAACGATAAATAGAAAAAATTCGTCCTTCGGTCAACTTTAACTGCAATTGTAAGCTACAACACTTACAGTCTAGTAATATTCAATAAATTACCTTCATTTTGCAACAAACGGGAAGTCTCTAGGTACAATATTCGATTTCATGGTGAATTTTTGAAAAGTTTTTTTTTTTTTTTTATGTCCGCGTTACAAATTCATACATCATTTTGTGATCTTGTTTCTGTGTTGCCTTGATCGTTTTACAATTTGTTATATACCAAAATGATTGCAATTTAGTGTACAATGCAACGTAAAAAAATTAACTTGTTAGCTTTAACCGTTTTGCTCACAGCGCGAGTTGTATACAATTATATATGAAATTTTTTTTTTTGCGCTGCCATATATCCCAATATTTATATATGATAATGATATTTTTTTCATTTCTGATGGTTGCATACTAAACTTAAGGCAATGACAAAAAAGGAGCCAAAAATGAACTCTTAATCTTGAAAACTAAGTGTGCTGTGATTCCGCTTTGGCGCTCACTCGCGAACGCCGCCAGCATACGGGAGACGATTTTTAAAATACCGCTTCGGCGTTTAAGGGTTAATGTGAAAAGCTATATTCTTCTATTTATTTTGTTGAATATGGTTATCATTAAACTATAGTGTCTCACTCAGTGCACCGAACACTGGCACAATTAAGACTGTTGTTTTTAATTTTATTATTACTGTATTACATTTGGTTGTTTCATATTTTATCACTTAAATTTATTGTAAAATTCCTTTTCATTTTTTTATGTGAATTGGTACTGCTTTTACATACATATAGTAATATTTAAATTTTCTCTTCTTCTCTCTTCAACATTATCAATGCTCCATCATTCAATTTCATGTCAGCTGTACGTAACGCCACCGCAGAGTTGTACGAATTTGTATATCTTTTACGCTAAATTTCTGACCAAAATATTTTATTCTTTCATTCATTTTGTTGAATAATGTCATCATTAAACTATATATTGTGAGGAAAAAACATGTTAATACCGTTTTCCATGCAAGACGTGATAGGCTGTCAAATACAAGTGTAACAAGACAATCCGTCTGTTCAAAGTACGAGTATTTGTTCGACAAACAAGAAAATTTTTTCAAAAATTTTATTATAAAAACGGAATGTTTGACATAGAAATGTTCGACAAGCGAGATACCCCTGTACTGATAAAGCAACCTATGCAGAGTTACTATATAACCAGATAAAATATTATATATCTGTTCCTCTTGGTTACCATCTCTAAAACCCACTATCTTGAATAAATGCGAGGCTTTGTGGAAAAACAATTATGAGAGTCACAAACTGAAACATGGTTGTATGAAGTCTATGATTGAAGTGTGCAGCCTAATATATTTTTATTTATATATTTTCTTTTACAGACTTCACTTGAGTTTTTACTGAAGATATAATTTAATTACTGTAGAGTACTTCATTTCTTTTTAGTATGAAAGTAGCCATGACAATGAAGTGGGCAATTATAAGTCCAATTGAGGAATGTTGGCTTAAAATATCTCTTACTCCAATACATACTTACTCAAAAGGCACTTATGTTTCTCCCTTACAATAAATTAAAAGAAACCTAACATGGAAGCAAACTCATCATAAGCAAGATCCTTTCAAAGACAAAACTTCATTTGCATATAATCTACTTATTACTGGAAATTATACCTACTTGTCATTGGAAATTGCACAATCAATCACTGTCTTCTTGCTTGTATTCACAATTATAAATGGCAACTGAATAGCAGAATTGGGAGATGGAGAGCCATTTACACGTTCTTCTGCCCTATTACGCTCCACCAGGTTTTTAAATGCGATTTGCTGTCAAAAAAATTTAAAAAACCTTCACTTCAGAAATTAAATGTGCTAATGAAAAAACCATGGTATCACACTATTATTAGTCATGTACAGCATTATTTCTGTCAATAAGGATAACCCAATCACACCCACCATCAGTCTTATTCAAAACTAAGGTACCTCTACTGAGCATCCTTAGTCCTGCTTTACCAATAAATATGAAAAATTATACACTTTAAGGCTGTAATATTATGAAATGGTGTTTTGAAAACTTTTACTATATATAACACTTTCTTAATCAACCATAAGAAAACTTTCTTAATTAACCGTAAATAATGTTTGTTCTATTTGTAATTAATATTTTCTGCTGTGTAAGTAATGACTTTGTTGTGACAAAATGTTATTTTCATGATAAAATTGTTTCATATATACTACTTACCAAGTAATTAATTACATGGCTGTAAGTATTCAACCATGGCAGCGTAAATATTCAAAATTGGCAGTAGCGGTTCAATTGTTTTAGAGTAAGTGACAAACCCCAATGACTTTTGGGGATTACACAGCTGAATCTACATTGACAAGAGGTGGGATACATGGACATAATCTACTCCAAATCATTAAGAAAAGTAATGACCTTGAAATGAAAAAAAAGTTGCTAGCACTAACACAATGCTTTGTTGTTTCCTTACCTCCTTAAGAGAGCTACTGCAGGTGGATATTGCCCCTGGCTGATGCTAATCTCAACCCGTAGTGGGTCACCACTAACTGCCTCTGGTTGGTGCTCACCTAAACCTGTAGTGTATCACCACACTTTAGGTGGGAATTTTGCAGCAAAGGAAAGGTTCCAATGGCTAGCGAAGCTTAAAAAAGATGGCCCTCCCCTGGGCGTAGTACCTTAATAAAAGTAACCAAATTACCCTGTCACCTACACTGCAATAAAAAGTCACAACCAAACCACTAAAAACTGGTGGGTACTTTTATGTTTTTCCTCGCCTCGCCTCTCCAGTATTTATGAAATGCATTTAGCTAGAAAAAGCAGCCAGCTTACTCCCCACATCAGCTGACTTAGGAGGGAAACTCTGCATAGGCATTTCCAACCAATCATAGTAGCCAGCAAATAAAAATTTGTTAAGCATTAGGGACATATCACAAGGGGAGTGAGCAGCTAGTTAGGTACTACTTACTAGGCCTATTCATAAGACCTAATCTCCCTTTGACCCATTTTTGCTGGCTGTATGTCTGTTTCCAGAATGACCTGCCAACGCGGGGTGTGTGTGTGTGTGTGTGTTACCCCCCAATGCCAAGCATTCGCACCTTGGATCGACCTCAGTCCGGCCCAGTCTCTCATAATGGACAGACGCCCGATCCTGCCTCCCACATAGGCCTAAACAAAGGCGCTGACTAGCGCGCCCCAAAACTCGGACAAAAGCCAATGCCAATCTCATCACCCTTCACTGCTAAGGAACCCAGGTACGTCTGCGTAGCATTCATATTGCCAGTTCTTTTCCTCCAAGTCAAACAAACTCTCACACATTTTAAAATTTCAATTCTAACTTCTCAAACGAAACCTCACTTTTTTCATTATACCTAGCGATCGCATGCCTCCCTTGTCACTCATCCAAGATCAACAAAAATCTTCACTGAGCCATTCTATTTAACCCGAGCGGCGGGCGCGTATGCTGCTAAAATGCGACGCCTATTTCACTAATTTTTTTTTCTCTCTTCGGAAATTTCCTTATCAGATTATTTCATAAGAATAGTAATGTTTTATATACCATTGGAATCGCCAGAAAATGGCGATTATACGGCATAAAAAAATATATTTTTTTTGCAAAGAGAACATATATATATTGTGAAAATGTAAAGGAATTTTTTTTTATCCTTTTTCATTTTCAACTTTCGTCTGTTGACCAAACACTTATACAGGTCATGCTTTTTCATCATTTCATGAAATGAACAAGAGCTAAATTTATCTTAGAAGTTGGAGAAAAAAATTCAGGCATATATAACTAGTAGCTCAACAGGTATTAGACATTTAATGAAACCATCTCACACCGAGTTTCAAAAGAGAATCGTCCTCTTGCAATTAGTTGTTACAGCACTATCACATTTCTATTACTAAGTGCCCTAATGAAAGTATATAGAACTTTTACTAACCTTATTTACACATATACACTATGTACATGTTTTCATCCTCTACTCATCCTTTCTGTAAAAACTAATTTCGAGCGGAACTAATGTCTTCCGGCGGGTAGGCTCGTGTCCAGACGGATGCATGATCATAATCACGATATCAGTATCACTATCACTTTCAACATCATATTCCTCACTACGCTATCACTTTCAGAACCCTGACTTATGTCAAAATCATTGTCACTAAGTGACCAATCACTATCACTTCTTTCATTCGCCATTATTATGTAATTATATCAATAAATCACATAAAAAAGTAAATTTCACGGCCGCCGTCATGCAAAGAAAAAACCGCGGAAACTGACCAAAAGTTGCGCAAGCGTATATCATCTCATTTAAAAATTGAGGCATTGTGGCAATACTGATTCTTATCTGTGTTCTGATTGGTTTACTTACCCTTATGACATCATAAAACCCCGCCTCCAACACCACCTGTTCTTGCCCGCGTGATTTGAAATTAAAGCATCGCTGAAATCGACGATCGCATTTTAGTAGCACATAAAGCGTCGATTTTAGCGACGCGCCGCCGTTCGTGGGTTAAGCTAGATTTCACCTATCCGTTCAGCATTGTGTGTGATTAAGGATAAATTCCTCCATAGTGCGCTGGACATAAACATTGTGTGAGAAGTCTTTGTTTTAAGTTGTGTAATTTGGAATTCATTTCCAGATTGCCAAACTGCCGACTCAATGCATCCCTGCCTCCTTGCCAGCGCTTTAATTACCTGATATCATCAATTTGGAAACCAGCTTTGCATTGAATGTTGAATTTGGTCACTTTCTCATAGCATAGTGTGCATGATAGAGTAATTCAGACAGCACACGGCACTCTTTCCATGTGGCCTATATACCGTTCAGTTATCTCAGGCCATTCAATGGTTTTTTCTTTGTAAATACACTTAATTTAGAGCATTAACCGAGTTTCCATGGGGACCTTTAAAGCATATAACAATCCCATAACTCAAGGTAGGTCATAAGCGCTCCATTTTTTCCTCTTATCCTTATGTGTGTAAGTTGTGTTGGCCCTTTTGTAACAAGGCTTTGTAACTTCGATACAAAAGAAACCAGCCAAGACCCCACACACATAAAAGTACTCATGTACAATGTACCCCCAGGCTCACCCTGGACTCGGCACCCTATGTCAACGATAAAGCCACGGGTCCTAAGATACTAACATTTTCAAATAGTTTCCACTTTTTTCAAGTGTTGTGAAGACAGATTTGCATCGCCATATGTAGATTGTAAAATAGACAAGAGGGACATATTATGCCTAAAAGCAAAAGATGTAGCTGATTATATATCAGTTTATATCATAATTTTTCTGCATTAGTGAAATAGTAGAGGTGTTATTCATTTACAAAATGTATAAGTAGTCCACGTTTAATTTTATAAGATACCTTCACTACAAAACATTCTCTATGCTTCAAAGTGAAATCATTGGTGTTGTGACATCATAGGATGCAAGATGATGGCCGTGGGGTGGAAAAACATGTTTATTGTTAAACTACAATAAAGTTTTGTACATACTTACCTGGCAGATATATACTTAGCTATAGTCTCCGACGTTCCCGACAGAATTTCAAATCTCGCGGCACACGCGACAGGTAGGTCAGGTGGTCTACCTTACCCGCCGCTGGGTGGCGAGTGTACGAACCAATCCCCCTTGCTTGTCAGATTTTTCTCTTCCACCTGTCTCCTGAGGGGAGGCTGGGTGGGCCATTATCGTATATATCTGCCAGGTAAGTATGTACAAAACTTTATTGTAGTTTAACAATATCATTTTTGTACATGAACTTCCCTGTCAGATATATACTTAGCTGATTGACACCCTTGGTGAAGGGTAAGAGACAGCTAAATAATACAGGTAAGACAGGAAACAACTAATGTTGTAGGATATAAAAACATTGGTTCTCACCTTTTCAGGATGAAGACTTCATAGATACTGTCTCTGAGTCTGCATTGCCTGGAGAGCTACAGCTAGGACGTGACCTGTTGCTGAAAGACTCTGGATCTACCAACGGGTATGTGATCCCCTATTGTGGTAGAATCCAAGTCGGATCTTGTTAAAGGGACCTTGTCCGCTTACATAACAGATCCTTACCACTACCTCTGCAAGGAGCCAAAACCCACCAGACCACCTAACCAAAATACAAAGGGTTAATATTACGACAAAAAGAGGTGCCTCCTGCAACCTCTTTCAGACAACCAAAAACACAAATACAAAATATAGGGTAACATATAAAAAATTTACACAGGATAAGTTTCAGCTCCCTGCCCCAACACGAATCCGCCGATACGAAAGGGCCAAGGCGAAGCATTTATCATACGTGATTTTTTACATCACGTAGGTAGTGGTTTGCGAAAAACCGATTGGCATCTCCAAAAAGTCGCCTCCATCAAGTTCCGCACAGACATATTTTTCTTGAATGCAAGCGAAGTTGCAATGGCTCTCACCTCGTGAGCTTTCACTTTCAGTAGATTAAAATGCTCTTCCTTACAGGTAACATGTGCCTCTGTAATAATACTTCTCAGGCAGAAGGAAAGAGCATTCTTCGACATGGGCCGAGTGGGGTCCTTTACGGAGCACCAAAGCACATCTTGATTAGCCTTAAGTTGTTCCTTCCTCTTAAGGTAATACTTCATAATTCTCATAGGGCAAAGAGTTCTTTCAGGCTCTTCCCCTACCAGAAAAGATAAACCACGAACTTCAAAGCTCCTGGGACAAGGACGTGATGGGTTTTCATTCTTTGCAAGAAACCCTGGAAGAAACGAACACACCTTAGAACTCTTACCTAAACCAAAAAAAGACATTGCCCTCAATAGCTTGGAGCTCACTCACCCTCTTAGCTGTAGCTAGGACCAAAAGGAAGAGAGCTTCTTCGTCAGGTCCTTGAAAGAGGCTGAGCCAGGAGGTTCGAATCTAGACGATCCAAGGAATTGTAGAACTATGTATAGATTCCAGTTCGGTACAACATGAGGACGCTTAATGGTTTCAAATGATCTAATAAGATCATGAAGGTCCTTATCATCGGAGATATTAAGCCTCTATGCCGAAATACCGCTGCCACATACTGCAGTATCCTAATAGTTGACACAACAAGATGACACTCTTCTTTGAGAAAGATTGGAAATCCGCAATTGGGTCACAGAGGTACTGGAAGAGGAAATGTTCTTCCTCTTGCCCACCTCGTCTGAAGACATCCCACTTTGACTGGTATACACGCAAGGTGGAAGTCTCCTCGCTCTTGCGATTGCTTTAGCAGCTGTCGTTGAAAAGCCTTTCGCTCTGACCAGACATTGGACAGTCTGAAGCCAGTCAGACTGAGAGCGAGGAGATTTTTGTGGTACCTGTCGAAGTGGGGTTGTCTCAGTAGATCGCTCCTTAGCGGGAGCGATCTTGAAGGTCCACTAACCATTCCAGTACCTCTGTGAACCATTCTTGGGTGGCTGGCCAAAAGGGAGCGATTAAGATCATTCTCGTTGAATCGGACTCTACGAATTTCTTGATGGTAGCCCCAGGATCTTGAAGGGGGAAACGCGTAGACTTCGAGTCCGCTCCAGTCTAGAAGAAGAGCATCTATTGCTAATGCCTCTGGATCCGATATCGGAGAGCAGTAAGGATCCAGTCTCTTGTTCTTCGACGTGGCAAAGAGGTCTATGTGTGGCCTGCCCCATAACTTCCACAGGCTCTGGCATACATCCAAATGAAGGGTCCACTCTGTGGGAAGGACCTGATCTTTCCTGCTGAGGAGATCTGCTCTTACATTCCTTTCTCCCTGCACGAACCTGGCAGAAGCTTGATTCCCCTTTCTTCTGCCCACAGAAGAAGGTCTCTTGCTGTCTCGTACAGGGAGAAGGAATGCGTCCCCCCGTTTCCTGATATATGCCAGAGCTGTAGTGTTGTCCGCGTTGACCTGCACTACCGATCTTCTGACTTTGGGCTCGAAAGCTTTCAGAGCCAACACACAGCCATCAACTCCTTTCTGTTGATGTGCCAGGCTACCTGGTCCCCACCGAGGTACCTGACACTTCGCTGGTTCCCAGAGTCGCCCCCCCACCCCGTGTCCGACGTTCGCTGCGAGAACAACACCAGGTTGGGGGTCTGGGATTGAAGAGACAGTCCCTCCGCAAAGAGGTTGGGATCTGTCCACCTAAGAGAATGTTGCTTGACGTCCTGGGAGAACGTCAAATCCCGAGAACGACGACTCCAATTCCGATGAAGAAAGAATTGGAGCGGTCTCAGGTGCAACCTTCCTAGGGAAACGAATTGCTCCAGCGAGAGAGCGTCCCCAGCACTCATCCACTCCCTCACTGTGCATACTTCTTTCCCTAAGAAGGTTGTACTCTCTCGAATCCTCGGGCTATCCTTTCCTGAGAGGGAAAAGCCCGAAAACTCAGAGTTCATCTGTATCCCGAGATACACACACTCTTGTTCGGGAATTAGTGACGACTTCTTGAAATTGACGAGAAGTCCCAACGCCTTCGTCAATTCTAGTGTTACTGTAAGTCCTTCAAACAACGATCTTCTGAATGGCCCTTATCAGCCAATCGTCGAGTACATGGATATCCTCACTCGGTAAATTTTTAGTTTCAGCCAAATTTGGAAAATGCAATAAAAATATATTTGTTGCATCAGAAATAGTGTGGTTTCAATGAATTTAACGTTTATTTTGACTGCAAACCAACCGATTTAGAGATTTACTATGTATACCCTAGTTCATCCCACCAATTATGGGGGACACCCTTTGGGAACCGGGTTTTGGGTGGGGAAGGGGGAAGGGGGGGGAGGGTGTTGGGGCATTGAATGATATTTGCAATAAATTAATAATTAATGTTCCAGCACCCCTCCCCCATAACCCCTAACTAGGCCTACCGGGGGAGGGGGGTAGGGCCCCCAGCGACCCCCCTTAAAGCCACAGTAATTTTCAGGGCACCACAGAACCTAACAAACCCACCTAACCTAACCTAGGGCCCTGTACCCCTACCTAGGCCTAGCGGGGGGGCTCCGCCCCCCTGCGACCCCCCCTTCCCCAAGGCCACAGTGATTTTCGGGGCACTACGAACCTAATACAACCACCTAACCTTACTAGGGCCTGTACCCCTACCTAGGCCTAGCGGGGGGGCGGACCCCCCTTAAGGCCACTACCTAACATCCATCAAACCAAATCCAAAGTGATGGTACTGCTGTATACATCGTTATACTACCACCATTATAATATACTCTCTAAATTAATGAAGCTTACCTTAAACTGTGGTTGATAAAAAGTGCTGCTGCTGCTTTGAGGAAAACGTGAAGCCGTTGCAAGGTTCCCTGACATGCAACTTAAAGTAGGAAGTGGCCAGGTACCCGACGACCACATTACACTGCAAAACAATCGGTAGGAAATCGAAGTCTGTCAAATTAATGCAGAAGGGCCAGCCACTACCTCTGCCATAGGTACAGGAAGACAAAATGCCGTTTTTTTGCTTCATTATTCGAGTATTCAGTCAAACAAGGATACCAGTGGACACTAGACAGGTAACTTTATTACTCCGCTGAAATGCTAGTGAAACTTAGTTTTCGACTCAAGTCATTCGTAATTGGTTATGAAACCCATGACGTCATAACGATGTCACACCTCTCAGCCATATGAGTAACTGGAACTACTTTTGTTTGCGTAAGAAAGTAAGTTAGAGGGCTCATTAAAAGTAAACATTACCGTAGAGGAAACACTCTCCGACTTAGGAAAAATTCGAGGTAAAACTTAATCTTTTTTTTTCTCTGTAAGTATGCATTAGCGACAATAATGTATTGAGAAGAAGTGTTTTGTTATCACGTGCTTTACTCGGGAAAAATATCAATATAATAGATTTCCCATAATGGTTGAAAACTAAAATAATACCCCTCACCCCTTTCAAATGAAGCCATTGAGCTACAATTCTCAAGATCCCCGTGAACACTTGAGGGGCCGTCAAAGCCGAACACAGAGCCCTGAACTGAAAAATTTTCCCCTCCATCATGAATCTGAGAAACTTCCTCAAGGAAGGATGGATCGGTACGTGGAAGTAAGCGTCCTGTAAATCCAAGGAAACCATCCAGTCCCCTGGACGAAGTGCTGCCAGCACTGATGAAGGTGTTTCCATCGTGGAACTTCTTCTTTTCTACGAAGAAGTCAGGGCGCTTACGTCCAAACACCGGTCTTCATCCCCCTGAGGACTTCGAACTAGGAAAAGGCGGTTGTAGAAGCCCGATGAACGATGGTGTGTCACTAGTTCGATAGCCCCCTTCTCCAGCATCTGATCTACTGCTAGATGGAGAGCTTGATTCATGATGGGGTCTCTGTACCTGGCCGTCAGCTCCCTTGGGGTGGTCGTCAAGGAGGTCTTGCGACGAAAGGGATGAGGTAACCTCTCATCAAAATTGAAAGGGTCCAAGGATCCGCTCCTTCTGGGCCCAGACTTCTGCAAATTCTAAGAGTCTGGCGCCCACCGTTGTTTGAAGGACTTGCAAGTTATTTGGGGGCTTTAACTGACTTGGCGAAAGTCTTACCCCTTCTTGAAGGTCTACGACCTCTAAACGTAGAGGTTCTTGAGGAAGAAGCCCTCGAAAGGGTTCTCGAACACTTGACTTTTCCTTCCTAGCCTTGGTAGGGAAGGAAGGGCGAGGTTTTCTTGCCGACTGTGCCAAAAGGTCCTGGGGTGGCTTTAACCGAAAGCGATCTCGAAATGTCCTGCACTAGATGTTTAGGGAACAATGAGCGGACAGAGGAGCAAACAGCAAAAAAGACCTCTGGGTGTGGGAGACAGACTTGATATTAAGAACGAACAATAAACGGACCTCTTCTTCACGATCCCGGCCCCATACAGGGAGGCGATTTCACTTGCTCCGTCTCTTACCGACTTGTCCATACAAGACAAAACACACATGAGATCTTCTGGAGAAAAGGACTCTGGCACTTCAATTTTCTTGGCTAGGACTCCAACGACCAATCAAGGAAGTTAAATACTTCCAGCACTCTTGAACATGCCTTCAGCATGTGATCTACTTCATTCATTGCCCAAGTCGTCTTTGCAGAGTTAAGGGCAGCTCTCCTCGTAGAATCTACCAGCGCCGAAAAATCCGAATCAGCCGATGACGGTAGACCCAATCCTAAGGACTCTCCTGTTTCGTACCACCAGAAAACCACGCGTCCTGATAACTTCGAAGGAGAAAAGCGAACATCATTTTCCGCTTCTTCTTGGAAGCATCCAGGAACCAAAACTCCTCAGTGCCTTCTTCATTGAAAGAGTTGGCTTCATCCTCACACAAGAACAACTCTTCGCTATCTTCGCCGTTGAAAAAGTGAGTGAGGAGAGGAGGAGCCGTAGGAGTAAGGGAATCCCCAAAAACTTGCAAAAGTAGCTCTGTAAGCTTCTTGTAAGAAGACACAGCAGCAGAAGTGTTCGGTTCCTCATCCGAACTTTCTAGGACGTCTTGTCAGAGGCGAGCGCGGAAGATCCTTAGGTGACGAAGGGATCCTAGTAGAGCTGAGCGAGAGGTTGGAGAGCGCCTTCTCGTAGAAGAGTTTCACATCCACTGGAGAACGATGAGAAGATCTGGGTTGTCTACAATGAGACTCCCTCTTCGAGGTAGACGGAATCTCAGCAGAAGGAGAGGTAGGGCTCCTTTCCCGAGAATCCTTGGATACATCCACAGGGCGCTTACGAGGAGGCGAGCGCCTACCAGACTCTGTGCGCCTATCCTGAGGCGAGCGGCTGCCAGGAGAAGAGCGCCTATTGGGAGCAGAGCGCTTGCGTGACTCTCTATTCTTGTCCAGTTGAGTATGATCAACGGAAGTTGAAGGCGAAATGCGCCTACTAGAGAAGGCTGCTTGCGAACTCTTGACCTCTAACAAGAGGATAACATTCAGGAGAAGGGCGCTTCAAAGTTTAACGAGCGCCTACCTGGAGAAGGGCGCTTGCGAGGTTCCTGGTGCCTACCAAGAGACGACAACGGTCAGGAGTAGAGCGTCTAGAAGAGGGAAAGCGCCTACACGGAGAAGGGCGCTTGAAAGACTTGTTGTCTGCCCCGAGGAGAATAATCAGGAGTAGGACGCCTTAAAAGAGACGAATGCCTACTAGGAGATCGACTGCAGTAAGCTCTTGGCGCCTACCTTGCGGGGGAGCGGCTAACAGCAGGACGCCTATCAGGCGCACGGCTCCTACCAGACTCTTGAAGCCTGTAAGGAGAGAAGTCACGATCCGAAACTCGAGGAGAGCGACATCTGGAAGAAGAACGCCTACTTGTAGAAGGGCGCCTTCTAGGTTCTTGAGGCTGCTGAGGAGAAGTCCCACGCGAGGGAGTGGAAGAAATAGCGTGATGTGCAGGCACAGTGCGCTTACCGGAAGCGGGAATCCAATCTGGAGAAAAAAAACTTCTTTCTCCATAGAGCGTCCGACCGAAGTTTGGCGCCTTGAAGTCGAAAGAGAGCCAGGAGAGCGAGGGCGCTCATGTGAGCCCCTACCTTCATACGAAAACTCCCCATATGAAGGAGACCGCCTAAAAAAGAGGAGAACGATCCTCTGAAGAGCAGCGCCTAGATCTCTTGATCGGAAGAGAAACGTCCTTCTTCCTACGTGATCTAAATGCTAGAGAATCTGCCAGCGCCGTGATCTGAGCTTGAAGTCCCGCGAGTACTCTAGTAGGAGAATCTTGTTGTTCTTCCTCGGAAGCAGGCGCAGAACGAGGAGCGCGAGAAGAACGATCGCAGGATCTCTTGGGTTTCTTCGCCTCCACCGACGATTCTTCCAGGAAAACCTCCGGACTAGAAGCCAAAGGACTGCAGGGAGCCTTCCAAGCCCTCTTCAACGCGCGACGCATCCGGGGAGTTCCAACCTCTCTTCGGCAGAGGGAGACGACGAAGAGGAGAAGCATTGGCGTGGGAGCTCCTTCTAGTAGCGATCCGAGGCAGCTTGGAGCGTACTTCAGGATCTGCCGAGGGGACGCCTGACGGTGGGGGTTCTCCCTAGCCCTCTTGCGGCTTTCGACTTTCCTACTCCACTGGAACTGGGAGTCTGGAAGAGGTCTAGGCCTAGAGGCACCCTCCACAACACTGGGGACACTGCACTGATCACTAACACTCTCTTTACCTTCCAACTGACGAATCTTCTGATCCATAGATAGAATCGTGGCTCTTAGAGCCGCCGCCTCCGAAGACGAATCTTCGGCTTCGGTGCGGGGAGCAGGGGCTGCAACTTGGAGAGAAGTTCTACTTCTACATTAGTCATAGGATCCACATCCAACTCACTCATTCTAGACCTACTAGAACTTCTAGAGGAAGCCTTACGTACTCTATCACGTTCCAACTTCCTAACATAAGAAGAGAGAGCCTTATATTCTTCTTCATTCAATACTAACATTCATTAGTTTCCCCTTTTTTCAAGTGTTGTGAAGACAGATTTGCATCGCCATAGGTAGATTGTAAAATAGACAAGAGGGACATATTATGCCTAAAAGCAAAAGATGTAGCTGATTATATATCAGTTATATCATTATAATTTTTCTGCATTAGTGAAATAGTAGGGGTGTTATTCATTTACAAAATGTATAAGAAGTCCAAGTTTAATTTTATAAGATACCTTCACTACAAAACATTCTCTATGCTTCAAAGTGAAATCATTGGTGTTGTGACATCATAGGATGCAAGATGATGGCCGTGGGGTGGAAAAACATATATAGTTAAGAACCAGCTATGCATTTTAGTGTGTATTTAAGAGCTCTCTCTCTCTGTGTTAGTTTGTCAGTTGTGGGTTGTAAGTCAGGTTTGGTCATTTTTGTGGTCTTAAGATGGATTATACAGGAAGAGGAATGAACAGGTAGGTGGATTGCATGATTATAGCATTTTGGACGAGTTAGGCTAGAAAAACATTCAGTAGCAACAGCGCGGACCTCAAGAGCTTTCACTTTAAATGAAGGCAAGACATCCTCTTGGATCAGAGCGTGCGCCTCAGAAATCAAGTTTCTCAAAACATTCTTTGACATCGGACATGAAGGGTTGACTGAGCACTAGAGATGATTAGAAGGTCGTCTGATCTTTTCAGTCCTTTGCGGGTAATATCGAAGGGCTCTTACAGGACAAAGAATCCTTTCTTCTCCGGTCCAAGCATGTCCATAAGTTTTTAATGGTGAAAGAACGGGGCCAGGGCTTGGAAGGGTCCTCATTCTTAGCAAGGAACCCAAAAGAGAATGAGCAGATTGCATCTCCTTGCGTGAAACCAACTCTCTTGGAAATAGCCTGAAGCTTGCCGATGCACTTGGCAGTGGCCAAAGCAAGAAGTGTCTTCCTAGTAAGATTTCTTAGTGAGACAGAGTACAGTGGTCCCATCGTATTCGCGGGGGATGCGTACCGGACCCCGACCCACCGTGAATAGTTAGAACCCGCGAATAGTTGGAACCCCTATAAAAACTCTAAAAACAGCCTATTTTGTTAGTTAAATTTGAAGAAAAACACACTAAAAAATTTTAAACTTGGTTTTTTAATAGTTTCATCACAAAAAGTTCATTTTATGATGAAACTGATAAAATACCAGGAATTTGTGGATATTTCTCACAGAAAAATACCGCGAATAATGCGGGGAAACATTCCTGAGAGAAATCCGCGAATGTGAGTTCGCGAATACGGGGGTCCACTGTATAGAGATTTGAAAGTTGGACCTGAAAGCCACTTGAAACCTACGTCGAGATTCCAAGAGACATCTTCAAATTTCCTTTGCTTAGACATATCAAAGGATTTGATGAGGTCATTAAGGTCCTGGTTAGAGGAAATGTACAGGGTCTAGCCCTCTGAGTTTGAAGACGGAAATCACATTGCCCTATGCCCCTTGATGGTAGATGATGATAACTTTATGGAAGACCTCAGGTAGAGGAGAAAATCTGCGATATGACTTACAGACATCTCAAAAGATGAGACATTAGGTCAACTGCACCATCTTCAGAAGACTGTCCACTTGGATTGATAGAAGTTGCTAGAAGACTGATGTCTACAACTAGCAACAGCCTCCATTGGTGGTTTTGAAAAGCCCTTCGCTCTGATGTGACTCCGGACAGTCTGAAGCCTGTCAGGGACAGAGTGGACAACCTTTTGGGGGAACCTGAAGTAGTGAGGTTGTCTGAGAAGAGACTTTTTATAAAAAGAGCCTTGGAAATTCAACCAAAAACCAAAGCAGATCAGCGGGTCAAAGGTCCATTCTCTGGGAAGGACCTGCTTGCGACAACTAAGCTCGCCTGCTAAGACATTCAGTTTCCCCTGAATGAATCGCATGAAGAGGGTAACCTGTTTCTGCCCAATCCAGAGAACTTTTACGGCCTCGTAAAAGAAGGAGCGTGTGCTTCCCTGCTTGCAGATATGACAGGGCAGTGGCGTTGTCTGCATGAGTTGAAACTTCAACAAGAGAGATTGTACTTTGCTGCAAGTTGTAATGTAGTTTATATATTCCCCATTTACGTGAAGTGGAAATGCGTATTGCATGGAAGGAAGATATGTTTGTATATAGTTGTGGAAAGCATTGTTTGGTTATTTAATGTACTGTATTGTAAGAGTATGTGTGTGAGTGCTCAAGTACCAGTCATTGGTTGTTTGTTGACTTGATAGTCAAACAGTTTAGTGTTGGTTAGCTACAGCCGCAAGTGAGCACTAAAAGTTAAGATATCATCCGGGCAAACACTTTCCTGTGTATCTCCAAGTCGTTGGGATCCCTAAGCCATTTAAGTAGTATTTTTTTTATCTGAAAGTTTATCCGGGGAAATTCCTTTAGGAGATACATATGCATATCTAAGAATAAGAAGAATTTCATGTGTTGTTCTTTAGATGGGGGTTACAAAATATGACAAATTTCTAACCAATTTGTATGTTTCATAACTAACAAACCTGAGGATAATACTAGCGCCAAGCTGGAAACTGGTGGAATTAATAAAAAAAAAAAACTTGTGAGATCCAGGGACTATTGGCATCTATACCAGGTCACAGGGTATTGTAGTTCCCAGAATGCCCTTGGCGTCCCGTGACCTATCAGGTTAGACTGTCAGAGGGGTGGTTAGAGGTGGGCCTTATCTCTTTAAGACCTCGGGTTTGTCAGTTATGAAAAATACAGGTGACAAGTGCTCGGAGCAGATTCTAAATTAGACCTATTTTTGGCTCTAGAGGCCACCTTTCTCTTTTTCTCCCTCTCAAGCTTATCCAAGTGGGACTTACAATTTCTTATCATCACAGTCCTGCCATTCACGAAGTATTCTCTGTATTGGCAAGATGTCATCTGCAGATTCTGTCATTATTATTATATTTATTGCTGATATTTTACCTTCTCATTATTACTGTGAATACTATCAAGTTAGTTTTTTTACATTCAATTTTCGTATTTAGCTCTGTGGACCTGACTACTGTAACCACCCAAGGTCTCTAGATGAAATTTAAGTTATATAATCTGTGCACTAACTGTTAAAACTCTCATTGCATTTTTTTTCTCGCCAATATTACTACTGTTATTACCAGTATTATGATTACTATCTTTTATGCTACCTCAGCTATTTGGTCGATAAGTGCCGATTATTCTTTTTTTTTTTTTTTATCATGTCTCATGTTATCTAGTTTGTGTGTTACTGTATGCATTTTGTATATTCCATGTATATGGCCCTGGGTTGAAATAAAGGATATTATTAATATTATTATTATTATTACACTCTTGGCCCCTTACATTCAATACAATTTATTAAAGAGTCATACAACAACATAGTCAACTGCAAAAAGCAAAAGGTAGAACAACTAGAGTCTGACATTATGATCCAGAAAAAGTTAGAATAATGTTCAAGAAAACTAATGATTGAAGGCCACAACAAAATATGAATGCTTCACCAACTTCCTGAAAATACTCCCAAAATCAATGAAAGGTTAAAAAGAAAACCCAATGTTAGTCAGGTGCTGGTAGAAAACACATTGAGCTCTTTGCTATGTTGTTCCTCTTCTTACCTGAAAGTGGAGAGGGTTCGTCACCTACTCTAAAAAAAAAAAAACTGAAGAGCTAACACGAATTTTAAATCTTTAGGCTGCCATGATTGAAAACCTATAGCTAAGTAACTACTTGGTAAGTTACTTATATGAAATTTTATTTTCTGTATATGAAAATATCTTTCAAACTAAGAATGAAGTTTCACAGAACTTACTTGTAATATGAGATCCTGCAACTGTTGTGTTTTAAGTTTAATCCGTTCCACTCTTTTATGTTTTTCCTGTTCTAATTTACGACATTCCTGGGCAGAATTGGTTGGTAGTCCAAGCCATCTGATTTCTTTCTTCTCTTTGCTAATGATGTTCATGGCCATCAAAACATTCAGTGCATCATAAACTCGCCGTCTTATGTTCTTTTGGTCATACTGCAAAAGCATGTTAGAAAAAAATACTAAAAACCATGTAGATATGCAAAAATAATTTTCTGTCATCAGTTAAATATGTTTGCAAAAAACATTTCACCAATCTTTTCAGCTTCTATTATATAATTATTTTCTAGAATACAATGGAAATTTCTAATTACCTCACCATATGAACCAAGATTTCCAATAGTGAGATATTTTAACTTTGAAATAATATGACTTCTACTCCTTTGCCTAAATATACAAGTGACAACTTTTGGAGTTATAGCATCCTAATTCTGTAGATATGCAAATGTCTGTGCAGAATGCCTAAAAGGTTTTCTAAACACCTGTGAATAAATCAGAATAAAAATGATTTTCATTAATGTAATTTTCACAGGAGTTGATAAGTCTGCAACCACTTTACTCATTGTAAACATAAATTAATCATATAAATAGCTGCAATTTATTATTTTACCATGATTACCTATAATAAATAACCGTATGGTGAATGTATGCATATACTGCATATTTACTGATATTTGATCATTATATTTTTGAATTATTTGCAGAATATGGAATGAAAAAATAGTCAGATGATTGACCATTGGAAATCACAGTCATGGTAACAATGAAAGGTAACTGACAATGTGGTAAATATAAAGACATTGAACTTCTGTCAGTTCTAACAGAAACATTCAGTATGCTTAGTACCTTCCAGCTGGAGCAAGAAATATGACAAATTTTTTTAATAGATTTGTATTTTTCATAGCCAACAAACCTGAGGTCTTAACAATAGGATATAATCTTAGCGTGCCAGCTGGAAACCATTTAAAATCATCGAAGATTGTATACCAAAGAATCTGTGAGATCTGGCAACTCCTGCATGTAAAAGGTGATAAAATGCTGGCAACTCCTGCATGTAAAAGGTGATAAAATGCTTAGTAAAGAACAAGCTGGTTCTGGAAAAAGGAGCTGTACACATCAAGTAATTGTGTTGAGACACTGTGCAGCAGTCTAAGGAATTGAAAAACTACCCTCTTATGGCTTCTGTTGATTGTGAAAGGCATTCAACAGAATATCAAAGTTATCGCATCACTTTAGTAATCAATTTGTATTTTTCATAACTAACAAACCTGATGTCTTAACATTAGAATAAATCTTAGCACCAGCTGGAAACCCAGTAAAATAAAAAAAATTGTGAATGCAGGGAACTATTAGCATTTGTGCCTGATCACAAGCTATGTGGGAACTCCCATAATTGCCGAATCGTGTCAGTTACTCTTCCAACCTAGTTTAACTGTCAAAGAGAGGTGGTTAGAAGTGGGCCCTTCAATGTTTAGACCTCAGGTTTGTTTGAAACATACAAATAGATTAAAAAATTTGTCACTTGTTCATATACGAAACAAACCTTCGGTCTTAACATTAGGAAAAACTTACTCATTGGTGGGAGGTCATTATTATCAACCGACTGGGAGTTTGCCACCTTTTAGTCAATTTCTTAATACAAAAAATTATCTCGGGAACATTCCCCGCCATTATTCACAGAAAATTCGCCTATTCACGGTATTATTTTATGAGAAATATCCACAAATTCCAGTTTTTTTTAACAATTTCATCATAAAATAACATTAGGATAATACTAGTGCCAAGCTGGAAACCGGTACAATTAAAATTAAACTTGTGAGATCCAGGGACTATTGGCATCTATACCAGGTCATTTGGTATTGTAGTTCCCAGAATGCTCTCGGCGTCCCGTGACCAGCCAGTTACTTTCCTACCGCCTTTAAGATAGGACGTGATTACTTTCTATCTGTTTTAAAGCCAGTTTTAGTTTGCCCAATTTAATTCATTATCACTTTTTAATTTTTCTTTCTCTGGGTGTTCTCAGTGTGGATGTGATCTGATAGGTGTGCGTACGTTGTGAGATGGAGAATTTTGCTTCACCAACGGGAATTTCTTCCGGTTCTACGAAGAGACAAAGGAAATGCCCTGGAGTGAGTGGGTTTCCTTGTTCAAGATTTTTAACTTTGGTATCTACAGATCCTCATCCAACGTGTAGTAGGTGCAGAGAAAACGTACGTACTATTACTAACCCTTGTTCAGTTTGTCATGGTTGGTCGGTGGAACAGTGGAGGAAGTTTTATGAGAAAGGCCCGTACAAGAGAAAGGAGAAGACACCATTTTTGGATGACCAAGCATCGTTGCCTTCTTTGTATCAGCAATACACCAGACTGCTCCATATGTTTCGTTGCCTGCTTTTGATTTTCCCCATATTCCTTCAGTTTCTTCTAGCGATTCGCTATCAGAAACTCCAGGAGGGATTTTGGGTAATTTTATGCAAAATTACGTTCCGTTATTCCCGGCAGGGGGGGGGGAGCATCGCCATCTTTGTTCCACGTGCCGGCTCCTAATGCGCAAAGAATGGAAGGTACTGGGCAGTGTTAGACCTACCAGGCATACCAACCTGGGAGGGGTTGCTCTCATTATATGGCGTCACAATTCCAGCAGGGCCAAACAACGCTGAATGTTCCTCATCCCCCGGCCTGCACTTTATGGGAGCTAATGCCACGGCAACATCAAAAACTTCAATGTTTCCGGTGATGCAGAAGGTTGGAGGTAGTTTTGCTGCACATGCAGGGCTGTCAGCAGCAGCCGCTCAGTCTCTCCCTACAAGATTGGTGACGTCACAACCGGCGTCACACACCGACATGACAGACACGATCACGTCACAGCCTACTGCTTCTATAGCTACTTTGTTGCCTCCTGAGCCAAATACGCTTTCTGACTCGTTGGTACACACTGGCATGAAGAAATTACAAGATCTAGAGAAGATAGTTAAGAAAGACAAAAAGAAAAGGCATGATTTGTCGTCTTCTTCGTCTTTTTCCTCTAGCTCAGCGTCATCGCTAAGTTCGATGACGTCATTACGTGTACCAGTCAAGCGTTGGATGATACGGGACTTTGTGACTGATCCTCGGGCCAAGAGGAGAAGAGTGAATTCTTCTTCATTTTCAAGCCAAGACTGTCACATCCTGGTCAACAACAAAGTAAAGAACTCAGTGGCTGGTAAGCTTAACGCTAACGGACAATGCCGTTTACAAGCGTCCGAACGAGCGAAAGCGTCGACGGTCGTTGGGCTAGTGGCCGCCGCAGAGATGACAAAGAGTCGAAGAGAGACTACACTGCCGTTGGTAAAATCAACGATGAGTGGGAAGAGTTCAACAAAGAATAAACAACAGATACCAGTTTTGACTGTAAGACCTTTTAAAATTAGGAGAAAGGATGAGAGAGCTCCCATTAAAAGGTCGAATAATAAAGAATTGGTAACCTTTTCTGATACGTTGGTGGAAGGAGTTGTTCGACTCGATGATGGATCATGGCCGAATTCCCCAACGGTCGTTGGAGACGATATTCATAGAGATAGAGAGGAAATTAGCTCAGTTTCGAGAGCGCCTTCATCTTGGAGATATAGGCGGTATTCTTGATCTAGATCTTCGAGCAGAGAAGGAGTTAGACGGTCTCGTTCTCCTACTGACTATTTGAGATCGAGCCGTCGGCGGCCATCAGATCAAAGATGCCGCGGCTACAGGGTCGGACGGCCATGAAGCACCAAGACGTTTGTCAGCTGATAGGAGTGAGCTAGCGTCTCCTGTGGCTGAACACAGTATGTCAGAACCGGAGGAAGAAGAAAACCAAGAGTTTCTGGCGTCGTATGCGGAGGTGATTGATTTGATTCGTCAATTCAGTAACCTTTCAGGGAGCACGGAGACACCTGCTGGTATGCTTCCTCCGGGAATTGACATGGTTTTTGGATTGAAAGAGGATACAAAGGTGTCGTATGAATTACCTTGTTCAAGGCATGCAGAGTCTGTTTTACAACACATAAATACGCGGATTGCGGGAAGGGATAATTCCTAAAGATCGAATAGATCATTCAAGTTTATTCCCCCCCACCCCCAAAATGAAACATACAAAATATTATATGACACCAATGGAGGCCTTGTATCTCGGCAGTTACAAGTGATGACAGTTCAGCTTCATCAGTGGGCTGTAGAGAACTTATTAGACATCAGAGCCAGTTATATTCCAGGAAAAAGAAACACAGTGGCCGACAAGTTGAGCAGCAGGGACCAGATCCTGGGAACGGAGTGGTCCTTGCATCAACAGGTAGTGGACAGAATGCTCATATTGTGGGAAAGGCCGATCATAGACCTATTTGCAACCAGGTACAACAAAAAGTTGGAAGTGTATTGTTCATTAGTCCCAGACATAGAGGCAGTAGCAGAAGATGCGCTACAACACCCATGGGACAATCTGGACGTTTATGCATTTCCTCCATTTTGTCTAATCCGTCAGGTTCTGAACAAGGTAATGCGGTCTCAGAACCTTAAAATGACTAGTAGAGCCTTTATGGCCAAAGGCAGAATGGTTCCAGACCTGTTGGAACTCATAATAGACGTGCCGAGAGAGTTACCTCCATGGAACAACCTAATATGTCAGCCGCACGAGGAGAGGTACCTCCAGTCGGTGAAGTCCCTATCACTTCACGGGTGGAGACTGTCAAGTATCTCCTGCGAGCGAGAGGTTTTTCTCAGAAAGCAGCAATGCAGATGGCATGAAATACCAGAAAATCTGCAGCGGTATACCAAAGAAAATAGTACACGCAGTGACATCATCGAACTAAGTGATGACGCTGAGCTAGAGGAAGAAGACGAAGACGACGATGACTCACGCCTTTTCTTTTTCTTTCTTAACTATCATCTCTAGATCTTGTAATTTCTTCATGCCAGTGTGTACCAACGAGTCAGAAAGCGTATTTGGCTCAGGAGGCAACGAAGTAGCTACAGAAGCAGACGCCGGTTGTGACGTCACCAATTTTGTAGGGAGAGACTGAGCGGCTGCTGCTGGCAGCCCTGCATGTGCAGCAAAACTACCCTCTAATGTTCTGCATCACCGGAAACATTGAAGTTGTGACGTTGCCGTGGCATTAGCTTCCTTAAAAGTGCAAGCCAGGGAGATGAGGAACATTCAGCGCTGTTGGGCCCTGCTGGAATCGCGACGCCATATAATGAGACAGCAACCCCTCCCAGGTTGGTATGCCTGGTAGGTCTAACACTGCCCACGTACCTTTCATTCTCTGCGCATCAGGATCCGGTACCTGGAACATAGATGGCGATGCGCCCCCCCCACCCCCCCTGCAGGGAATAACGGAACGTAATGTTGCATAAAATTACCCAAAATCCCTCCTGGAGTTTCCGATAGCGAATCGCTAGAAGAAACTGAAGGAGTATGGGGAAAATCAAAAGCAGGCGACGAAACATATGGAGCAGTCTGGTGTATTGCCGATACAAAAGAAGGCGACGATGCTTGGTCATCCAAAAATGGTGTCGCCTCCTTTCTCTTGTACGGGCCTTTCTCATAAACCTTCCTCCACTGTTCCACCGACCAACCACAACATACTTAACAAGGATTAGTAATAGTATGTATGTTTTCTCTGCACCTACTACACGTTGGATGAGGATCTGTAGACACCAAAGTTAAAAATCTTGAACAAGGAAACCCACTCACTCCAGGGCATTTCCTTTGTCTCTTCGGAGAACCGGAAGAAATTCCCGTTGGTGAAGCAAAATTCTCCATCTCACAACGTACGCACACCTATCAGATCACATCCACACTGAGAACACCCAGAGAAAGAAAAATTAAAAAGTGAAAATGAATAAAATTGGGCAAACTAAAACTGGCTTTAAAACAGATAGAAAGTAATCACGTCCTATCTCAAAGGCAGTAGGAAAGTAACTGGCTGGTCACAGGAAGCCGAGAGCATTCTGGGTACTACGTGCCCCGTGACCTGGTATAGATGCCAATAGTCCCTGGATCTCACAAGTTTAATTTTAATTCTACCGGTTTCCAGCTTGGCGCTAGTATTATCCTAATGTTAAGACCGAAGGTTTGTTTCGTATATGAACAAACGCACTTTTTATGATAAAACTATTAAAGAAACCAGGTATAAAAATTTTTAGTGGTTTTTTCTTGAATTTTAACAAACAAAATAGGAGGTTTTAAGCATTTTTATAGGGGTTACAACTATTCGTGGGTTCTAACTATTAGTGGTATGCATCCCCGCAAATACGGGGGGACCACTGTACAGCCCACTGATGAAGTTAAACTGTCATCAGGTGTAACTGATGAGATACCAGTTGTCCTTGCTTGTTTACATAAGCTACTACTGTGGTATTCTGACATCAATACTACTGATTGTTCCTTCACTCTCTCCCAGGACTACTGTAGTGCTAGAAAAGCTGCTTTTAATTCTACCACATTTATATGGAGTTCCTTGTCCTTGTGATTCCACTTCCCCGAAACCATCAGTTCCTCCATGAGAGAACCCCAACCTTCCAGCAACCACAGTAGATCTTTTCTCACCTCCGTCAACAGGGGAATGTGTTCGTATGGGTGATATACAGTTGGTGACCAAAACTCTTTCATCCTACACCAGCCAGTTGTCTGGGTATCTTATTAACACTTAAACTCCTATTGGACATATCATACGTCGACTAAAATTGTCTGTCGGGTGCTAATCAGACATATGGTACGTCGACTACAAAGTTTTTTTAAATATTTGCGGAAAAATAGTTATAGGCCTAGTTTGCAAAAAATTTGAAATCACGCACCTTGAGGGATGCTGGGAGTTCACGGATCAAGCTGTTGTCTTGTTTGCAAGCGTTACCCAGGCGCACATGCACGAATTTCTTTCTTCTCGTACTAAAAAGCATCAGTGACGCATCTCAGTTCTCGCACTAAAAAGCATCAGTGACGCATCTCAGAAATTTTTTCGTCACTTTGTAATAATTTTTGCACCATTTTATATTAGCTGTTACATAGAGTTTTATATATGAAAATGTGCGCAATTTCATGTAGAATACAACAATAAACAACCCATGGTTTTAGCTTTTATCAGTTTTGAAATATTTCCATATAAATCACAATAAGTGCAAAAATTTCAACCTTCGATCAACTTTGACTAGACCGAAATGGTAAAAAAACGCAATTGTAAGCTAAAAACCTAACATTCTAGTAACATTCAATCATTTACCTTCATTTTGCAACAAACTGGAAGTCTCTAGCACAATATTTCGATTTATGGTGAATTTTTGAAAAACACTTTTTTCCCTGCGTCTGCGCACGGTAACTGCCGAAAATCTCAGAAATTCTTTCGTCAGTTTGTCGTAATGTTTGCACTGTTTTATATTAGTCATTACAAAAAGTTTTATATATGAAAATGTGTGCAATTTCATGTTAAATACAACAAAAAATAACTCAAGGTTGTAGCTTTTATCAGTTTTGAAATATTTTCATATAAATAACAATAAGTGCCAAAATTTCAACCTTTGGTCAACTAAAGACTCGACCGAAATGGTCAAAAAACACAATTGTAAGCTAAAATTCTTACATTCTAGTAATATTCAATTATTTACCTTCATTTTGCAACAAATTGGAAGTCTCTAGCACAATATTTTGATTTATGGGGAATTTTTGAAAAAACTTTTTCCTTACGTACGCTCGCTGTAACTCGGCCGAAAATCTCAGAAATTCTTTCGTCCCTTTGTCGTAATGTTCGCACCGTTTTATATATGTCATTACACAAAGTTTTATATATGAAAATGTACGCAATTTCATGTAGAATACAAAAAAAAATAATTCATGGTTGTAGCTTTTATCAGTTTTGAAATATTTTCATATAAATCATAAATAGAATAAATTCGACCTTCGGTCAACTTTAACTTGACCGAAATGGTCAAAAACTGCAATTGCAAGCTAAAACACTTACAGTCTAGTAATATTCAAGCAATTACCTTCATTTGGCAACAAACGGGAAGTCTCTAGCACAATATTATTTCGATTTATGGTGAATTTTTGAAAACATTTTTTATGTTCGCAAGTTACGAATTCATGCATCATTTTGTGATAATATTTTCTCTGTGTTGCTTTGATTGTTTTACAATTTGTTGTATATCAAAATCATTGTAATTTAGTGTACAATACAAAAAAAATATTATTTCATTACCTTTAACCATTTTGCTCACAGCGCGATTTGTATACAATATATGAAATTTTTTTTTGCAGTCATATATTCCAATATTTATATATGATAGATATTTTTTTCATTTCTGATGGTTGCATACTAAACTTCAGGCAAAGACAAAAAAAGGAGCCAAAAATTAACTCTTGATCTTAAAAACTAAGCGTGCTGGGATTTTTTTTTTTTAACTTTTTTTTCCACTTCGGCGCTAACTCCCGAACACCACCAGCATACGACAGACACTTTGGTAAATAGCGGCTCGGCGTTTAAGGGTTAACCTGATACCCTGAGCATCTGCCCATGTCAACAAATGAATGAATACTCTTGTAAATACTTGAGGAGACGTTGTCAATCCAAGACACAGAACTCTGAATTGCAAAACCTTCTCCGCAAGACTGAAGTGGAGAATCTTCCTGGAAGACTAATGGATTGGGATCTGGAAGTTTGCATCCCATACGTCTATTGTCAGTATAAAATCCTTGTCCCTGATTGCTGCTAGAACTGTCCTTGGGGGTCTCCATTTTGAATCTGGTTTTCCTTATGAACAGATTCAATGTTGACAGATCTATAACTGTCTTCCAATCTCCATTGGCCTTGGGATGGAGTAAAGTTGAATAGGATCAGATAACCAGCTCTGAGCACATCCTCTACCCACTGCTCTGCTCCAAATCTCTGCCACACCTTCCTATGATTTGACAGGCATTCCCCACCTGGTGTGACTGAGTGGTGAGAGGTGCCCGGTCTACTGTCTACAGGCTCTCCCTCTGCCCCTAATACCCCTTCCTCTAGTGGGTCCATTGTGAAAGGGACGAAGAGATCATTTCTTCTTTGGAGAAGAGGGTCTTGCTGACCTAGGGGAGGGATTATGTCTCCCTGGTCTCTTTTGTGGTGTTTGTTGTTGTTGTCTTACTTCACTAGAATAAGAATGGCTTCCCGATGCTTTATTAACCCTTAAACGCCAATTGGACGTACTATACATCGACATAAATAGTCTGTTGGGTGCCGATTGGACATATGGTATGCCGATATAAAGTTTTTTTTAAATTTGTGGAAAAATACTTATAGGCCTACCAGGCGAAAACTTTTGAATCACGCGTCTTGGGGGATATGCTGGGAGCTCACGGATCAAAGCATTGTTTTGTTTACAATCATTACCCAGGCACGCAAGAGCGAATTTCTTTCTTCTCACACTAAAAAACATCAGCGACACATCTCAGAAATTATTTCGTCACATTGACATAATTTTTGCACCATTTTATATTAGCCGTTACATAGAGTATTATATATGAAAATGTGCGCAATTTCATGTAGAATACAACTAAAAACAACTCATGGTTGTAGCTTTCATCAGTTTTGAAATATATTTATATAAATAACGATAAGTGCCAAAATTTCAACCTTCGGTCAACTTTGACTACCGAAATGGTTGAAAAACGCAATTGTAAGCTAAAACTCTTATATTCTAGTAATATTCAATCATTTAACTTTATTTTGCAACAAATTGGAAGTCTCTAGCACAATATTTTGATTTATGGTGAATTAATGAAAAAAACTTTTTCCTTACGTCGGCGCAGTAACTCTTCCGAAAAAATCATAATTTTTTTTGTCCGATTGTCGTAATGTTTGCACCATTTTAAATTAGCCGTTACATAGTTTTATATATGGAAATGTCCGCAATTTCATGTAGAATACAACAATAAACAATCCATGGTTGTGGCTTTTATCAGTTTTGAAATATTTCCATATAAATAACGATAAGTGCCAAAATTTCAACCTTCGTTCAACTTTGACTAGACCGAAATGGTCGAAAATCAGAATTTTAAGCTAAAACACTTACATTCTAGTAATATTGAAATATTTACCTTTATTTTGCAACAAATTGGAAATCTCTTACACAATATTTCGATTTATGGTGAATTTATGAAATAAACTTTTTTCCTTACGTCCGCGCGGTAACTTCCGAAAAAAATCTGAAATTTTTTTGTCCGATTGTCATAATGTTTGCACCATTTTAAATTAGCCGTTACATAAAGTTTTATATATGAAAATGTGTGGAATTTCATGTAGAATACAACTAAAAACAACCCATGTTGTAGCTTTTATCAATTTTGAAATATTTTCATATAAATAACAATAAATACAAAAAATTTGTCCTTCGGTCAACTTTAACTCGACCTATATGGTAAAAAACTGCAATTGTAAGCTACAACACTTACTGTCTAGTAATATTCAATCAATTACCTTCATTTTGCAACAAACAGGAAGTCTCTGCAAAAATATTTCCGAATTTTATGGTGAATTTTGAAACATCTTTTTTTATGTCCGCGCGTTACGAATTCATGCATCATTTTGTGATAATATTTTCTCTGTGTTGCCTTGATGGTTTTACAATGTGTAATATACCAAAATGATCGCAATTTAGTGTACAATGCAACGAAAAAAATTAACTAGTTAGCTTTAACCGTTTTGCTCACAGAGTGATTTGTATACAATTATATAAGAAATTTTTTTTTCACTCTGTCATATATCCCAATATTTATATATGATAATGATTTTTTTTTTCATTTCTGATGGTTGCATACTAAACTTCAAGCAATGACAAAAAAAGGAGCCAAAAATGAACTCTTATCTTGAAAACTATGCGTGCTGTGATTTTTTTGGAAAAAAAAAAAAAAAAAAAAAAAAAAAAAAAAAAAAAAAAAAAAAAATCCACTTCGGCGCTCACTTGCGAACGCCACCGGCAATGGGAGACGATTTTTAAAATACCGCTTCGGCGTTTAACCTCTTCATTACCGAAAGTTTGTTTGGAGGTAGGTGGGTACCACCATTCAAGTCTACTACACCGCACCGGGTGCATAAATGTGGTACGCATAGTACCACCAAAACTCCTCTTTTCAGATAGGGACTTCCAATCATTCTGTAATTTCGGTTTGAAGAGTTTGGAGCAAAATAAACAGTATGACACGATGCCAGACGTATGACGAACCCAAAAAAATATTATTACTGCTTATAGTAGTGTGTAGGTAACAGATGAACTGCGTCTCAACAAAAAATCACAAAACCAGACAAGCGTAAAACATGTAATAACTTCTACCCAAGTATAAAACCAGTTTGTATCATCATTTACTGTATTTATTCACTTATTACATTTTACAAATAAAAGATATGAACACCAGATAAATGAAGGTAAAAATAAAGCCTTATAGTAGTAACTTTATATATAAAAAACCAAACCAGAGAAAAAGAGAAAAAGCGATTTTTTCTGAGGACAAGAAACTTGAAAAATTAGTTTAGATACCCCTGATGCCTTTAAAGTTGTTTTCTGTGATGAAACTAATCTTAGAAAACGTAGAAAATGACATCGACCAATTTTTGAAAGATATACTATAAAATTTGCGATTTCCATATTTATTGGCGGGGCTTTCGCTTTAGTTTTTGCTCTTTTTTTTTTGTTATTACGTGCTTATTTGCTGTTCTATTTTGATAATACTTTATGTACATGTTCCAGGTGCGATATACCAACATTCTGTAAAACCGAATTTCTATTCAAGACTGTAGTTTTCTCACCGACCACCAGTGTCCCTTGTACAAGGGACACAGAGTTTCACATTTTTTTTCATAAAATCATTTATTTTCCCTGTAGGATGATAAAACTAACAGAGAATATGCGTTATTATAGTGCTAATAATACCTGATAATTTCATTAGCCTGTCTTGATTAGTGTATTTTTGGCAAATATTTTTACGATCGGCACCACTCCAAACTGGAGTCACTACCGAGAGATTCAGTTCGGCAGCGAACGCAATGTTTAGATTCTGCTCACCCACCCGGTAAAGAAGGGGTTAAGGGTTAACTGCCTGTTGGACTAATCTATCATTAG
This sequence comes from Macrobrachium nipponense, assembly GCF_015104395.2. NCBI lineage: Eukaryota > Metazoa > Arthropoda > Malacostraca > Decapoda > Palaemonidae > Macrobrachium > Macrobrachium nipponense. The sequence continues at coordinate 25,810,663 of NC_061102.1, forward strand.
TATTCATCCTTCTTATATCAATTCCAGCTTCTACTTTACCTTTTGGTAACAGCAATTGCAACTCTTAAGATATCCCCATTCCGAATTGCTAACAGGGAATCCAAATCTATAGTATGGCTTAATCTAACCAATGTTGCATCTCTCCTCATCAACAGGATATTATCCCATACACTGACACTCAAATCTGTTAAGTTGAAATTGCTTTTGAACCAGATTGAAGCAATCTGATAAACATTGTCTCATCTACTAATCTTCTGGTTGACTCTGATGATGTAATCTTCGCTACTGATGCTGACCATAGGTATAACCAAGAAGCCACCTGAAAGATAGCAGAAGCCTTTTACTCCAATGTAGCAGCTTCTTGACAAGTCAGTGAGGGGCATTCCATCTTCACCTGATCCAAGGTTAATCCAGGTTTTAATCTCACCACATCTGGGTTGACTTGTCTCACTAGTAATGGAACCACAGGTGTCGCATAATATTTCCTAGGTCTCAGTAATTGAGGGGGAAGGAACTTGAACGCTCTACTGTCATACCCATACATACGAAAAATCCAGGTTACGAAGGCGAAGACGAAGATTTTTTTTGCTTGTGTACAAAAATGATTCAGGTTGCGAAAGGGTGTATGTACTGTAAAGTCCGAGATTCGCCCGGGCCACTGAAAACAATTTTAATACTTGCGCGCCGCCAACTCAGTAGACTCACCACCACACTCCCACTCCCATTGGTTCCTGATGCTAGTTACTGCTGTAAGATCCTCCTCTCCTATTGGTCAGCATCTGTCCCATCATGCCTCTATGACCATTTCGTTGTGGCAGCGTTATCAAACACCTGGAATTCGTTTGTTCACACAGATTTCGTTTGTTAACATAAATTTGTGTTAGTAATTTCGCTTTCGTTGTACTGTAAGTTATTTTATCGTGTTGTGTGAATTACTTATCTTATTAGCCATGGGTCCTAAGAATGTTGCTGAAGTTCACGGAAAGAAGAGGATGCTTTCTATGGAGACGAAGATGGAGATAATCAAGAAGTGTTAATGTTTCCTGCCATTTGTTAATGTGTTTCCTAAAGTTTAGTGTTAATGTTTTCTGCCATTTTTTAATGTTTCATAAAGTTAAGTGTTCATGTTTTCTGCCATTTGTCCTCCTCCTCTGTCACCACTTTCGGACATCGCCTCACTCCAAAGGTAAGGTTCCACATTTTACTACATACGTACGTACAGTATTTCTTGTACCCTGTACACTAATACACTTTATTTACAGGTACAGTAATGGTTAGGTTAGGTATTGAATGGTCCAAATTGTTGTATTTCATTGTTTATTGGCCAATTTAGCTTTATTATAAAATTAACTGTGGTGCTTTTGTAGGGCTTGGAACGAATTAGGCAATTTACATGTACAACGTAGTTCTAGATACTAAAAAGTCAGGTTACGAAGGCCACTTCAGAACAGATTAATTTCGTAACCTGAGGCACTACTGAATTAGATCTTAAAGAATTATCCCTTCCAGAAATCTGTGCATTAACATGTTGTAAAACAGACTTTGCATGACTTAAGCATGGTAATTCATACAACACCTTAGTATCCTTTTTCAGTCCCAATAGAGCTTCAATTCCCAAAGGAGTTATGCTAGAAGGGGTGTCAGACGACACCTTGAGAGGTTTTTGAATTGACGAATCAAGTCACAAACGTCCAAGTGATTCATGGCTGTCCAACCCTGCAACCGCGGCATCTTTGATCTCTTATCAGCCTTTATTGGCTCAATCTTGAATAGCCACCAGAACAGGAACACCTAAATCTTTCCAGGCTCCTCGATCTGGAGCGGGAACCCCCGTCTATTCCTCCAGGATGACAGCTCCCATTAAGTAGAACTTGCTTCCTGCCTGTTTCCACTATTGTTCTCAATGGTCGTTAGGCTATCATTTTCAATGGCCGTAGGGGAAGTTGACCTTGATCTTCTGGTATCGAAGTGAGCCACCCCTTCCATCGGTGTATCCGAAGGGGTTACCAACTCTGTATTATTTGACCTTTTAATAGGAGCTTTATCATCCTTCCTTCTTATATTGACAGGTATTACAGGAAAAACTGGTACATGTTCTCCGTTCTTTGAAGACTGATGTCTACCCACTGTTGATTTCCTCAATAAAGTGGTGTATCCACAAACTGCTTTCCCATCACCATTGGCATCGCCGTCCTGGCTGATTTCATTCCAGTGTCTGTTGAACCTTTCGTCCGTGCCGACGTATCTAAATGATGGCTGTCATTGTCATTACCTTTATAAGCTCCAGCCTTCTTCACTTTGTTTTTGACAGTGAAGTGACAGTCCTGACTCAAAGATGAAGACTAGTTTAATCTTCTCCTCTTGGCACAAGGATCAGCCACGAAATCCCTCATCCTCCAACGCTTGACTGGTGCACGCAGTGACATCATCAAGTCTTGCAATGACTGCAATGACATTGAACTAGAAGACGAAGACGACGACAATGATTTACATCTTTTACTTTTGTCTTTCTTATTTATCTTCTCTTCTAAAGCTTACAACTTTTTCATAAATGCATGTGCTACAGAGTCTGAAAGCATATTTGCATCCGGAGTGGGTTGTGACGTCACCACAATTGATGGAAGACGCTGTGTGGCTACTGCTGGTATCCCTGCATGTGTTGCAAAACTGCTTCCCAAATTCTGAGTCATTAGAAACATCGGCGTCGTTGTCATTGCCTTAGAGTTCGTCCCCATAAACTGTAGACCAGGCGGAGGAGGGACACTCACAGTCAGAAGACCCACCCAGAGGGAAGCGTGACATCATATAGTAGGACAACCCCTCTAAGGTTGGTACGGCTGATAGGCCTAACACCGACCATATTTGTTCCACTTCTGCGCATCGGGGGCTGAAATCTGGGACAAAGATGGAGATGCTTCCCACCTTCCTGCCAGGAAGGAAGGAGCGTAATTATGTAAAAAAACTTCCCAAAACTCTTCTCTGGCATTTCCAATAACTAATCATTAGAAGAAACTGAAGGGGTATGGGAAATATCAAAACCAGATGAAGAAACATATGGAACAGTATGATGTATAGCTGATACAAGAAGCTGAAGACACTGATGTTAAGAATCTTGAACAAGGAAAACCACCCAGTGCAGGGCATTTCCTTTGTCTCTTGTGAGATCCAGAAGAAAGTTCCGTTGGTGAAGCAAAATTTTCCATGATCTCACAACTTACTCAAACCTACCAGATCACACACACACACACACACACACACAGAGCACCCACAGAAAGGTAACAGAAAGATATGGAGAGAGAAGAAAAGGAAAAAGGAAAGAAAAAAAAAGGAAAAAAAAGGAAAAAAAAAAAAGGGGGCGGCGTGGGGGGGCAAATTAAACCAGCTTTGAAAAGATAGAGTAATCACATCCTCTCTTAAAGGCAGTAGTAAATTAACTGGTAGGTCACAGGATGCCCAGTGCATTGTGGGAGCTACCAATACCTGGTGACCAGGTACAGATGCTAATAGTCCCTGAATCACACAAGTTTTTTTTATTAATTCTACCGGATTTCCGGCTGGCGCTAGTATATATCCTAATGTTAAGACCGAAGGTTTGTTTCGTATATGAACAAAGAAATTGAGAATAAACACAATGGGATGAAATATTAAGGGCAGAAACGATTACTGAAGCTAAATCTTTTAATTATTTAGGAACACATCCAGTACATATTCGCTTGAGTTGGAATTTAGCAAAATAAAATAGGTCAATCAAACAATGGGATTTTGAGTAAGATCTGGAAACCAAAGACTGAAATTGCACACTAAGTAAGATAATACATTAAGTCTAGTACAATCTGTATTACCCTATGACCATGACTCTTGTTATGAATGAAACTACAAAAGATTCCATCACTCTGAAAGTAAGGCTTTAAGGATTTCAAGAGTCTCCCGACAGGATGGTTAGAATGATACCATACGGGAAATTACATAAGTTTCAAGTGTAGATGAGATAATGATGAGTGGGATATGGATAAGTCTTGGACATGTGCTTAACAAATGGAATCCTTTCAGCACATGAAGCACTGGAAGACCCAAACCTACTAGAATAAGAATTATGAGATACAAGAGTGGAGATAATATCAAAGATAAAGCACAAGAGAGACAAGTGGCAGAAAAACAATGATCATCCAAACCACTCAACTTGAGCGGCAATGAACCTAATTCTTAATTCTCTTATAAATCTCCAATAAATAAAACATTCAAAGCTCGTCAAACACTTACATTTGCACCATCAGAAGGTGATGCACATCTCGTAGGATCAGTAAACTCAGACACTAATTCATCCGCAACTTCGTTATAAGTTGTCGTTCCTTTGGCCTTTACTTTTTCACAAACCTTCATTGAAAAATGTCTAAGTCCTTTCCCCCCTTTCTCAGTTTTTCTCCTTTTACTGAAAAATGGAAATATATTAATAAATTACATAAATTTTGAACTATCTCTCTACAAAACCCTTTTAAATTCCCATACAAAATTACATAACTCAGTAAACTTATTTTCATATACTTTAAATACTCACGTCATGAAGTCAAAGCCAAAACCAGACCCTGGAAATTTCTCGAGAGAATTTATTACATGGCAGTTTAATCTGACCAATAAATTAAAATCTACATATACTCCCATAGGTCTTGCACAGAGATCAAATATGAACTTTTTTCACTGGAAACAATGATGATTGGTACAAAAATTACATATACATGAACCTCTTCTTTTACATTGTCCTTATTGCTTTTAATTCTAATTATTCTGTGATTATATTTAAAGAAAAACCTAATAAGCCATGTCAAGTGTTATAGTGATGGTCATGAGCACATGAAATTTCAAAACTACTTTCCAGTCCATTAGTCCAGGTGTACAAGCAATGCTGATGGCTTGTACAATTTGATTCCTTTGTACTTTTTGTCTACTAAAATTATTACCTTAATTAAAATTAACATAATTTATTACTTTAATTAAAATTATTGATTTAACAAGAGAGAGAGAGAGAGAGAGAGGAGGAGGATAGAGAGAGAGAGGAGAAGGAGAGAGAGAGAGAGAGAGAGAGAGAGAGAGAGAGAGAGAGAGAGAGAGAGAGAGTGTGAGTTTGCCCAAATACTAACTGCAATTGAAATATATACCTTTCAACACCATACTCAAAATCAAATTCATGTCTCTTCCGAGCTCCGCTGTGATCTAAAATGGGAGTTGTTATGAGGCTTTTAGGGGGTGTTGCACTATGATGATGATGATGGTGATGATGCTGCTGTTGTGGTTGGTGGTGGTGGTGGTGTTGGTGCTGCTGCTGGTGTTGCTGCTGCTGTTGTTGTTGCTGCTGTTGATGGTGTTGCTGCGATTGCTGTTGATGCTGCTGTACCTCAACACAAAAGAAATTATTGGATAATTATTAATAATATATGTATAAAACAAATAAGCTATCACCACTCTAAAAACTCTTGCAAGGAACTACTAATTTAAAAAACACCCTTTTCCCTACAAATCACATCATGCATACCTACAGAACACAGGGACAATAACAATGCTTCCATGTAAGCCACAAGTTCCACCCCTGTATTCCCCCAAAGTTTCTATTCAAAAATATCATCAAAGCATACTATGTAACCATAAGTATAGAAAGAACCCAAGATTCCTCTTACATTTTTCATGCCTTCTGAAAATGAGCCTTAAATTTAATCCTCTGAGAAGCTATATATTACATGTACAGTGGTACCTCGACATACAAGTCTCAACTTATGAAAAATTCAAGTTATGAAAGCAAATACGAAGAATTTTTGGGCTCTACATATGAAAATAGTTCAGGTTACAAAAGGTTGTTGCTGTAAAGTCCCGAGATTCGCCCAGACCACCGAGAACAATTTTAAAACTCGCACGCCGCCAACTGAGTAGACTCGCCACCATCCTCCCGCTCTCCCATTGGTTCCTGATGCTAGTCACCGCCGTAAGATCCTGCTCTCCTATTGGTCAGCATCTACCCCATGTGCTCTATGTATTCTATTGGTAAAAGGATGCTGTAAATTAAAAAACTTATTCATGCAATAGATTTAATAAAAAAAAAAACATTACGTAAAGATAGAATAAAGAATAGAAATGAATTATTATACTGTTTGGTAGTTTCAGTAGTGGAAGAGAGAGAATGAAAATTTATGATTACGTACTGTACTGTGTGCTAGGTAAAAGTGGTTGCTTGGCAATCGTTCGCTACTCGTAGTGTGAACGTAAACAAAAGGTTGGAAGCTTTTTTTTGTTTGTTTGTTTATTATAGTTAATGGTTACTTCATAATTATTTGAAATGAGTACATGCAATAGATTTAATAAAAAAAATTGTGAATTAGATATCATAAAATATAAAATAAATCGGACTGCTATCATCGAAGCCAACAAATATTTTCTAGAATTCTTCTTCTGTTTTAATATTATATGTTTCATTATAGCTGTCAGTAACTCAGTATCTCCATTAGGTAAAGATAGAATAAAGAATAGAAATGAATGGTTATTATACTGTTTGGAAGTTTCAGTAGTTGAAGAGAGATAAGGAAAATTTTTGATTACTAAACTGTGTGCTAGGTAAAAGTGGTTGCTTGGCGATCATTCGGTACTCGTAGTGCTGAATGTAAACAAAAAGTTGGAATCTTATTTTCTTTGTTTGCGTATTATAGTTAATGATTATAGTTAATGATTAATTAATAATTATTTGAAATGAGTACATACTATTATTTATACATTTTATTGGCATATTCTAAGCTTTAGCTTCTTAGGTTTAGATGTCAGAATCATAGACTAGGCTACAGTAGCAACTGCTACCATAGGCTAGGCTTATTGCTAAGGGACATATGCTAAAGTCCTAATATATGCAGTAAAAATGGGGTTGAACATTACATGCAGTTGAATATTACTCAAGTATGTACAGTATTTTGCCTTTTTGGAGTCATATTTCTTCCGTCGGATCAGTGTCGTAACCCTAGAACGTGTTGTAAGCCTGGAAATATAATTTACTGGGGTGTTTTTGTAGGGCTTGGAACGAATTAGGCAATTTACATGTAAAATGCGGTTCAAGATACAAAAAGCTCGGGTTACGAAGGCTGCCTCGGAAAGGATTAATTTCATATACTGAGGTACCACTGTACTAAAATTGGTTAAAATCCTGCAAATTATATCAGAACAGCCTATGAAAATTTTTCTGAAATACAAACCACCTACTACTTTCTACACTGATATCCCAGCCATGCACAAAGAACTAATAATTTCAAGAGTTGTCTTTCCTTTCACTAACACTTTCTCTATTTGTAAAGCAATACTACTATAATACTACTACGTATAGGGTAATTATCTCCATAATGGTCTTCAAATTGAAGGCAATGCTTTCAAACCAACCCAGCATTTCATTGAATGTTTTCATGTCTAACAGGAAGTCGTACTGTAAAAAGTATACAATACTTAAGAACTAGTAACAGTTATTAGATTCTCAATTGCAAAATAAAATGGACTGAACCCTAATCATCATCAGGACAGAATTATACCATGAAAGTACAAACCAGAGAATCTGTTTCAGAAAAAGCTGAAAATAGGAGCAACAAAACTGACTTTAAATCATAAGATAGTAAGACAGAGAGGAAAAGTAATCAAAACGACGACGAAAAGATGTTGAAGCAAAAATGTTACTTCAAAGGCCCTTTTCGTGCTGTCGAAGTAGACTTCTGTAAGCAGTAACTCCTTCCGGTCCTCAAGTGATACTAGCTTTTTGATACTAGCTTTTTATATAACTATCTTGGTATTTGAAATCTTCCTTTGACAAAATCACAATTCAGATTCCAGTTCAGGAAAAAAAATATTTATGGGGATAAAGCAGCAAAATTCATACCAAGAATTTCATAACCATGAACAATTATATCCAAAAAATACTGTTCAACTACATTTTCCTTTTCCATTCCCTTTCAAATTTTTCAGCACAAACTACATTTTCATTTTCCATCCCCTTCCAAGTTTTTCAGCACAACTTTAAAAGCTTCAAATCCTTCCTCCTATGCTAATTCAAAGCCTTACATTATATAAATTACCCCCAATTAATTAATACTGTGCACCTTCAAATAAATAATAAAAAATATGAAATATGAATGTTTAAATTTTAATCATTATCATCATCCCTCACAAACAAAAATTAACTGACAAATTCTGGATGTTTGGATATGGACACCAGCTCAGGGGGAAAAAAATTACTACCAGTCAATTCTGACTGGTAGTAATTCTGACTTTTTCCACAAAAGTTTATCAATTGACTCATAGTATGGTACGTACTGACCAAATAGGAATCGTGCAGTTCAGCTTGTGGAGATGAGGCTGAGAAATCCTCCAAAAAAATGACAAATTTTTAACCAATTTGTATTTTTCATAACTAATAAACCTGAGGTCTTAACATTAAGATAATACTAGCGCCAAGCTGGAAACCAGTGGAATTAATAATAATAATAATAATAATAATAATAATATAATATTAAAAAAAAAAAAAAAAAAAAAAAAAAAAAAAAAACTTCAGAGATCCAGGGACTATTGGCATCTATAACAGGTCACAGGGTATTGTAGTTCCCAGAATGCCCTTGGCGTCCAGTGACCTACCAGTTACTCTTAGAGGGGTGGTTAGAGGTGGGACTCATCTGTTATGACATCAGATTTGTTAGTTATGAAAAATACAAATTGGTTAAAAATTTGTCATTTGTTCATATACGAAACAAATCTTCGGTCTTAACATTAGGATAGACTTACTTATTGGTGGGAGGTAAGTCTCTATAACTGACTGGGAGTTTGCCACCTTTATCCATTTCCGAATAGATGTATTCTAAGAGAATGGACTATTAACCTTTGAACCAAAGATATATTCTCGAGAATCTATTGGTTTCCCTCTCTGGGTGTTACAGTATGAATGTTCCCCTCACCTGAATCTAGTCCATTCCAGCTCATGTTGGTACTCTCCTTCATACTGCCCATAGGTAAACGAGTAGTTAAAAAAGTAGTAAAGAAGAAAGACCAGTCATCTCATTCATACCTTCATTTTAGACTAAACACAAACTGACCCGCCAAGGGTACTGGATGAGCTTTACCACTTGCTGGGCAGCCACCACTGGACCCAAGGAAAAAAAAGTGTCCAAGGATCTATGGGCAACATCTTTTAAATAAAAGGAAGTGAAAGTTGTCTGGCATCGCCAAATACCAGCTTTCAAAATCCTCTCCACAGACATATTTTCCTTGAATGCCAAAGAAGCACTCAAGCACCTGATGTCATGAGCTCTAGCTCTCTCCAGGCTATTTGACCTTCTGTCTCCTGTCCTGTATGCATTCCTGATTGTTTCTCTCAGCCAAAACAATAGTGTGTTCCTGGACACTTCCTTCTTGTTCCATCCTTTACTTACAAAAAGCCTTCAACATCCCGGCCTGAGATGCCGCATTCTTCTTAAGTACACTCTTAGTACTCTGACAGGGTATAGCAGCATTTCTTCAGGGTCATTGTCCACAAATTCTGCCAGAGAAGGTATGGAAAAGGAGTTGAATCTGCCATCCACTACTGATGGGTTTTGAGTGTTGGCAATGAATTCCGGGACAAACTCGAAAACCATAGACTTGCAACCTCTTGAATGCTTCACCACATATGACAGATCATGCAGCTCTCCCACCCTTTTGCTTGAGGCTAGAGCCAATAGGAAGACTGCCTTCAGGGTCTATGGCCTGTCTCAATGGCTCGTACAGGGGTTTTGTAAGACTACTCAGTGCCATGGTCAAATCCAAATCTGGGGCTTTTAGTTCCTTCAAGGAACAGGACTGTTCAAAACTCTTCATTATCATAGCCATTTCCCATGAAGAAGAAAAGTCCACGCCTTCCATCCGCACAACCGAAGCTAGAGCATCCCTGTATCCCTTTACAGCAGATACAGACATATACCTTCTGTCCTGAGATATATCAGAAAATCTGCTACCTGTTGAATAGTGGTTCTGAGTGGACACAAGTTCCCTCTACGACACCAATCACAGTACGCAGACCATTTTCCTTGGTAGACCGCTGCCGATGACCTTCTGATATTTCCTCCCATCTGTGCTGCTGCTTTCTGAGAAAAGCCTCTCGCTTGCAGGAGATACTTGACAGTCTCCACCCATGAAGTGATTGGGACTTCACAGACTGATGGTACCTCTCCACGTGTGGTTAACATAGTAGATTGTTCCATGGAGGTAACTCTCTCGGCACATCTATTAGGAGTTCCAACAGGTCCAGAAACCATTCTGCCTTCAGCCACAATGGGGCTACCAGAGTCATCTTGAGGTTCTGAGACTGCATTACCTTGTTCAGAAACTGACAGATTAGGCAAAATGGAGGAAATGCATACACATCCAAATTGTCCCCTGGGTGTTGTAGCGCATCTTCTGCTACTGCATCTGCGTCCGGGACTACTGAACAATACACTTCCAACTTTTTGTTGTACCTGATTGAGGATAGGTCTATGATCGGCCTTTCCCACAAGATGAACATTCTTTCCACCACTTCTTGATGCAAGGACCACTCCGTTCCTAGGATCTGGTCCCTGCTGCTCAATTTGTCGGCCACTATGTTTCTTTTTCCTGGAATATATCTGGCTCTGATGTCTACTAAGTTCTCTACAGCCCACTGATGAAATTGAATTGTCATCAGGTGTAACTGCTGAGATACTAAGCTTCCTGGCTTGTTTACATAAGCTACTACTGTGGTGGTCTGACATCAATACCACTGATTGCCTCTTTACCCTCTCCCGGAATTCCTGTAGCACCAGAAATGCAGCTTTTAACTCCAACACTCTCTGTCCTTGCATCTCCACTTCTCTGAAATTATCAGGTCCTCCTTGTGGGCGCCACAACCTTTGAGTGATGCATCCAAGAACGGCAAGAGGTCCAGAGAGGGTTGCTGAAGAGGAACTCCCACTGTCAGATTGTTGTCCTGCACCCACCACAGTCGGTCTTTCCTCACCTCTGTCGACAAGGGAATTTGCTCGTATGGGTGATCTACCGATGGTGACCAAAACTTCTTCATCCTCCATTGCAATGATCGAAGGTGTGGTCTCCTGTGTGGTACCAGCTTCTCCAAGGAAGTTAGAATTCCCAGGACTACTTGCCACTGTTTTCCTGGCTGTGTTTGTTTTTCCAGAAAGGTATTCACCACTTGTTTGCATTTCTCTACCCTCTGGTCTGCTGGGAACACTTTGGCTTTTATGGTGTCTATAATCATACCCAGATACACCAGCCATTGACTTGGATCCAACTTTGACTTCTCCTGATTTATCACAATGCCTAGGCTGTGAGAAAACTGCAGAAGGGTATCCCTGTCCCAAAGTAATTTTTCTCTGGACTTTGCTATCACCAGCCAGTCTAGGTATCTTATTAGCCTGATCCCCTGAGCATGCGCTCATGTCGACAAGAGTGGATACTCTTGTAAAAACTTGAGGAGATGTTGTCAATCCAAAGCACAGTACTCTGAATTGGAAACCTTCTCTGCAAGACTGAAGCAGAGAAATTTCCTGGAAGACTGATGGACTGGGATCTGAAAGTATGCGTCCTTCAAGTCTATTGTCAGCATAAAATCCTTGTCCCTGACTGCTGCTAGAACTGTCTTTGGGGTCTCCATTCTGAATCTGGTTTTCCTTATAACAGATTCAATGTTGACAGATCTATCTCTGTCCTCCAATCTCCGTTGGCTTTGGGGACAAGGAAAATATGGCTGTAAAACCCCTTTGACGGAAGCGATACTTGTTCTACAGCTCCTTTCTCCATCATCATCTTCACTTCCTCTTGCAGAATAAGAGCTTTCTGAGATTCCTGAGCATAGGAGAGGTGTGGTAATGGTTGTTCTGTAAGAGGTGGGGTCACTTCGAATGGAATCAAATATCTGACTCTGAGAACATCCACCACCAACTGCCCCGCTCCAAATTCCTACCACACCCTCCAATGTTTTGCCAGGCAACTCTCCACTGGTGTGGCTGAGTAATGAGAGGCGCCCATCCAATCGTCTTAAAACTCTCCCCCTGCCCCTAATACCTCTTCCTCTGTTGGGTCTATTGTGAAAGGGCCGATGAGCTACCTAATTTTGGGAAGAGGGTCTTGTTGATCTATTAGAGATGTTATGTCTCACTGGTTTCTTTTGACGTAATTGCTGATGTCTTACCTAATTAGAATTAGCCTGGCTTCCAGATGTTTCCATAACTGCCTGCTGGACTAATCTGTCGTTAGCATCCATCCTTCTTCTATCTATGGCATCTTCCAGTATACCCTTTGGTAACAGCAATTACGACTCTAGGATATCCCCATTCCGCATTGCTAACAGAATCCAAGTCAATAGTGCGGCTTAATCTAGCCAATGCTGCATCTCTCCTCATCAACAGGATATTAACCCATACATTGGCACTCAAATTTGTCTAGTACACAATCGCTTTGGAACCTGATTGGAGCAATCTGAAAAACGTTGTCTTATCCACTACTTTTCTTGTTGCTTCTGAGGATGCAATTTTTGCTACTGCTGTGGACCAAAGGTCTAACCAAGAAGCAGTTGGAAAGATAGAAGAAGCCGTTGCTTCCAATGTAGCAGCCTCCTAACAAGTCATCGACGGGCATTCCATCTTAACTTGATCCAAGGTTAATCCAGGTTTTAACCTTACCACATCTGGGTTAATTTGTCTAGATAGCAAAGGAACCATAGGTGTCACATAATATTCCAATGTTTCATCAATGGCAGGGGAATAAACTTAAATGATCTATTTGATCTTAATGAATTATCCCTTCCAGCAATCCATGCATTGATGTGCTGTAAACTGACTCCGCATGACTTGAGCAAGGTAATTTATATGACACCTTCGTATCCTTTTTCAGTCCCAATACCATATAGATTCCCAGAAGAAGTATACTAGCAGATGCCTCCGTGCTCCTCGAAAGGTTATTGAATTGACGAATCAAATCAACCACCTCCGCATACGAAGCCAGAAACTCCTGGTTTTCCCCTTCCTCTGGTTCCAATGTATTGTGTTCAGCTGCAGGAGAAGCTAGTTCACTTCTATCCTCTGACAAACATTGGGGTGTGTCATGGCCGTCCGACCCTACGACCACAGCATCTTTGATCTCTGATGGCCGATGTCGGCTCGATCTCAAATAGTCAATAGGAGAACGTGACTGACTAACTTCTTCTCCACTTGCAGATCTAGAGCAAGAACTCCATCTATACCTCCAAGACAAAGGTTCTCCTGAAACCGATCTAATTTCCTTTCTATCTCTAGTAATATTATTCAAGGTCATTTGACTATCATCTCCGACGGCCATTGGGGAAGTTGACCTTGATCTCTCGTCAAGAACAACGCCTTCCATCAGTGTATCAGGAGAGGTTATTATTATTCGACCTTTTAATGGAAGCTTTCTCATCCTTTCTTCTCATCTTAAAAGGTCTTACAGGAGAAACTGGTACTATACGTTCTCCGTTCTTCGTTGAATGCTGCCCACTCACCGTTGATTTCACCAACGGCAGTGTAGTCTCTCTTCGACTCTTTGTCGTCTCTGCTGGTATCTCTGCAGCGGCCACCACTCCAGTGACCGTTGATGCTTCCGCTCATTCGGACGCATGTAAATGACTTCGTCCATTAGCATTAAGTTTACCAGCCACTGTCTACTTCACTTTACTGCTGACAGGGATGTGACAGTCCTGGCTTGAAGACGAAGAAGAATTTACTTGTCTTCTTTTGGCCCGAGGATCAGTCACAGTCCCATATCCTCCAACACTTGACTGGTACACGCAGTGACGTCATTGAATTTTGCAATGACGCCGAACTAGAGGAAGAAGATAAAGAGGACTATTCACATCTTTCTTTTTGTCTTTCTTTTCTATTTTGCTCTAGAGCTTGTAATTTCTTCATGACTATGTGTACCAAAGAGTCACAAAATGTATTCGTCATCGTGTCAGCCATGCCCGTGTGTGATGTTGGTTGTGACGTCACCACACTTGTAGGGAGAGATTGAGTGGCTGCTGCTGGAAGCCCTGTGTATGCTGCAAAACTGTTTCCAACATTCTGCATCACCAGAAACATCGATGATGTTGTCGTTGCCGTAGCATTTGCTCCCATAAATTGCAAGCCAAGGGGATGATGAACATTTATCATTGTCATGATGGGTGGAAACGTGACACCATATAGTGAGAAAGCAACTCCTCCAAGGTTGGTACGCCTGGTAGGCCTAATGCTGACCACGTTCCTTCCATTCTCTGCGCATCGGGGGCCGACACCTGGGACAAAGATGGCGATGCTCCCCCTCTCCCTGCCAGGAATGATGGAGTGTAATTATGCAAAAAATTACCCAATACCCCTCCTGGAGTTTCCAATAACGAATCGCTAGAAGAAACTGAAGGGGTATGAGAAACATCAAAAGCAGGTGATGAAACATATGGAGCAGTCTGATGTATTGCCGATACAAAAGGCGGCGACGAAGCTTGGTCATCCAAAGATGGCGTTGTCTCCTTTCTATTGTAGTGGCCCTTCCCATAAAACTTCATCCATTGTTCCACCAACCAACCACAACAAACTGAACAAGGATTAAACAAGGATTAGTAATAGTACATACGTTTTCTCTGCACCTATACTACACGTTGGATGTGGATCTGTAGAGACCGATGTTACAAATCTTGAACAAGGAAACCCACTCACTCAAGGGCATTTCCTGTCTCTTCTGAGAACCCGAAGAAATTTCCGTTGGTGAAACAAAATTATCCATCTCACAATGTCCACACACCTAGCAGATCACACCCACACTGAGATCACCCAGAGAGAAAAAAGGAAAATATGAAAAAAAACGGGCAAACTAAACCGGCTTTAAAACAGATAAAAAGTAATCACATCCTATCTTAAAGGCGGTAGGAAAGTAACTGATAGGTCATGGGACGCCAAGGGCATTCTGGGAACTACAATACCCCGTGACCTGGTATAGATGCCAATAGTCCCTGGATCTCACAAGTTCTTTTTTTTATTAATTCTACCGGTTTTCAGCTTGGCGCTAGTATTATCCTTATGTTAAGACCGAAGGTTTGTTTCATATATGAACAATAAAAATATTACTAACTATGAATTCAAATTGTCCAATGCTATATGCAGCTTTGGAAATAAATTGACTAATTGTCACCTTTCTCCAAATTTCCATTGTTATGTAACAAGTCAGGACCCATAAATGAGATAACTAATTGATTAAAATCAGAAAACTGAAATAGTATATGGGTACTATTACAATGAAGGAAGTTGGTTACAATTTATGGCCTTTAATATATAGGCATTTACCCATTTACGACATTTCATTTAAGAGATAAAATCAGGTCTGTGATGGGGTTAGCAGTTATGGTGGTGTCAAAGTTATGAAGCATTACCGATTCAACAATACTAAAAGCATTTTAAATTTTGTGTGCACAGTTAGCAGTGTACAATGGGGATGCTTAGAACTGCCTTTTTATTTTGATAGTGCAAATGCCAGAAATAAAATTTTTATCAATGTATTTTAATAGTTTTATCATAAAAAGTGTATTTAGTCATGAAAAGATATGAAAATAACAGTAATTTGTGAATATTTCTCAGTGAAAAATACTGCAAATAGGCAATAGGCAATAGGCACATTTTCCACAAATAATGTGAATATATATTCCATAAGAAATCTGTAAATAGGCACCTGCAAATAGTAAGGGTCCACTGTATTTGCAGAATTTTTCAGAGAAATATTCAGATTACTGTATTTTCATATTTTTGTGACTAAATAGATTTTTCATGATAAAACTATTAAACCAGGTAGGTATACGCATTTTCAAAGGTGGTTTTTGTTGTTTAAACTATCAAAATGGGCAGTTATAAGCATTTTTCGAGGGGCGTCAAGTATTCGTGGATTTGAGCTATTTGCGGAGGGTCCCTTGAATCCCGAGGGTCGACTGTATTTCATTAAAAGATATGTATGTACAGTACTGAGAGATAGAGAGAGAGAACAGAGGTATGTTTACATTAAAGCCTAAACAGTAACACACTCATTTACTAGTTTTGTTTATACTTTATGCCATAGTAATCTCATTTATATATTTACTTCATTTTATTCTTTTTTCAGTTTTATGACACAAATTATAAATTTAATAAAGTCTGTAAAATACATACATAGTATGCACACACTCAATTCCATGCTGTCACTGAACTTGGTACAGCCGGTTGGGTTTTGTCTTGCCTACATATGAAATAAGTATTTTAAATATTTTTATGGTGATTACAGATGAAATATCTCTTGCTTACTGTTGTGGGCGCTAATCATACTTAGAATAAAATGACAAATTCTTTAATCAATTTGTATTTTTCATAGCTAATAAACCTTCGGTCTTAACAAAAGGATAATCTTCTTACGCCAGCTGGAAACTGGTTAAAAACATTCAGAGATTGTAAAGCAAGGAATCTGTGACATCTGACAACTCATACATATACAAGGTGGAAGCTGGTCACCAAACCAGGCATAGAATCTTGTGATGCATCAGTTTTTCTTTGACCACCTTGGGGAGTAGTCGCTTGCACTCTCCTTCAAAGCCAGTTGCTTTGTTTGCACGTGATTTCTTAGTTTCAGTGTGTTTGTGTGTGCTTTGTTTAATCATTGAGTCCTCCAATTCTTCTAGGCTTTGTCTTTGAATATTTTCCTAACCTAATCTAGGATTCGTCTTTGAATATTTTCCAAACCTAATCTTTCCTTTGTGCAATAAATATGCAATCTACCCAAGTGCACACGTTCTTCGGTCCCAGTAAACTACAGAATTACACTTTTAACACCACAACATGAATTACAACCTACTACTCCTACAAGACAGAGAGCTCTCTCTCCTAACCTACCAAACACCAGTTACGCATGTCTGTCATGGTAATCGCTTTATAGCAAAGAATGATAAGTTAAAAGAAAGGAAAATGCATCTTCTTCGAGTAGGTCTGCAGCCAGGAGGCATTCGCGCACATGTTGGAGGCGCCTGTTCTCATGATTGTTCTAGAATCGCACAGGTGTGTTGTGAAACGCAACACGCGCTGTCACGTCATCAGAAAACGCAGCGTATTATGATGCACCATTTTGTCAAGATCCTTCTAAAACATTCCTGTTGGGAGTCTGTGACGTTCGCTGTTGTGCTCCGCCCCCTTCAGCCCTGCCCCAGATTGCCGTATATATATATATGCCTTGAGGAAGTAGAGATATCATCAGAGAGATCAATGAGAGATCATCAGACAAAGATAAGAGAAAAAGAAAGACGAAGGATAAGAGAGGAAGAAGGTGCTCGAGAGAGATGGGTCGGATTAGAGTCAAGTCGTCCAGATCAGAGAGTGAGCAACAGAGATAGTACGACGTTGAGCAAGCCTTCAGAGAAGAAATGTCCTACAAGGTGATTTTGAGGAGTAACCTGCCCTTCGGGTTTCAAGAATAGACATTGTTTCCTGCAGTACGGAGTCAAGAAGACGTTTGAAGTTCCATAGTTCTCCTTTGTGAAGCCACCGTTTCAAGCACTGATTTTCGACAGCTGCAAAACTGGCCAGCAAGTATTTCATTACCTCACTGTTTCCCCAGTTCACATACTGTAAGAGTTCATTTTTGTTATGTAAATAGGAGAAACCATTCTGCATTTATCTTTGTTAGTAAGCTTGTGAATAAACTTTTGTTTTCTGTGTGTTTCTTTCTATATTCATATCCCCAGTTTCAACTGTTGGTGTTAAATTCTTTTTGTTTATTATAATTAGGAACCTGTAGCGGACCTTGTGGATCCGTGACAATGTCCTCTACTGCACACACTGTTATTGTTTATCCTTCCAACCCACGCCGCTGCCATCTTGTCTTCTATGTCAAAACACAACTTACATACATCAAGACATTTTCTAAAATCAAACACATTTCCCCATACATTGAACATCAACCACATTTCCCCAATACAGAAAATAAAAATAAAATAACTGAATAAACTGATCTGTGATCATTGTTAACATGTCCCCCAGCATTCAGGAATTTCCGTGCTCTAGGTTTTTGGCTGCTACCTTTACAAACTCCATAATACATGCAGCAGGTGGTGATCCAATTTTTGTATCATTACTGATCCCTGCCTGAAATGTTGTTCCTGGCCTGTCACAGTGCAAGGCGTTCTACAAGAAGAAGCATCGTAGAGTACCTACTTGTCCTTCTTGGGAGGGTTTTTCGCCTCCTCATTTGGACAGTTAAGCATCCCCTTCCGCCAGAATCGTTTACTCTGCATCGGTTGTTTGTTTGTTTGTATGGTGTTTTTACGTTGCATGTACCCAGTGGTTTTTCAGCAACAGGACCAATGGCTTATGTGACTTCTGAACCACGTCAAGGGTAAACTTCTATCATCAGATATACACATCTCTAAAACCTCAATGGAATGCTCGAGAACCAAACTCGCGGCCACTGAGGTGGCAGGTCAAGACCATACCGATCACGCCACTGAGGTGCTCTCTGCATCGGTTGTACTTCTGTCTCCTTCCTTTTCTTCCATCGATTCGTTGTTGGAAGTGTCCGGAGTTGCACAGGATGAGATTATGTTTAATGTAGCCCCTCTCCTGGAAACAGAATGTCCTTCCTGAGAGGGAGGAGGCTATGCATCCTTCTTTGTTTATTTCAGATTCTGAATTAAACAAGATGGGAGCTGTTCGGGCGTCTCTAGGCCTATGGGGTGCCCCCTCAATGGAAAGCCTACTCTCTCATTTCTTGGCTGCTCGTCACCCACTCCGGCCCCCTCAGCAGTCCCCCCACCTCCAGGCCTACACTACTTTGGCTCTTGTGTTCTGCCTCCTAGCAGGACACCTTTGTCAACGTCAACTCTTAAAACTTGCATTTAAAACATAGAAACAAAAATATTTTACACATTTACATTTGCACGCACTTATGCAAAGGCGCCATGAATTACTTTTGTGAGAGAGAGAGAGAGAGAGAGAGAGAGAGAGAGAGAGAGAGAGAGAGAGAGAGAGAGAGAGAGAGGAGAAAAGGAGAAGGAGAGAGAAGAGAGAGATGGCGGGACACAGCTGTTCAGTGATTGCGAAAGATTTTACTGCTTTTGCTTTAAGAAAGTATTTTAGTTAACCTTTATATAACTATTTTACATTTATGTTAAAAAATAATAATAATTCCATTAACACTGGTTTCTTTTTGCAACTAAAAAATTTTCCTAATTCTTTTGGTAGTATGCCAAATCAGGTGATACTGAGAACCACTTCATCGCCATAGGCAGGTAATTTTTCTAATACATAATAAAATGATAATGCATCAAATACAGGCCATCCCAGTTATTGGCGATCCAGTTTTATGTCATAAATATCCATAAAATTGGATATTTATGGCATCATAACAGGCGAAGTTTTGGTTTTACGGTGCCGGTGCCGATATTAGTTATGGCACTATAACATACCTAATAGAGGGACCATGAACAGAAACTTGGCGCCATAAATTGCAGTTTCGGTTTATGGCGGTTTTCGCTTATCAGCACCCCACTGAGAACGGTGAACACACCCCCCCCCCCCCCCCCCCAAAAAAAAAAAAAAAAAAATAACCAGGGACTGCCAGTATAGTAATTATACAGTATAAATAGATTCTGTAAGTAAAGTAACAGCTTTATCATCATTACACTTAAATACAGCTGCAATAGCCTATTAAATTTTTAACCAATTTGTATTTTTCATAGCTTACAAGCCTGAGGTCCTAACAATAGGATAATCTTCTTGCTCTAGCTGGAACTGGTTAAAAACAATGTAAGATTTTAAAGTAAGGAATCTGTGGCATCTGGCAACGAATGTGTATGAGGTGGAAGCTGGTCACTGACCAGGCACAGAACCCTGTGATGCATCAAGTCTTTCTTTGACCACCTAGGATACTATGAGTATAACACCTGGGCTAGTCTAATTTTTTAGTTGACATAGAGGCTACACATTTTTATTTTGTGTATGGTAATTTCATAAGGTAACAACTGGTATGGAAGTTGCTGTAGCAAAATACATTAATGGTCACAAAACCATGGTAGGCTATGGGTATAGTGTAAGCCAGGCTACCACATATGTATAGATTGTACTGCATACCCTAGTGTAGGCTAGGCTAATCTTAAGTTACATTTTTTCTAGAAAAAATGGGGTTTTTGTAACATCATCATAACTGGGAATATACCTGTACAAGTATAAAACATTTTGAGGGAATATGCTTCACAGATACACCGATCAATCTTGACAATTGGGAAAGAAGGATATGGGGATAGTTATATTCCTAATTTAGTATATATATAAAAATTATAACTATTAAGCTTGGTTTCAAGAGGAATGACAAGACAGCCAACCAAATTTCCTTATGATATGACAATGAAACGTGTAATTTTATAATATTGTGTATGTTAAATTTAAAAATTAGGCACTAAGGGGAAAATGCAATGCCAAAACAGTATAACACACCAAAATCAAACATGTTTATAATGAGCTTCTCTCAATTTATTTCAAAATTTAATTTTCTTCCAAGGGAAACAAACATCAAAGATTACTTCTGTACTAAAAATACTTCTAGATTTACCTGGAAAAGAATTCTATATTTCAACTGCACAACAAAAAAACAACTAAGCATTCCACATAAAAATCATGCCCCATCAGTCATACATTTAAGCAAATTATTCAGTCTGGTACCTACACAGAAAATGAGTAATAAGATAACCAGCATGAAGCACAACACTTACTCGTGAGTTGATTATATCTATGAGGCGGTGTATAGCCAAAGACTAGACTTAAAATGTCAAAATGGAGACACAGAAATATTTCTACAACAACAAAAATTTAAATGTTTATATCTCAATTTTGAACTGCTAATTCAAACAACAGTAAGTGTACATTCTCACTACTCAAATGAGAAAAATTCTTATAAATTTGTTACAATGGAAAATTTTAGTCACTACTTCAATAATATCTCCAAAACGCCAAGTGCATTACAACATGAAAAAACATTGCACCTACCACAGGGTTGCCTGACAGGGAACCGGTTTGTGTTCGAATTACAACAGGTGAGGTAGATAACGATCGGCCAGTGACGACAGTATGTTGCTGCTGCTCCACTATTTTTAGAGGTGATTTTATGGGAGCATTATTCACTGGCAATACAACTTGGTTGCCTCCTTGAAAATAAATAAATTATAATTACTGCAAAAATATACAAAATACCTGGATACAAAATGTATATAATCTTATCAGCATTAACTAAAATATACAGCTTTATACATTTTTCAAATAAAAATCAAGGATAATTATCGTTCTTAATTCACCAACCGCGTTCAACGAATATTTGTTAAGTTGGTATCTCCCACTAAAAATGATGATAACTGGCTATTTAAATACATTGTTCAAAACACCAAAGACCCACCTCCAAACAATGCTTATAACTGCCTAATTTAATAGTTCAAACACCAAATATACCTTAAGTAAACTATCATCCTAAAACCCCTTAATATAATTTCAAAGTCCACTACAACATTACCCTTAAAAATATATGGCTTACAACTATGTGTTGACTAAACTTAAGTACCCCAACCATTCAAACAGCCATTTTCTCTCATACACTACTGAAGTTGTCCCATTTTTTTCAGACGGGAAACATTGGGAATTCACAAGTTGAATACTACAGTACTTGACTATTTTCATATGCATTGAAAAAAATACCAATTATAAATGAAATCAACAGTGAGAAAATACGGTCAAAATGATTTACGAATTTTCAAATATTAATATTTACCCTCAAGAACCTGGTTAAAATGACAAATTTTTAACCAATTTGTATTTTTCATAACTTACAAACCTGAGGTCTTAACATTAGGATAAATACTCAGCACCAGCTGGAAACCGGTAAAGTTTAAAATAATTGTGTACGCAAGGGACTATTGGCATCTGTGCTTGGTCACGAGACATGTGGAGCCACCCACATACCCCACTTTAACTCGTGACCCCATTAGTTATTCTTCCAACCCAGGTTAAATGATAGACGGGTGGTTAGAGGTGGGCCTTTATATGCTAAGACCTCAGGTTTGTAAGTTATGAAAAATACAAATTGGTTAGGGGGGCCGGCCGGCTAATGCCATTCTTTAAGGACAGAACTTTGATATTCATACCACTTAATAAGGTGACTTGGGACATCTCCAAACCGCATATGATTTTTGCCTCTGACCTTCGGTTTTGTGACGCCAGGGCGATTTATCCCGAAAAAAACCATTTTTCAAATTCAATCTCCTCCCTTGATATTTAATATTAAGACCTGGGATTACTAACATATATAGACCTGATGTAGATCTCCAATCAAATGAGTTTTTTTCTAAAAGTAATTTTTTGCTAGATATGAATTTTTCATTATGGTAAAAAAATAAACCCTATAAATTAGGAAAACAAACTTTATATAAAAAAAAAAGGAAAAAGGGCTTCATTTGATTGTTCTATAATGTCTTACTGAGTTATATACCAAATTCCAATGTTAAAGCTTTAAAACTAAGTGAGAAGATAGATTTTGAAGGTCAATAACTATAGTTTTGAGATACGGGCGTTCAAAGTTTTTCTTCGTATTTTTATAATGACAATGATAAAATAAATAATGATTATTATGAATGTATATTTTTTTTTGTGTATTAATAAACCAAAACTATTTTATTTATCATAATTTAATCATAAATTATGATCCCTTTGCTCATAGTATATTGTAGCCTAGGGCACTGCGTCAGGCAAGACGGGGCACTCTTTCCTACGCAACTCACTCTCTCTCCTTCACTAACTCGGCTTATTACAGCGAATTTTCTTCTTCTGTATGTTACCTAGATGTTTTCCTAGTATTTTCCGTTTTGGCATGATGAAATTCTTGCCGAAACAAAAATAAACAAATGTATATGCAAGAGAATGTCAAGAGGTGAAATTCGAAGTTGTACTCTCTTTTTACAAAGACAACGTTAATAAATCATGATTATTATGAATTTCATATTCCTTTTTGGGTATTAATAAACCAAAACTGTGTTATTCATCATAAATTAAAATCCCTTTGCTCAAAGATCGTAGCCTGGGGGACAGTGTGACGTGTGCTTCAGGCAAGACGGGGGCGTTTACTTACTACGCAACCCTCCCTCTCTCTCTCTTCACTAACTACGCTAATATCGCATATATTATAATATTCTGTAATCATATTAGAGAGAATTTTCTTTTGTCTTTATGTTAGAGAGATGTTTTCCTTGTCTTTTCCTCATTGGCATGATGAAATTCTTACTGAAACATAGATAAACACATGTAAAAGCAAGTGAATGTCAGAGAAGAAATTCGAACGTGTAGACTACTTGAAGTATGTGCTCGCACTGAATCATGGGATACTCCCCAAGTCCCCTCTGCGACTCACGGAATCACTGCAGATGCCATTTGTCACAATTTCTTTGACAATAATTATCAAAATTGACGATAACAGAAGAAATATTGCATTTTCTTGTACAGATGAATGTTTAAGGCTTATTGAGTTATGTTTACTAATTACCCTGTAACTACGAAAGTAAGAGAAATTTTGACGAAAAATTTTGTATACGTATTCTCAATTGCCATATGAAGCTCCATGAATTTTTTCATGACTGCATTTTTCGCCCTATACCCCCCTATATGAGGGTTCTGGCCGGCCCCCTTAAAAATCTGTCATTTGTTCATATACTTAACAAACCTTCGGTCTTAACATTAGGACAGACTTACTTTTGGTGGGAGGTAAGTACTATTAACCAACTGGGAGTTTGCCACCTTTTATCAGTTTTCTGAATACCAGAATTCTACGAAACAACTGGCCAGTATTTCAGAATCTAAGATATATACTATATATCATAGAGTCAGACTTCTGGGTTCTACACTATGTCATTGTTCATTGCGTCCGAGGAAGATAAGATCTGTTCTTCTAACAAACCAATTCATCCACTCATGTAGGTTTGTTATCATTTCTCTCCCCCTTGCTAAAGAGAGGAATGTCCTACTACTGATAGGTATCTTACTGATACTAACCCTAACAGTATGGCTACTTCACTCACCTGTATCTTGTCCGTTCCAGCTTATGATGGTACTCTCTTCTTACTGCCCGAAGTAAATAAGGAGACAGAAATTTGAAAAGGAAAGAGGCCAGTTATCTCCTCCATTTCACATTCATATCATCATCTTAGACAAGACACCAACTGACCCGCCAGGGGTGCTGGATGAGTTACACAATTTGTTAAGCAGCCACCAAGGGACCCAAGGAAATTGTGTCTAAGGACCTCTGGGCAACTTTATTTATATACAGTAAATTGAAAGTGGTTTGTCATAACAATGAACCAACTCTCAAATTTCAATGAACAGACAGACACCTCCTACTTAACATTAGCTCAATTTGAGCTTCGATACAGTCACAGGACCCACCAACTGTCACGATCATTTTAACAGATGTTCTTAATTGCCAGAGGCAGTATTCCTCTAATGACCTTCTCTTCTGTATGACCCCATTGGTACAACTTGACAACAAGTAGGCTTGACCGATCGCCTCTGTTTGGCCTGTTCCTTTACGTCTACAGTATGGCTACTTCACTCACCTGTATCTTGTCCGTTCCAGCTTATGATGGTACTCTCTTCTTACTGCCCGAAGTAAATAAGGAGACAGAAATTTGAAAAGGAAAGAGGCCAGTTATCTCCTCCATTTCACATTCATATCATCATCTTAGACAAGACACCAACTGACCCGCCAGGGGTGCTAGATGAGTTACACAATTTGTTAAGCAGCCACCAAGGGACCCAAGGAAATTGTGTCTAAGGACCTCTGGGCAACTTTATTTATATACAGTAAATTGAAAGTGGTTTGTCATAACAATGAACCAACTCTCAAATTTCAATGAACAGACAGACACCTCCTTAACATTGCTCAATTTGAGCTTCGATACAGTCACAGACCAACCGTCACGATCATTTTAACAGATGTTCTTAATTGCCAGAAGGCACGTATTCCTCTAATGACCTTCTCTTCTGTATGACCCCATTGGTACAACTTGACAACAAGTAGGCTTGACCGATCGCCTCTGTTTGGCCTGTTCCTTTACGTCTACCACCTTTATGTTCTAGGTGACGTATTTCTTTCTATAACCACAGAG